>NC_134089.1:57610630-57919797 GCF_000715075.1 Nicotiana tabacum
CAAAGACTATGAGGTAGTTGTTGGCGTTCATAGCTCTGTGCCTCCCTTATCTTATCATTTTCATGTTTGTTAGAACTATTTTATTGGATTTAGTGTTCAGTAGACTTGTATCCAAATTTCTTAGTTGCCCATGACTTGTGACACCCCGGTTTAGGCTGTGTCAGAATGGTTCTTACTGAGGTTATCATTAATTCCGCAAATTATGGATATTATATCATGCTTTAGAACTATTTATGATATTTAACTGTTTAAAAGAGGTGTTCTGTTTGGTCTAGCTGGCCTTGTCTTCACGAGAGGCACCATCACGATCGGGTTCGGGAATTGGGTCGTGATAAGTTGGTATCAGAGCCTAGGTTACATAGGTCTCACGAGTCATGAGCGGGTTTAGTATAGTCTCGCGGATCGATACAGAGACGTTTGTATTTATCCTCGAGGGGTTGCAATAACTTTTTAGGAAAAACTTCACATCCTTGAAACTCTTGTCATGCGAACGTGTTGGTCCGAGCACTAAACTTATGTTATTCCATTCTCTCACAGATGGTGAGGACGCGAGCTACCAGACGAGGTGGACGACCACCAGTGCCACCCACTGAGGCCACCAGAAGTCGTGGATGGGGTCGTGGTCGTGGCATAGGTAGAGCAGTAAGGGCAGCACCTGTATATCCACCAGCTGCCCTAGCTCCGGATCAGGCTCCAGCTATGGATGCTCCAGCAGCACCAGTTCAGGCACTAGTTATGCCCATCGTGATTCCGGGTCTTCAGGAGGCCTTGGCACAGATCTTGTTAGTTTGCACTGGCTTGGCTCAGGTAGTTTCAGCCACTACAGCAGCAGCTACTTCACAGGCCGTGGGAGGTAATCAAACCCCCACTGCTCGCACACCTGAGCAGGTAATGCAGGGACTACAGACACCAGGGCACCCCCAGCTCAACCGGTTGCACCAGCTCAGGAGTTTGTTGTGCCAGTTATGTAAGATGATGAGCAGCGTCGTCTTGAGAGGTTTGGTAAACTCCAGCCTCCGTCATTCAGTGGTGTTGAGGTCAAGGATGCCCAGGGTTTTCTTGATAAGTGTTAGCGGATGCTCCGTACAGTAGGGATTCTTGAGACTAGAGGTGTGGCATTTACCACCTTTCAGTTTACTAGGGCTGCCTTCACATGGTGCGAGACGTATGAGAAGCGTAGGCCGGTTGAAGCAGCGCCCCTTACTTGGCATGAGTTCTCCACTCTCTTCTTGGATAAGTATGTAGCGCGGTCTTGCAGAGAGGAGCTGCGTAGGCAGTTTGAGTGGTTGCGACAAGGGGATATGACTATGTCACAGTATGAGTCGAGGTTTTCTAAGTTGGCTCGTCATGCCGTTTGGATGGTCCCGACAGATTGTGAGAGGATCAGGAAATTTTTTGGTGGCCTTAACTATCATCTCCGTTTTCTTATGACCCGAGAGAGGGTGTTGGGTGCTATGTTCGAGGAGGTGGTCGATATTGCTCGCGATATTGAGACAGTTCGCCGTCAGGATCGAGAGGAGAGGGAGGCCAAGAGGTCTCGAGGATCGGGCAGTTATAGTGGTGCTCCTTCGAGGGGCCAGTTTCAGCATGGTAGAGGCCGTTCTTTCAAGCCTGCTCAGTTAGCCCGCCTAGAGTATCGCGGGGCATCTTCAGATCATGGTTATCATGGGTCGTGACAGTTACCCAAACACTTTCATCCTTTTCTACCCCTTTCATGCCTTATTTATTTTATTTCATACCCCTCTTTTGGAATCAGGAGAAGAATTATAGAACGAAAAATGAATGATAAAAAAAAAGAGAAGGAAAAGAAAAGAAGAAGAAAAAGAGAAAAGAAAAAAAAAAGAGAAGAGAAAGAAAAAAAAGAAGAAAGAAAAAAAGAGAAGAAGAAGAAGAAAAGAAAAAAAAGCAACAAAAACAAACAACTTTCTTTTGAACTACGTTCGACCTGATTCCTTTCAAGCATATGTAGGCAGCCTTATGGTTCGGTCCCATCAAAATAAAAATTAAAATTCCGCAGACCCAAAGAAACTGGGGCAGAAGTTTTGGTTTTGAAAAGATCTGATTCCAAAAGTTGTAATTTTGACCCCTTTTTCATCTTAAATTAGTTTGAGCCTTCATGCCACCCTTTCTTTCTAACCCTGTCCAAAAGCCTACATTACGGTCCAAAGAAATACCTTCTGATCAATCTTTGAGGATGTCAGGTCAAGCGAGATAGAGGTATGATTTACATCATGGGTAACACTTTCTTCATGAGCACAAAGGAAAAATGAATAAAACGAGAGAGTCTTACCAGTGAAAACCCTCATGGGCACCGTAAGACGATGGTGAGCTGAGAGAAAATTTAAAATGAGAGAGTCTTATTGGTGAAAACCCTCACGGGAACCGTAAGGCGATGGTGAGTTGAGAGATGAACAATTGAGAGAGGCTTGTCGGTGAAAACCCTTGGGGGCACTGCAAGTCGAATGAGTCTCGTGACTTCACAAGAGAATTGGATCAGTGAAAGCCCAATTTTTTTGAAGTATGAAGACATGACATAAACTGAAAATATGATTAGTTGGGCGGATTAGGCTGATTAGTCCGAAATGCATGTCATGATCATTGGAGCTGGCTGCTGCCCTCAGACAAGTCTTCTTTTTCTCATTCTTCTTCACATAGTCATCTGTGTTCAAAATTTTCATTTGTTCCTTTTGTCAAAAATCATTTTACTTTGCACAAAGCGGAGTTTGGTCAGGCACATCACAATTGACTTGATTTAGAATAAGCAGTATGGTGATAGATGAGGTTCAGGCAATCAGGTGAATCTTAAATTTTGAGAAAATACAAGGATTCAGCAACTTTCAAAATGAAAACACAATGCAACAAGTGAGTGTGAGAGATTTAAGTCATGCAGAAGTTTTCTGGTCCAGTTCCAATCAAAAGGTCAAACAACTCCTTGCTAGCCCGAAGCAGCTAATCAGAATGAAGCATGGCAGTGGCGGAAGCAGACACTCAGCAATGATGCCACAAGCTAACCACCACATTTTCAAACTAATAAATTTTATTTGTCTGAAACAGGGGCAAGAAAATTTGTTAATCCACAGGGACCCTCCAACAAAGAAGGCATGGTTTAGGGTAAGAAATTTTGTTCAAAATACTCCAAAAAGAGAGCATGGCTCAGGTAAGTTCATTCTCAAGTTCTCAGGACCCTCCTGGATAATGGGATTTAATTTAAAGATCTCAGGACCCTCCTGGATAATGAGATTTAATTTAAAGTTTTCAGGACCCTCCTAGATAATGGGATTTAATTTTAAAAGTTTTCAGGACTCTCATGGATAATGAGATTTAATTTAAAAGTTCTCAGGACCCTCCTGGATAATGGGATTTAGTTTTTAATTTTCAGGACCCTCCTAGATAATAATATTTAATTTTAATTTTTCAGGACCCTTCTGGATAATGGGATTTTGTTTAGAAGGTTTTCAGGACCCTCCTGGATAATAGGATTTAATTTTAAAAAGTTCTCAAGACCCTCCTGGATAATGGGATTTAATTTTAAAAAAGTTCTCAGGACCTTTCTGGATAATGGGATTTAATTTTAAAGTTCTCAGGACTCTTTTGGATAATGGGATTTAATTTTAATAGTTTTCAGGACCCTCCTAGATAATAGGATTTAATTTAAAAGTTCTCAGGACCCTCCTGGATAATGGATTTAATTTTAAATTTTCAGGACCCACCTGGATAATGGGATTTAATTTTAAATTTTCATGACCCTCCTGGATAATGAGATTTAATTTTAAAAGTTCTCAGGACCCTCCTGGATAATGGGATTTAATTTAAAATTTTCAGGACCCTCCTGGATAATGGGATTTAGTTTTAAGTTTTAGCGTAAGTTCTCCCTTTTAGAAAATATAATTTAGCTTTAAAGTTATCATTCTTAAGATGAGATTTAATTTGAAGTTTTTAGGGCCCTCTGGGATAATGGGATTTAGCTTTTAAATTCTTAAGAGCTCTGTAGGTAACATCATCCGATTAACACTCACAAATATGCCCGGATCCCAAACTGGGGCAGAAAAATTTCTTTTGTTTTGTCTGTTTTATTGAAATGTCAGTCGCCCACCTGGATGACAAGGGAATACATTTCATGTTTTGCAGATCAGGCGCCCACCTAGATAACGTGGGAATACAAGTCAAGTTTTAGCAATCAGGCACCAACCTGGATAAAGAGGGAATACAATTTAAGTTTTAGCAATCAGGCGCCCACCTGGATAACGAGGGAATACAGTTCAAGTTTTAGCAATCAAGCGCCCACCTGGATAATGAGAGAATATAGTTCAAGTTTTGGCAATGAGGTGCCCACCTGGATAACGAGAGAATACAGTTCAAGTTTTGGCAATCAGGGGCCAACCTGAATAACGAGAGAATACAATTCAAGTTTTTGGCAATCAGGCGTCCACCTGGATAACGAGGGAATACAATTCAAGTTGTTGGCGATCAGGCGCCCACCTGGATAAAGAGGGAATACAATTCAAGTTTTAGCAATCAGGCGCCCATCTGGATAACAAGGGAATACAGTTCAAGTTTTAGCAATCAGGCGCCCACCTAGATAACGAGGGAATACAGTTCAAATTTTTGGTAATCAGGCACCCACCTGGATAACGAGGGAATACAATTCAAATTTTTGGTAATCAGCCGCCCACTTGGATAACGAGGGTATACAATTCATGTTTTGGAAGTCAGGCACCCACCTGGAGAAGGAGGGAACTCATTTTATACCAAAGTCAAGCTATTGGCAGGCGCCCACCTGGAGAACGAGAGAATTCATTTCAGAGTTACTTTAATTCGCTAATTTAAGAAGCATCAGGAGCCTGCCTGAAGAACAGGGTCCATTTTTTTCAGTTTCATATTGAAGGTCAAGTAGAGATTCAAGGAAGATTCAAGACAAGAATTAGATAGGATCTTGTATTTTCTTTTACTTTTGCTGTAATTGTTTCTTTTATTGTTGATGTAATGGCAGGAACCGCGGACCGGAACCTCGATGGCACTTCACTCGACTCTCCACCTCGGTATACTCCACCGTCCTTCTCACTCCGAACTACACGTGGTCTGATTCCTTTATAGTCAAGGATATGTAGGCAGCTCAAATACCAAGGCTTAGTCACATTCTTTTTTTCTATAGTTTTTGATCTCTCTAAATAAGGGTCGGGTCAAAAAACATATCTTGTTGTTCTTTGTCTAAAACACTTCGTGTTTCTCGTCAAAGAGGGACATCTGTAGATATGTAATTTTTGACCCGCGTATTAGAATTACCTTTAATAGTCCTAGTATTTTTAGGATATTTATTTGGATTTATTTCTATAGGATTTCATTTTTTTTAATTACTTTTAATTCTATTTTTAAAGGCACAAAAATTGAAAAAATACAAAAAAATAGTTTCATTATATATTTTTTTATTTTTAACTTAAGGCCATTAGTATTTTATAGCAATATATTTTTATTTTTATTTTTATTTTTACTACGATTTTTACGTATTTTTCTCCACTTTTATTTTTAATGTATTAATTTATATAAAAACTATATATAAAATATATAGTTTCATATTATGATATAATTTACCCTAGTTAATAAGAATTGAATTATATTTTAAGAAGAAAAGGTTTAAGTCTTTCTTAATGGATGGATTTAAAGGATTATAGTCCAAATTTGAGGCCCAATCTCGGCCAAGACATGGCCCAAATCCGCCCAGCCCACTCCCTTACCCAGCTGACCCGTCCGTTTTCAACCCTTGACCCGCCCCACTTTACAAAAAATCCCAACCATCCATCCACTTGTATCCAGTGGCCCATACCTTTTTCCCTAACCAAATATAAACCATCTTATAACATCTAACCCTATACCTAAAAATACAAACTACAGTCGCACCCCAACCCCCATCTCCACCTCTGCCGCGTCCCTCACTCCAAACTCGTCGGAAAAAAACTTGCCAACCCGGCGAGTTAACTCACATGGTCCCCCTTTCCCTTCTCTCTTTCTTCCACGTGGCCCGACAAATAACCGATTTTGGTTCGAATCCGCGTTTTATTTTGCTCTATCACACGTGAATCTCTTTCAACAGTAGATGATGGATGAAGGGTAGGATATGATTAATGAAAATTAATCATACCCCTCCATTTGCCTAGATTTTACCAAAAAGAAGGAGATTTTCGGAATTTTGGTAGGATTTTCGAATATTTGAAGGGTTTTTGCGATTTCTTGCAAAGGAAGGAGAGAAGCTTCAAGAGAGGGCTATATATTTGGGTCTGGATAGAGATTGAAAGGGGAGGGGAGAAAAAAAGAGAGGGTTTCAAAGAGTTCTGTTCTTCATCTTTTGGTGGTCATTTTTCTCCTTACGTTTCGATTCCAGAAAACAGATAAAAAAACATTTTTTGTTTGTGTTAGTTAGTATTTAAAATTTCAGAAAAATACTTCATCTCCTTCAGTTTTAGATTTCAATTGTCCATTTCTGTAAATGAAGTTGGATTGAATCTTGAATTTCGGTTCGAAGATTGGAGTCGCGTGGACTCGTGTCCGATCGAGGTGTTCACATTCGTGTTTCTTGATCTGGTTTTCTGCCTTGTTGCTTTCCGTTGGAGCATTTGAATCATTTGTGGTCATATTCGTCAACGAATTTAATCGAAAGGCTACATTCTCAGGTTCATTTCCTTCCACATTCTGTTTGCTTATTGTTTTGTGATGAATTAAGCATGACGGGAGCCTAGGATAAGCCATTAGAATTGTTTTGAATCTTAAAAATTGGTTAAGTTCAAGTGTTAATAGAAACAAATTGATGTGTTCCGATTGATGGCGAGTCTGGATGATTTCTCTTAGCGTGTGATTCTGTTCTGCTCGTACTGCTCGTATGCTGCTCATACTGTTTTGCTCTGTTTAGTCAATTGCTGTGTTCTGTTGTACTGCTCGTATGTTGGTTTGGCTGCTAGAAATAGGAATATAATTCGTTCTTCGCTGTTTCATCGGAATTCTTTGCTCTCACTATTGATTTTGGTTCTGAAAACTGTTGATTTCTTCATGATCTAATCATGCATTTTTTTAGTGTTTTAACATCACTCACTGCTCATGAGTTCTTGTAGTGTCGTCTTTCTTATATATTTGTTGTTGTCTGTTGTGTGTCTTTATTCGAACAAGAATGTGAAATCGATGCATACTTCGTCATTGAGTGTGTTAATCTGCAGTAGTTAACTTCTATTGTCGGTTTGATTATGTCGTAGCAAATTTGAATTCATTCCCTTGCATGATTTAACTTGCTGGCTACTCTGTTTGGATGATTTCAATTGGTAATTGGTCAGCCACGTCCACTTTGAATGCAACTTCCCCTGCATATTAATGGACTTTTGCACTAATGTTTCCTTGCATCTACTTCCTTTGTCTTGCTCTTCCATGCTAGAAGTATGAGTTTGGAATTAGAAGTATGCACGAGGGAGTCAATCTAATATGATAAGTTGATATTGTTGAGTACAGTAGTAAAAAGTGACTCCTCGTCTAAGCCTTTCTTGAAACATCTTTATTGAAATAGTTTGGGGTTAGTTTCAGTTGGTTAACTTTTTGTTGCCTTAGAATTTCATTTTGGGCTCTTCTCGCCGCAAGTTTTTGGTTAGAGGGACATGTGCTCTTATCATACTTCAATTAACTGTTTTGTGGATTCGCTTTACTTCCTCTTCTTACGTGTTCTGGCTATTTTGTCTGAACAATATATGCTTGAATGATTTAGGACGTGGGAGTTGGGAAAAGACTTGGCCCATTAGTTATTTTGCTTACATAGAAATTGGGCTTGGTCAAATGTGACGACCCGCCAGTCGTCTCATGAATTACCGCACCGTTTCTCCCATTTCTGCTTCTTTATGCCCCGTTATCCGCGTTTTATGTGATCAAGTTGATTAGTTTGCGTTCGGGGTGGATTGGTAAGAAATGAGACACTTAGTCTCTTAGTGTCTCATTTAAGAAGGTTTAAGTTGGAAAAGTCAATCGGATGTTGACTTACGTGTTAGAGGGCTCGGATGTGAGTTTCGATGGTTCGGTTAGCTTCGGGAGGTGATTTATGACTTAGGAGTGTGATCGGAATTGGTTTTGGAGGTCCGGTGTGGAATTAGGCTTGAATTAGCTAAGTTAATATTTTGGCGATTTCCGGTTGGTAGGTGAGATTTTGATCCGGGAGTCGGAATGGAATTTCGAGAGTTGCAGTAGTTTTGTTATGTCATTTGGGACGTGTATGCAAAATTTCAGGTCATTCGGACGTGGTTTGGTTGGGGTTTTGATCGAAAATGTATTTCGGAAGATTTCTCAAAAACTAGGCTTGAATCCGATGTGTTTCGGGTAATTTGATGTCATTTGAGGTGCTTTGATGATTAGAACAAGTTTGAATAAGATATTGGGTTATGTTTGTACTTTTGGTTGAGGTCCCGGGGCCCTCGGGGTGATTTCGGATAGCAAATGGGAAGATTTGAGACTTGTGCAATTTCAAAATTTCTGTTGCTTCTGGTGTTTCCGCACCGACGGCTTGAGGACCGCAGGTGCGGTGCTGCACGTGCGAAGGAGGAGACCGCAGATGTGAGATGAGGTTGGGCGAGTAGTTTCCTCAGAAGCGGTCAATGGGGTTGCATCTGCGAAGCCGCAGATGCAGAAGTTCTGTTGCAGAAGCAACTTTTCGATTTAAATGAGAAACCGCAGAAGCGGTTGGTTAGACCACAAATGCGGTACCGCAGGTGCAGTAAAAGGGGTCGCAGATGCGAAAACCCCCGGGCAGAATGTTTTAAGTTGTTCATCCGCGATTTTGAGCCATTTTTTCCTACCATAGCTGAGTATTTTGAGAGCTCTTTGAGGAAAATTGAAGAGGGATTCGAGGAGAAGTGATTGGAGGTAAGATTTATGAGCATAAATCGTGATTCTGCTGTGAAATTAACCTAGAAATTCATGGAAATTTAGCTAAAAATAGAAGAACTAAGGTTTGGGATTTTGAACATTTGAATTGGGATTTGAGGGACCATTTGAGGTCGGAATTGAGAACTTTTGGTATGTATGAACTCGTGGGGTGATAAGGAATCTAATGATGTGAAAATTTCTGAGTTTCAAGAGGTGGGCCCAGGGCTCGGGTTTTGGTAATTTCGGGATTTGTGCCCTTTATTAATTGTTTTCGCTTGGGCTTTGTTCTCTTAGCATATTGTGATGTATTCGTTCCGATTTTGGATAGATTCGACGCGCGTGGAGGCCGATTTGAGGGGCAAAGGCGTCGCGAGCTAGAGTTTTGCCGGTTCTAGGTGAGTAATGAATGTAAATGATGTACTGAGGGTTTGAAACCCCGGATTTGCACATCGTAGTACTATATTGAGGTGAGACACGCGCTTGATGATGAGCGTGGGGTCGTTTACTATTGGGGATTGTGACTTGGTCCATCCCGAGTTATGCTTTTACTGCGTATTTGATTGAAGCTTAATTGTTATCATCATTATTTGGACTAATTACCATATTTGGGCTTCTTGCCAACTGTCACACCTCCTTTTTCCGCCCCCGCGAGGGGTGAAGGAGTTTTTCTAATTAAAGGACAATCGAAACGAGATTTATTTATTTGTTTCAGAGTCGCCACTTAGGAGATTTAGGGTGTCCCAAGTCACCAATTTAATCCCGAATCGAGGAAAAGAATGAATCTGTATTACAGTTCGCGAACCAGAAATCCGGATAAGGAATTCTGTTAACCCGGGAGAAGGTACTAGCCATTCCCGAGTTCCGTGGTTCTAGCACGGTCGCTCAACTGTCATATTTGGCTTGATTATCTGATTTAATACATATTGAACCTATGTGCGAATTTTAACTTTTAACCGCTTTTATCATTTACTATTATTTTTATCAAGAATTGCAACATCGTGGAAACACATCTCGAACCACGTCACATCAATGCACCCGTGGTTGTTGGCACATTTCAACTCTGTTGAGATTTGGATTTGGGTCACATAAATGTGCACCCGAGTTTAAGAAGATAACATTATTAAATACGCGCCTAAAGCGACTAGCGTATCATTATTTTGGGTAGGGCCGTGAAATTTGCTAAACGGCCTGTCCCGGAATCTAAGTACTCGAAATAACTATCCGTTGAGGGCCCCGCACTTTGGGTATTCTTGTTTGTCGAGGCTCGTCTCATTCGTTATTTATTATTATTATTATTATTATTATTATTATTATTCTTGTTTGTCGAGGCTCGTCTCATTCGTTATTTATAATTATTATTATTATTATTATTGGGGGAATTTGCAACGTTGTGAAAACGCATCTCGAGTCACGTCACAATCAATGTACCCGTGATTAAAGACACATTTCGACTCCGTTGAGATTTGGATTTGGGTCACATAAATGTGCACCCGAGTTTAAGAAGGTAATTTAATTATATCGCGCCTAAAGAGTCTAACGCGTTATTTATCTTTGGGGAGGGCAGCGAAATTCACTAAACGATCCATCCCAAATTCTAAGTATTTATTATGACCAATTATTGAGGGCCCCGCAATTTACATTTTTTATTTGGCGAGGCTCGTCTCATTATTTTTTTAAAAAAAAAGGATAATCTTAGAATGACTACATTTTCTGTTTTTCGTTTTCTCTAAAATAAATGAAGAAAAGGTCCTACTTTGTTTACATACTTTCGAGTTATTATAGTTAAGTTTCGAAAGTGAGTCGTTTAAAGAGTTTACATGGGCAGCGCATAGAATGTTCTACATACAGACAGTAAAAGAAAGAAAAGACTACATTAAACTACAACTTCAAATCTTTCTCATTTTTGTATTCATGCTTCGAGTAGCTTACAAGATGAACCAGTGTATCAGTTTGTGTACCTGGTATTTGGAAAGCAAGGAAAGAAGATGAAGATCAGTAGAAGCAGCAGTAGTGTAAATACACAGCAACAGCAGGTTCAGCAACACAGCAAAACCAGTAACGACCAGTAGAATAACCCAGTAACAGATTGAAAAATCAGCAATACCAAAATGCAATCGCAGTCAAAGCAGAAGAGAGACGGATACAAGATGCAGTAGTTTACTGATTTTAAATAACACTCAAAGAAATGCAAACGGAAATTATTCAAGTAGAAGTTCAAATTGTCTTTCTCTTTTGCTCTCAAATTCTGATTTCTCCAAATTCAGTCAACTCTCTCAACTCTTTCTTCTTCTAAAAGTCTCTTCCTTTTCTCTCTCTAAGTCCAAGTCCTTTTAAAATGTGTCAAATGACTCTATTTATAACAAGACTCTTGTCTTGAATCCCCAACCCGAAATATTCCCCCAATTGCATGCTTTGTCCCCACTAATTAATGTTTTCTTTATTTTAAACTCTTGTCCTCCATGCCCACATGTTTTATCCCCCGTTACATTAAACAAATATATCAACCTCACCCCTATTATATCTTATCCCCCATGCTTAACTTAAATAATTACATAATTATATCACCTCCCCACTAATTTATGTCTTTTCCCCCACAATGTACTACTTTAATATTGTTAATGCCTAGTGGACAAAGCATTCAGATTAAATAATTGTTCAAATGTTCAATTCCAACAATACCCCTCTGACCTTACTGAAATTACCATTTTACCCCTGAACGTACTGCAATTTACCAATCTACCCCCATCAGCTATAACCAATTCACCTAATCAATTTCAACCAAAATACAACAAATATGACCAATTTCTAAACAAATTCAAACAACAAATCACATGAACACAGATTGAACAACATCCAATTAATGGGAATAAGTTAACCATATTGGGAACCAATCCGGGTTAACTTAGACAAAAATGAATGAGCAAAGAGACAACAGTATTAACAACAAAAATAAACTGGAACAACATGAATCACAATTAACGGAAACGAAATACAAACTGAAATCATACCATGAACAACAAAAAGCAGGAATTATTTTGGCTGAACAATTTTTTTAACAACAATCCTACTTTCAGATTTAACAAAAATAACAAATTGATCATAACAAACAAATAGATTCAAATCACTAAACTCCAATAAACAATTAATCTTCGAATTAAATTTAACAACATTATAACCAATGATTTCTACCTAAAAATAAACAAGAAAAATGAAACGAACTGAAGAAAAATAAGAAAAACGATAAACACGAATTGGTTAAACCAACTAACCGGATCGGAACGACGATGAACTGGAACGAAAACAAATCTGCCCGGAAACAATTATCGCACCAAAATAACTCGACGCCAAAGACGACCACGAACGGACGACCAAAGAAGCTGGTCGTTTGGTATCGTTCGAAAACGAGGCAGTGGCAGCCCGTCAAAGAAGATGGACGAAGCAAAAGGCAGCAGCACCCCGGAGAAATAGCGGTTGCTACTGCTGCGTCGACTGGGCAGTTATGGAGATGAGGGAGCAGCTAGGAAACGCCTGGTATGGCATTGCTGAGTCGTCGCTGGGCGTGAGGAGATGAAGTGGAACAGCAGCCACTATTACTGCTGGACCTGGGGGCTCGACGAGGCAGGCTGTTTCGAGAAAAAATGAAGGTCGCTGGATTTAATGGGGGGTTGTCAGACTGGTTCACGTGAGGAAGACGAAGTACGACGGGGTTTGAGCTACTGTTTTCGTGTACCTGGGGCTGGTTTTACGACTGGTTGCGATGGAGGTTGGAGGAGAAAAATGGCGGTGGCTTAGAGTTGTTCGTGGTTGATGAAGCAGAAGCAGTAGCCATGGGGTCTGTTTGGACGTATCAGAAGCAACAATGGTGAAGAAACCATGGACGTGGGTTGTTTTCTGCCATGGATGTCGAGACGGAGCTCGAAGGTGATCGTTTGATCGTTCATAGCTTGAGGACGACGATGGAGATGGTGTTGGTTGTTTGTTCGAGCTGGGGTCGTGAGGGCACGTGTGTGTGTGTGTGTGTTGAGGGTGAGGCGTAAGGGGGAAAGGGCAGTAGCCATGGCTGCTTGGGGTTTTTTGGGGTGTTTGGGATGGTCAAGGAGAAGAGATAAAGAGAGGGGCGGACCGGGTCGACCCGTGTTGAGATGGACCGGGTCATGGGGAAGGTTGGGTATTTTTTGGGCCTGTGGTTTGAAATTGAAGAAGAGGCCCAATTCCGATTTTCTTTATATTTTTGCTCTCTTTTCTTCTTTTATTTTTCTAAAACTAACTTCTAAAAATCCTTAAATTATTATATAGAACTAAATTAATTTATAAAAGCGCAAATTAACTCCCAATAATAATTAACGCACAATTAAGTAATAATTAAGCATAAAATTGTACAATTGGACATTAAATGCTAAAAATGCAAAAGATGCCTATTTTTGTAATTTTCATTTTTGTAAAACAAACTTAATTACTAACAATTGTAGAATTAAATCCTAAATGCTAATGCGACATGTTTTTGTATTTTTTTTATTAATTTAACAAATAAACATGCACAGACAAATACAGATAATTATCCAAAATGTCACAAAAATTCTCAAAATTGCACATCAAGGAAAATCGTTTTATTTTGAATTTTTGGGTGTGATTCTTTCATAGGGCAAAAATCACGTGCTTACAGCTGCCCCTCTTTGCCCGAAGACATGAAGGGTTTTCGTGCAAAGATAAAGTGAGCGATTTTGCCCATCCGAGTACTCCGTGTGAAGCATTTTTTTTTTGAAAAAGATTTAACCGATCCTTTGCTTCAAAGGTTTCCTACATATCCCTAGCTAAAGGGGAATGAGGTTAATGTAGTTCGGGAAGTTTTGGTAGCTGGGACTACCATGGGACTGTGATTTTGCTGTTACTGCTGCTGTATGCTGTTACCACCGCTTTACCGATCTCTTTATTACACCGTGCTAAAAATAAAACAAGAAGATAGGCTAGACTACGGATCATAAGATCTCATCTATCTTCAACTTGTTCTTGTTGCCTTGCTTTCTTGTCGGCTTGAGTTTCTTCCGGTGCTTTTCTTCCGAGAACTTGGGGATGACACTGGCCTTTTGCTTTTCTGAATGCTAGTTTTCGTTATTTTGTTTGGTCCGCTGGGGATATGGCTTCCTTCATTAAGCTTTTGCTATGCTGGGAATAATTTGATGTTCAAAAGTCGCTCTTCTCAAGATATGTCTTATCTCCCTTTTGGCTCAATGCGCTTGAATTTGCGCTGGGATCTCTTGTTGCGACCTTTTGTTTTCTAGTGAGTTGCGGGTTTCAAGACCTGAAAATGCAAAAGCTGAAAAATATTCCGCTTGTTATACAGGTGGACGTCTATCTATCTAAGACATAAAAGTATTCCTCTCATTACACAGGTGGGCGCCTATTTATCTAAGACATAAAAATAATCATCTCATTATATAGGTGGGTGCATATTTATCTAAGATATGAAAAGTATTCCTCTCATTATACAGGTGGGCGCCTATTTAACTAAGACATAAAAATATTCCTCTCATTATATAGGTGGGCGCCTATTTATCTAAGACATAAAAATATTCCTCTCATTATACAGGTGGGCGCCTATTTAACTAAGGCATAAAAATATTCCTCTCATTATACAGGTGGGCGACTATTTAACTAAGACAAAAAAATATTCCTCTCATTATACAGGTGGACGCCTATTTATCTAAGACATGAAAAGTATTCCTCTCGTTATACAGGTGGGCGCCTATTTAACTAAGACATAAAAATATTCCTCTCATTATACAGGTGGGCGCCTATTTATCTAAGACATAAAAGTATTCCTCTCATTATATAGGTGGGCGCCTATTCATCTAAAACATAAAAGTATTCCTCTCGTTATATAGGTGGGCGCCTATTCATCTAAGACATGAAAATATTCCTCTCATTATACAGGTGGGCGCCTATTTATCTAAGACATAAAAATATTCCTCTCATTATACAGGTGGGTGCCTATTCATCTAAGACATGAAAATATTCCTCTCGTTATACAGGTGGGCGCTTATTTAACTAAGACATAAAAATATTCCTCTCATTATACAGGTGGGCGCCTATTTAACTAAGACATAAAAATATTCCTCTCGTTATACAGGTGGGCGCCTATTTATCTAAGACATGAAAAGTATTCCTCTCGTTATACAGGTGGGCGCCTATTTAACTAAGACATAAAAATATTCCTTTCATTATACATGTGGGCGCCTATTTATCTAAGACATAAAAGTATTCCTCTCATTATACAGGTGGGAGCCTATTCATCTAAGACATGAAAATATTCCTCTCGTTATACAGGTGAGCGCCTATTTAACTAAGACATAAAAATATTCCTCTCATTATACAGGTGGGCGCCTATTTAACTAAGACATAAAAATATTCCTCTCGTTATACAGGTGGGCGCCTATTTATCTAAGACATGAAAAGTATTCCTCTCGTTATACAGGTGGGCGCCTATTCATCTAAGACATAAAAATATTCCTCTCATTATACAGGTGGGCGCCTATTCATCTAAGACATGAAAATATTCCTCTCGTTATACAGGTGGGCGCCTATTTAACCAAGACATAAAAATATTCCTCTCGTTATACAGGTGGGCGCCTATTTATCTAAGACATGAAAAGTATTCCTCTCGTTATACAGGTGGGCGCCTATTTAACTAAGACATAAAAATATTCCTCTCATTATACATGTGGGCGCCTATTTATCTAAGACCTAAAAGTATTCCTCTCCTTATACAGGTGGGAGCATATTCATCTAAGACATGAAAATATTCCTCTCGTTATACAGGTGAGCGCCTATTTAACTAAGACATAAAAATATTCCTCTCATTATACAGGTGGGCGCCTATTTAACTAAGACATAAAATCCTATTTAACTAAGACATAAAAGTATTCCTCTCATTATATAGGTGGGCGCCTATTCATCTAAGACATGAAAATATTCCTCTCATTATACAGGTGGGCGCCTATTTATCTAAGACATAAAAATATTCCTCTCATTATACAGGTGGGCGCCTATTCATCTAAGACATGAAAAAATTCCTCTCGTTATACAGGTGGGCGCCTATTTAACTAAGACATAAAAATATTCCTCTCATTATACAGGTGGGCGCCTATTTAACTAAGACATAAAAATATTCCTCTCGTTATACAGGTGAGCGCCTATTTATCTAAGACATGAAAAGTATTCCTCTCGTTATACAGGTGGGCGCCTATTTAACTAAGACATAAAAATATTCCTCTCATTATACAGGTGGGCGCCTATTTAACTAAGACATAAAAGTATTTCTCTCATTATACAGGTGGGCGCCTATTTAACTAAGACATAAAAGTATTCCTCTCATTATACAGGTGGGCGCCTATTCATCTAAGACATAAAAGTATTCCTCTCATTATACAGGTGGGCGCCTATTTAACTAAGACATAAAAATATTCCTCTCATTATACAGGTGGGCGCCTATTTATCTAAGACATGAAAAGTATTCCTCTCGTTATACAGGTGGGCGCCTATTTAACTAAGACATAAAAGTATTCCTCTCATTATACAGGTGGGCGCCTATTCATCTAAGACATAAAAATATTCCTCTCATTATACAGGTGGGCGCCTATTCATCTAAGACATGAAAATATTCCTCTCGTTATACAGGTGGGCGCCTATTTAACTAAGACATAAAAATATTCCTCTCATTATACAGGTGGGCGCCTATTTAACAAAGACATAAAAATATTCCTCTCGTTATACAGTTGGGCGCCTATTTATATAAGACATGAAAAATATTCCTCTCGTTATACAGGTGGGCGCCTATTTAACTAAGACATAAAAATATTCCTCTTATTATACAGGTGGGCGCCTATTTATCTAAGACATGAAAAGTATTCCTCTTGTTATACAGGTGGGCGCCTATTTAACTAAGACATAAAAATAATCCTCTCATTATACAGGTGGGCGCCTATTTATCTAAGACATAAAAGTATTCCTCTCATTATACAGGTGGGCGTCTATTCATCTAAGACAAGAAAATATTCCTCTCGTTATACAGGTGGGCGCCTATTCATCTAAGACATGAAAATATTCCTCTTATTATACAGGTGGACGCCTATTTATCTAAGACATAAAAATATTCCTCTCATTATACAGGTGGGCGCCTATTCATCTAAGACATGAAAATATTCCTCTCGTTATACAGGTGGGCGCCTATTTAACTAAGACATAAAAATATTCCTCTCATTATACAGGTGGGCACCTATTTAACTAAGACATAAAAATATTCCTCTCGTTATACAGGTGAGCGTCTATTTATCTAAGACATGAAAAGTATTCCTCTCGTTATACAGGTGGGCGCCTATTTAACTAAGACATAAAAATATTCCTCTCATTATACATATGGGAGCCTATTTATCTAAGACATAAAAGTATTCCTCTCATTATACAGGTGGGCGCCTATTCATCTAAGACATGAAAATATTCCTCTCGTTATACAGGTGAGCGCCTATTTAACTAAGACATCAAAATATTCCTCTCATTATACAGGTGGTCGCCTATTTATCTAAGACATAAAAATATTCCTCTCATTATACAGGTGGGCGCCTATTCATCTAAGACATGAAAATATTCCTCTCGTTATACAGGTGGGCGCCTATTTAACTAAGACATAAAAATATTCCTCTCATTATACAGCTGGGCGCCTATTTAACTAAGACATAAAAATATTCCTCTCATTATACAGGTGGGCGTCTATTCATCTAAGACATAAAAATATTCCTCTCATTATACAGGTGGACGCCTATTCATCTAAGACATGAAAAAATTCCTCTCGTTATACAGGTGGGCGCCTATTTAACTAAGACATAAAAATATTCCTCTCATTATACAGGTGGGCACCTATTTAACTAAGACATAAAAATATTCCTCTCGTTATACAGTTGGGCGCCTATTTATCTAAGACATGAAAAGTATTCCTCTCGTTATACAGGTGGGCACCTATTTAACTAAGACATAAAAATATTCCTCTTATTATACAGGTGGGCGCCTATTTATCTAAGACATGAAAAGTATTCCTCTTGTTATACAGGTGGGCGCCTATTTAACTTAGACATAAAAATAATCCTCTCATTATACAGGTGGGCGCCTATATATCTAAGACATAAAAGTATTCCTCTCATTATACTGGTGGGCGCCTATTCATCTAAAACATAAAAGTATTCCTCTCGTTATACAGTTGGGCGCCTATTTATCTAAGACATGAAAAGTATTTCTCTCGTTATACAGGTGGGCGCCTATTTAACTAAGACATAAAAATATTCCTCTCATTATACAGGTGGGCGCCTATTTATCTAAGACATGAAAAGTATTCCCCTCGTTATACAGGTGGGCGCCTATTTAACTAAGACATAAAAATATTCCTCTCATTATACAAGTGAGCGCCTATTTATCTAAGACATAAAAGTATTCCTCTCATTATACAGGTGGGCGTCTATTCATCTAAGACATGAAAATATTTCTCTCGTTATACAGGTGGGCGCCTATTCATCTAAGACATGAAAATGTTCCTCTCGTTATACAGGTGGGCGCCTATTTAACTAAGACATGAAAATATTCCTCTCATTATACAGGTGGGCGCCTATTTAACTAAGACATAAAAATATTCCTCTCATTATACAGGTGGGCGCCTATTTAACTAAGACATAAAAGTATTCCTCTCATTATACAGGTGGGCGCCTATTCATCTAAGACATAAAAATGTTTCTCTCATTATATAGGTGGGCGCCTATTTAACTAAGACATAAAAATATTCCTCTCATTATACAGGTGGGCGCCTATTTAACTAAGACATAAAAATATTACTCTCATTATACAGGTGGACGCCTATTTAACTAAGACATAAAAATATTCCTCTCATTATACAGGTGAGCGCCTATTTAACTAAGACATAAAAATATCTCTCTCGCTATACAGTTGGGCGCCTATTTATCTAAGACATGAAAAGTATTCCTCTCGTTATACAGGTGGGCGCCTATTTAACTAAGACATAAAAATATTCCTCTTATTATACAGGTGGGCGCCTATTTATCTAAGACATGAAAAGTATTCCTCTTGTTATACAGGTGGGCGCCTATTTAACTAAGACATAAAAATAATCCTCTCATTATACAGGTGGGCGCCTATTTATCTAAGACATAAAAGTATTTCTCTCATTATACAGGTGGGCGCCTTTTCATCTAAAACATAAAAGTATTCCTCTCGTTATACAGGTGGGCGCCTATTTAGCTAAGACATGAAAATATTACTCTCATTATACAGATGGTCGCCTATTTATCTAAGACATAAAAATATTCCTCTCATTATACAGGTGGGCGCCTATTCATCTAAGACATGAAAATATTCCTCTCGTTATACAGGTGGGCGCCTATTTAACTAAGACATTAAAAATATTCCTCTCATTATACAGCTGGGCGCCTATTTAACTAAGACATAAAAATATTCCTCTCATTATACAGGTGGGCGCCTATTTATCTAAGACATGAAAAGTATTCCTCTCGTTATACAGGTGGGCGCCTATTTAACTAAGACATAAAAATATTCCTCTCGTTATACATGTGGGCGCCTATTTATCTAAGACATAAATTTATTCCTCTCATTATACAGGTGGACGCCTATTCATCTAAGACATGAAAATATTCCTCTCGTTATACAGGTGGGCGCCTATTTAACTAAGACATAAAAATATTCCACTCATTATACAGGTGGACGCCTATTTAACTAAGACATAAAATCCTATTTAACTAAGACATGAAAATATTCCTCTCATTATACAGGTGGGCGCCTATTCATCTAAGACATGAAAAAATTTCTCTCGTTATACAGGTGGGCGCCTATTTAACTAAGACATAAAAATATTCCTCTCATTATACTGGTGGGCGCCTATTTAACTAAGACATAAAAATATTCCTCTCGTTATACAGGTGGGCGCCTATTTATCTTAGACATGAAAAGTATTCCTCTCGTTATACAGGTGGACGCCTATTTAACTAAGACATAAAAATATTCTACAGGTGGGCGCCTATTTATCTAAGACATAAAAGTATTTCTCTCATTATACAGGTGGGCGTCTATTTAACTAAGACATAAAAATATTCCTCTCATTATACAGGTGGGCGCCTATTTATCTAAGACATGAAAAGTATTCCTCTTGTTATACAGGTGGGCGCCTATTTATCTAAGACATAAAAATATTCCTCTCATTATACAGGTGGGCGCCTATTTAACTAAGACATAAAAATATTCCTCTCATTATACAGGTGGGCGCCTATTTAACTAAGACATAAAAGTATTTCTCTCATTATACAGGTGGGCGCCTATTTAACTAAGACATAAAAGTATTCCTCTCATTATACAGGTGGGCGCCTATTCATCTAAGACATAAAAGTATTCCTCTCATTATACAGGTGGGCGCCTATTCATCTAAGACATGAAAATATTCCTCTCGTTATACAGGTGGGCGCCTATTTAACTAAGACATAAAAATATTCCTCTCATTATACAGGTGGGCGCCTATTTAACTAAGACATAAAAATATTCCTCTCATTATACAGGTGGGCGCCTATTTATCTAAGACATGAAAAGTATTCCTCTCGTTATACAGGTGGGCGCCTATTTAACTAAGACATAAAAGTATTCCTCTCATTATACAGGTGGGCGCCTATTCATCTAAGACATAAAAATATTCCTCTCATTATACAGGTGGACGCCTATTCATCTAAGACATGAAAAAATTCCTCTCGTTATACAGGTGGGCGCCTATTTAATTAAGACATAAAAATATTCCTCTCATTATACAGGTGGGCGCCTATTTAACTAAGACATAAAAATATTCCTCTCGTTATACAGTTGGGCGCCTATTTATCTAAGACATGAAAAGTATTCCTCTCGTTATACAGGTGGGCACCTATTTAACTAAGACATAAAAATATTCCTCTTATTATACAGGTGGGCGCCTATTTATCTAAGACATGAAAAGTATTCATCTTGTTATACAGGTGGGCGCCTATTTAACTTAGACATAAAAATAATCCTCTCATTATACAGGTGGGCGCCTATATATCTAAGACATAAAAGTATTTCTCTCATTATACAGGTGGGCGCCTATTTAACTAAGACATAAAAATATTCCTCTCATTATACATGTGGGCACCTATTTATCTAAGACATAAAAGTATTCCTCTCATTATACAGGTGGGCGCCTATTTAACTAAGACATAAAAATATTCCTCTCATTATACAGGTGGGCGCCTATTTATCTAAGACATGAAAAGTATTTCTCTCATTATACAGGTGGGCGCCTATTTAACTAAGACATAAAAGTATTCCTCTCATTATACAGGTGGACGCCTATTCATCTAAGACATAAAAGTATTCCTCTCATTATACAGGTGGGCGCCTATTTAACTAAGACATAAAAATATTCCTCTCATTATACAGGTGGGCGCCTATTTATCTAAGACATGAAAAGTATTCATCTTGTTATACAGGTGGGCGCCTATTTAACTTAGACATAAAAATAATCCTCTCATTATACAGGTGGGCGCCTATATATCTAAGACATAAAAGTATTTCTCTCATTATACAGGTGGGCGCCTATTTAACTAAGACATAAAAATATTCCTCTCATTATACATGTGGGCACCTATTTATCTAAGACATAAAAGTATTCCTCTCATTATACAGGTGGGCGCCTATTTAACTAAGACATAAAAATATTCCTCTCATTATACAGGTGGGCGCCTATTTATCTAAGACATGAAAAGTATTCCTCTCGTTATACAGGTGGGCGCCTATTTAACTAAGACATAAAAGTATTCCTCTCATTATACAGGTGGGCGCTTATTCATCTAAGACATAAAAATATTCCTCTCATTATACAGGTGGGCTTCTATTTAACTAAGACATAAAAATATTCCTCTCATTATACAGGTGGGCGCCTATTTAACTAAGACATAAAAATATTCCTCTCATTATACAGGTGGGCGCCTATTTAACTAAGACATAAAAGTATTTCTCTCATTATACAGGTGGGCGCCTATTTAACTAAGACATAAAAGTATTCCTCTCATTATACAGGTGGGCGCCTATTCATCTAAGACATAAAAGTATTCCTCTCATTATACAGGTGGGCGCCTATTTAACTAAGACATAAAAATATTCCTCTCATTATACAGGTGGGCGCCTATTTATCTAAGACATGAAAAGTATTCCTCTCGTTATACAGGTGGGCGCCTATTTAACTAAGACATAAAAGTATTCCTCTCATTATACAGGTGGGCGCCTATTCATCTAAGACATAAAAATATTCCTCTCATTATACAGGTGGACGCCTATTCATCTAAGACATGAAAAAATTCCTCTCATTATACAGGTGGGCGCCTATTTAACTAAGACATAAAAATATTCCTCTCATTATACAGGTGGGCGCCTATTTAACTAAGACATAAAAATATTCCTCTCGTTATACAGTTGGGCGCCTATTTATCTAAGACATGAAAAGTATTCCTCTCGTTATACAGGTGGGCGCCTATTTAACTAAGACATAAAAATATTCCTCTCATTATACAGGTGGGCGCCTATTTATCTAAGACATGAAAAGTATTCCTCTCGTTATACAGGTGGGCGCCTATTTAACTAAGACATAAAAATATTCCTCTCATTATACAGGTGGGCGCCTATTTATCTAAGACATGAAAAGTATTCCTCTCGTTATACAGGTGGGCGCCTATTTAACTAAGACATAAAAGTATTCCTCTCATTATACAGGTGGGCGCTTATTCATCTAAGACATAAAAATATTCCTCTCATTATACAGGTGGGCGCCTATTTAACTAAGACATAAAAATATTCCTCTCATTATACAGGTGGGCGCCTATTTAACTAAGACATAAAAATATTCCTCTCATTATACAGGTGGGCGCCTATTTAACTAAGACATAAAAGTATTTCTCTCATTATACAGGTGGGCGCCTATTTAACTAAGACATAAAAGTATTCCTCTCATTATACAGGTGGGCGCCTATTCATCTAAGACATAAAAGTATTCCTCTCATTATACAGGTGGGCGCCTATTTAACTAAGACATAAAAATATTCCTCTCATTATACAGGTGGGCGCCTATTTATCTAAGACATGAAAAGTATTCCTCTCGTTATACAGGTGGGCGCCTATTTAACTAAGACATAAAAGTATTCCTCTCATTATACAGGTGGGCGCCTATTCATCTAAGACATAAAAGTATTCCTCTCATTATACAGGTGGGCGCCTATTTAACTAAGACATAAAAATATTCCTCTCATTATACAGGTGGGCGCCTATTTATCTAAGGCATGAAAAGTATTCCTCTCGTTATACAGGTGGGCGCCTATTTAACTAAGACATAAAAGTATTCCTCTCATTATACAGGTGGGCGCTTATTCATCTAAGACATAAAAATATTCCTCTCATTATACAGGTGGGCGCCTATTTAACTAAGACATAAAAATATTCCTCTCATTATACAGGTGGGCGCCTATTTAACTAAGACATAAAAATATTCCTCTCATTATACAGGTGGGCGCCTATTTAACTAAGACATAAAAGTATTTCTCTCATTATACAGGTGGGCGCCTATTTAACTAAGACATAAAAGTATTCCTCTCATTATACAGGTGGGCGCCTATTCATCTAAGACATAAAAGTATTCCTCTCATTATACAGGTGGGCGCCTATTTAACTAAGACATAAAAATATTCCTCTCATTATACAGGTGGGCGCCTATTTATCTAAGACATGAAAAGTATTCCTCTCGTTATACAGGTGGGCGCCTATTTAACTAAGACATAAAAGTATTCCTCTCATTATACAGGTGGGCGCCTATTCATCTAAGACATAAAAATATTCCTCTCATTATACAGGTGGACGCCTATTCATCTAAGACATGAAAAAATTCCTCTCATTATACAGGTGGGCGCCTATTTAACTAAGACATAAAAATATTCCTCTCATTATACAGGTGGGCGCCTATTTAACTAAGACATAAAAATATTCCTCTCGTTATACAGTTGGGCGCCTATTTATCTAAGACATGAAAAGTATTCCTCTCGTTATACAGGTGGGCACCTATTTAACTAAGACATAAAAATATTCCTCTTATTATACAGGTGGGCGCCTATTTATCTAAGACATGAAAAGTATTCATCTTGTTATACAGGTGGGCGCCTATTTAACTTAGACATAAAAATAATCCTCTCATTATACAGGTGGGCGCCTATATATCTAAGACATAAAAGTATTTCTCTCATTATACAGGTGGGCGCCTATTTAACTAAGACATAAAAATATTCCTCTCATTATACATGTGGGCACCTATTTATCTAAGACATAAAAGTATTCCTCTCATTATACAGGTGGGCGCCTATTTAACTAAGACATAAAAATATTCCTCTTATTATACAGGTGGGCGCCTATTTATCTAAGACATGAAAAGTATTCATCTTGTTATACAGGTGGGCGCCTATTTAACTTAGACATAAAAATAATCCTCTCATTATACAGGTGGGCGCCTATATATCTAAGACATAAAAGTATTTCTCTCATTATACAGGTGGGCGCCTATTTAACTAAGACATAAAAATATTCCTCTCATTATACATGTGGGCACCTATTTATCTAAGACATAAAAGTATTCCTCTCATTATACAGGTGGGCGCCTATTCATCTAAGACATGAAAATATTCCTCTCGTTATACAGGTGGGCGCCTATTTAACTATGACATAAAAATATTCCACTCATTATACAGGTGGACGCCTATTTAACTAAGACATAAAATCCTATTTAACTAAGACATGAAAATATTCCTCTCATTATACAGGTGGGCGCCTATTCATCTAAGACATGAAAAAATTTCTCTCGTTATACAGGTGGGCGCCTATTTAACTAAGACATAAAAATATTCCTCTCATTATACTGGTGGGCGCCTATTTAACTAAGACATAAAAATATTCCTCTCGTTATACAGGTGGGCGCCTATTTATCTTAGACATGAAAAGTATTCCTCTCGTTATACAGGTGGACGCCTATTTAACTAAGACATAAAAATATTCTACAGGTGGGCGCCTATTTATCTAAGACATAAAAGTATTTCTCTCATTATACAGGTGGGCGTCTATTTAACTAAGACATAAAAATATTCCTCTCATTATACAGGTGGGCGCCTATTTATCTAAGACATGAAAAGTATTCCTCTTGTTATACAGGTGGGCGCCTATTTATCTAAGACATAAAAATATTCCTCTCATTATACAGGTGGGCGCCTATTTAACTAAGACATAAAAATATTCCTCTCATTATACAGGTGGGCGCCTATTTAACTAAGACATAAAAGTATTTCTCTCATTATACAGGTGGGCGCCTATTTAACTAAGACATAAAAGTATTCCTCTCATTATACAGGTGGGCGCCTATTCATCTAAGACATAAAAGTATTCCTCTCATTATACAGGTGGGCGCCTATTTAACTAAGACATAAAAATATTCCTCTCATTATACAGGTGGGCGCCTATTTATCTAAGGCATGAAAAGTATTCCTCTCGTTATACAGGTGGGCGCCTATTTAACTAAGACATAAAAGTATTCCTCTCATTATACAGGTGGGCGCCTATTCATCTAAGACATAAAAATATTCCTCTCATTATACAGGTGGACGCCTATTCATCTAAGACATGAAAAAATTCCTCTCGTTATACAGGTGGGCGCCTATTTAATTAAGACATAAAAATATTCCTCTCATTATACAGGTGGGCGCCTATTTAACTAAGACATAAAAATATTCCTCTCGTTATACAGTTGGGCGCCTATTTATCTAAGACATGAAAAGTATTCCTCTCGTTATACAGGTGGGCACCTATTTAACTAAGACATAAAAATATTCCTCTTATTATACAGGTGGGCGCCTATTTATCTAAGACATGAAAAGTATTCATCTTGTTATACAGGTGGGCGCCTATTTAACTTAGACATAAAAATAATCCTCTCATTATACAGGTGGGCGCCTATATATCTAAGACATAAAAGTATTTCTCTCATTATACAGGTGGGCGCCTATTTAACTAAGACATAAAAATATTCCTCTCATTATACATGTGGGCACCTATTTATCTAAGACATAAAAGTATTCCTCTCATTATACAGGTGGGCGCCTATTTAACTAAGACATAAAAATATTCCTCTTATTATACAGGTGGGCGCCTATTTAACTAAGACATAAAAGTATTTCTCTCATTATACAGGTGGGCGCCTATTTAACTAAGACATAAAAGTATTCCTCTCATTATACAGGTGGGCGCCTATTCATCTAAGACATAAAAGTATTCCTCTCATTATACAGGTGGGCGCCTATTTAACTAAGACATAAAAATATTCCTCTCATTATACAGGTGGGCGCCTATTTATCTAAGACATGAAAAGTATTCCTCTCGTTATACAGGTGGGCGCCTATTTAACTAAGACATAAAAGTATTCCTCTCATTATACAGGTGGGCGCCTATTCATCTAAGACATAAAAAAATTCCTCTCGTTATACAGGTGGGCGCCTATTTAATTAAGACATAAAAATATTCCTCTCATTATACAGGTGGGCGCCTATTTAACTAAGACATAAAAATATTCCTCTCGTTATACAGTTGGGCGCCTATTTATCTAAGACATGAAAAGTATTCCTCTCGTTATACAGGTGGGCACCTATTTAACTAAGACATAAAAATATTCCTCTTATTATACAGGTGGGCGCCTATTTATCTAAGACATGAAAAGTATTCATCTTGTTATACAGGTGGGCGCCTATTTAACTTAGACATAAAAATAATCCTCTCATTATACAGGTGGGCGCCTATATATCTAAGACATAAAAGTATTTCTCTCATTATACAGGTGGGCGCCTATTTAACTAAGACATAAAAATATTCCTCTCATTATACATGTGGGCACCTATTTATCTAAGACATAAAAGTATTCCTCTCATTATACAGGTGGGCGCCTATTTAACTAAGACATAAAAGTATTCCTCTCATTATACAGGTGGGCGCATATTCATCTAAGACATGAAAAGTATTCCTCTCGTTATACAGGTGGGCGCCTATTTAACTAAGACATAAAAGTATTCCTCTCATTATACAGGTGGGCGCTTATTCATCTAAGACATAAAAATATTCCTCTCATTATACAGGTGGGCGCCTATTTAACTAAGACATAAAAATATTCCTCTCATTATACAGGTGGGCGCCTATTTAACTAAGACATAAAAATATTCCTCTCATTATACAGGTGGGCGCCTATTTAACTAAGACATAAAAGTATTTCTCTCATTATACAGGTGGGCGCCTATTTAACTAAGACATAAAAGTATTCCTCTCATTATACAGGTGGGCGCCTATTCATCTAAGACATAAAAGTATTCCTCTCATTATACAGGTGGGCGCCTATTTAACTAAGACATAAAAATATTCCTCTCATTATACAGGTGGGCGCCTATTTATCTAAGACATGAAAAGTATTCCTCTCGTTATACAGGTGGGCGCCTATTTAACTAAGACATAAAAGTATTCCTCTCATTATACAGGTGGGCGCCTATTCATCTAAGACATAAAAATATTCCTCTCATTATACAGGTGGACGCCTATTCATCTAAGACATGAAAAAATTCCTCTCATTATACAGGTGGGCGCCTATTTAACTAAGACATAAAAATATTCCTCTCATTATACAGGTGGGCGCCTATTTAACTAAGACATAAAAATATTCCTCTCGTTATACAGTTGGGCGCCTATTTATCTAAGACATGAAAAGTATTCCTCTCGTTATACAGGTGGGCACCTATTTAACTAAGACATAAAAATATTCCTCTTATTATACAGGTGGGCGCCTATTTATCTAAGACATGAAAAGTATTCATCTTGTTATACAGGTGGGCGCCTATTTAACTTAGACATAAAAATAATCCTCTCATTATACAGGTGGGCGCCTATATATCTAAGACATAAAAGTATTTCTCTCATTATACAGGTGGGCGCCTATTTAACTAAGACATAAAAATATTCCTCTCATTATACATGTGGGCACCTATTTATCTAAGACATAAAAGTATTCCTCTCATTATACAGGTGGGCGCCTATTTAACTAAGACATAAAAATATTCCTCTTATTATACAGGTGGGCGCCTATTTATCTAAGACATGAAAAGTATTCATCTTGTTATACAGGTGGGCGCCTATTTAACTTAGACATAAAAATAATCCTCTCATTATACAGGTGGGCGCCTATATATCTAAGACATAAAAGTATTTCTCTCATTATACAGGTGGGCGCCTATTTAACTAAGACATAAAAATATTCCTCTCATTATACATGTGGGCACCTATTTATCTAAGACATAAAAGTATTCCTCTCATTATACAGGTGGGCGCCTATTTAACTAAGACATAAAAATATTCCTCTTATTATACAGGTGGGCGCCTATTTAACTAAGACATAAAAGTATTCCTCTCATTATACAGGTGGGCGCCTATTCATCTAAGACATAAAAATATTCCTCTCATTATACAGGTGGACGCCTATTCATCTAAGACATGAAAAAATTCCTCTCGTTATACAGGTGGGCGCCTATTTAACTAAGACATAAAAATATTCCTCTCATTATACAGGTGGGCGCCTATTTAACTAAGACATAAAAATATTCCTCTCGTTATACAGTTGGGCGCCTATTTATCTAAGACATGAAAAGTATTCCTCTCGTTATACAGGTGGGCACCTATTTAACTAAGACATAAAAATATTCCTCTTATTATACAGGTGGGCGCCTATTTATCTAAGACATGAAAAGTATTCATCTTGTTATACAGGTGGGCGCCTATTTAACTTAGACATAAAAATAATCCTCTCATTATACAGGTGGGCGCCTATATATCTAAGACATAAAAGTATTCCTCTCATTATACTGGTGGGCGCCTATTCATCTAAAACATAAAAGTATTCCTCTCGTTATACAGGTGGGCGCCTATTTATCTAAGACATGAAAATATTACTCTCATTATACAGGTGGTCGCCTATTTATCTAAGACATAAAAATATTCCTCTCATTATACAGGTGGGCGCCTATTCATCTAAGACATGAAAATATTCCTCTCGTTATACAGGTGGGCGCCTATTTAACTAAGACATAAAAATATTCCTCTCATTATACAGCTGGGCGCCTATTTAACTAAGACATAAAAATATTCCTCTCATTATACAGGTGGGCGTCTATTCATCTAAGACATAAAAATATTCCTCTCATTATACAGGTGGACGCCTATTCATCTAAGACATGAAAAAATTCCTCTCGTTATACAGGTGGGCGCCTATTTAACTAAGACATAAAAATATTCCTCTCATTATACAGGTGGGCACCTATTTAACTAAGACATAAAAATATTCCTCTCGTTATACAGTTGGGCGCCTATTTATCTAAGACATGAAAAGTATTCCTCTCGTTATACAGGTGGGCACCTATTTAACTAAGACATAAAAATATTCCTCTTATTATACAGGTGGGCGCCTATTTATCTAAGACATGAAAAGTATTCCTCTTGTTATACAGGTGGGCGCCTATTTAACTTAGACATAAAAATAATCCTCTCATTATACAGGTGGGCGCCTATATATCTAAGACATAAAAGTATTCCTCTCATTATACTGGTGGGCGCCTATTCATCTAAAACATAAAAGTATTCCTCTCGTTATACAGTTGGGCGCCTATTTATCTAAGACATGAAAAGTATTTCTCTCGTTATACAGGTGGGCGCCTATTTAACTAAGACATAAAAATATTCCTCTCATTATACAGGTGGGCGCCTATTTATCTAAGACATGAAAAGTATTCCCCTCGTTATACAGGTGGGCGCCTATTTAACTAAGACATAAAAATATTCCTCTCATTATACAAGTGAGCGCCTATTTATCTAAGACATAAAAGTATTCCTCTCATTATACAGGTGGGCGTCTATTCATCTAAGACATGAAAATATTCCTCTCGTTATACAGGTGGGCGCCTATTCATCTAAGACATGAAAATATTTCCTCTCGTTATACAGGTGGGCGCCTATTTAACTAAGACATGAAAATATTCCTCTCATTATACAGGTGGGCGCCTATTTAACTAAGACATAAAAATATTCCTCTCATTATACAGGTGGGCGCCTATTTAACTAAGACATAAAAATATTACTCTCATTATACAGGTGGACGCCTATTTAACTAAGACATAAAAATATTCCTCTCATTATACAGGTGAGCGCCTATTTAACTAAGACATAAAAATATCTCTCTCGCTATACAGTTGGGCGCCTATTTATCTAAGACATGAAAAGTATTCCTCTCGTTATACAGGTGGGCGCCTATTTAACTAAGACATAAAAATATTCCTCTTATTATACAGGTGGGCGCCTATTTATCTAAGACATGAAAAGTATTCCTCTTGTTATACAGGTGGGCGCCTATTTAACTAAGACATAAAAATAATCCTCTCATTATACAGGTGGGCGCCTATTTATCTAAGACATAAAAGTATTTCTCTCATTATACAGGTGGTCGCCTATTCATCTAAAACATAAAAGTATTCCTCTCGTTATACAGGTGGGCGCCTATTTAGCTAAGACATGAAAATATTACTCTCATTATACAGATGGTCGCCTATTTATCTAAGACATAAAAATATTCCTCTCATTATACAGGTGGGCGCCTATTCATCTAAGACATGAAAATATTCCTCTCGTTATACAGGTGGGCGCCTATTTAACTAAGACATAAAAATATTCCTCTCATTATACAGCTGGGCGCCTATTTAACTAAGACATAAAAATATTCCTCTCATTATACAGGTGGGCGCCTATTTATCTAAGACATGAAAAGTATTCCTCTCGTTATACAGGTGGGCGCCTATTTAACTAAGACATAAAAATATTCCTCTCGCTATACATGTGGGCGCCTATTTATCTAAGACATAAATTTATTCCACTCATTATACAGGTGGGCGCCTATTCATCTAAGACATGAAAATATTCCTCTCGTTATACAGGTGGGCGCCTATTTAACTAAGACATAAAAATATTCCACTCATTATACAGGTGGACGCCTATTTAACTAAGACATAAAATCCTATTTAACTAAGACATGAAAATATTCCTCTCATTATACAGGTGGGCGCCTATTCATCTAAGACATGAAAAAATTTCTCTCGTTATACAGGTGGGCGCCTATTTAACTAAGACATAAAAAATATTCCTCTCATTATACTGGTGGGCGCCTATTTAACTAAGACATAAAAATATTCCTCTCGTTATACAGGTGGGCGCCTATTTATCTTAGACATGAAAAGTATTCCTCTCGTTATACAGGTGGACGCCTATTTAACTAAGACATAAAAATATTCTACAGGTGGGCGCCTATTTATCTAAGACATAAAAGTATTTCTCTCATTATACAGGTGGGCGTCTATTTAACTAAGACATAAAAATATTCCTCTCATTATACAGGTGGGCGCCTATTTATCTAAGACATGAAAAGTATTCCTCTTGTTATACAGGTGGGCGCCTATTTAACTAAGACATAAAAATATTCCTCTCATTATACAGGTGGGCGCCTATTCATCTAAGACATAAAAATATTCCTCTCATTATATAGGTGGGCGCCTATTTAACTGAGACATAAAAGTATTTCTCTCATTATACAGGTGAGCGCCTATTTAACTAAGACATAAAAGTATTCCTCTCATTATACAGGTGGGCGCCTATTCATCTAAGACATAAAAATATTCCTCTCGTTATACAGGTGGGCGCCTATTCATCTAAGACATGAAAAAATAGCTCTCGTTATACAGGTGGGCGTCTATTTAACTAAGACATAAAAATATTCCTCTCATTATACAGGTGGGCGCCTATTTATCTAAGACATGAAAAATATTCCTCTCATTATACAGGCGGCCGCCTATTTAACTAAGACATAAAAGTATTCCTCTCATTATACAGGTGGGCGCCTATTCATCTAAGACATAAAAATGTTTCTCTCATTATACAGGTGGGCGCCTATTTAACTAAGACATAAAAGTATTCCTCTCATTATACAGGTGGGCGCCTATTTAACTAAGACATAAAAGTATTCCTCTCATTATATAGGTGGGCGCCTATTCATCTAAGACATAAAAATATTCCTCTCGTTATACAGGTGGGCGCCTATTCATCTAAGACATGAAAAAATTGCTCTCGTTATACAGGTGGGCGCCTATTTAACTAAGACATAAAAATATTCCTCTCATTATACAGGTGGGCGCCTATTTAACTAAGACATTAAAATATTCCTGTCATTATACAGGCGGGCGCCTATTTAACTAAGACATAAAAGTATTCCTCTCATTATACAGGTGGGCGCCTATTCATCTAAGACATAAAAATGTTTCTCTCATTATACAGGTGGACGCCTATTTAACTAAGACATAAAAATATTCCTCTCATTATACAGGTGGGCACCTATTTAACTAAGACATAAAAATATTACTCTCATTATACAGGGGGGCGCCTATTTAACTAAGACATAAAAATATTCCTCTCGTTATACAGGTGGGCACGTATTTATCTAAGACATAAAAATATTCCTCGCATTATACAGGTGGGCGCCTATTCATCTAAGACATGAAATATTCCTCTCGTTATACAGGTGGGCGCCTATTTAACTAAGACATGAAAATATTCCTCTCATTATACAGGTGGGCGCCTATTTAACTAAGACATAAAAATATTTCTCTCATTATACAGGTGGGCGCCTATTTAACTAAGACATTAAAATATTCCTCTCATTATACAGGCGGGCGCCTATTTAACTAAGACATAAAAGTATTCCTCTCATTATACAGGTGGGCGCCTATTCATCTAAGACATAAAAATGTTTCTCTCATTATACAGGTGGGCGCCTATTTAACTAAGACATAAAAAGTATTCCTCTCGTTATACAGGTGGGCGCCTATTTAACTAAGACATAAAAATATTTCTCTCATTATACAAGTGGGGGCCTATTTATCTAAGACATAAAAGTATTCCTCTCATTATACAGGTGGGCGCCTATTCATCTAAGACATAAAAATATTTCTCTCGTTATACAGGTGGGCGCCTATTCATCTAAGACATGAAAATATTCCTCTCGTTATACAGGTGGGCGCCTATTCATATAAGACATGAAAAGATTCCTCTCGTTATACAGGTGGGCGCCTATTTAACTAAGACATGAAAATATTCCTCTCATTATACAGGTGGGCGCCTATTTAACTAAGACATAAAAATATTCCTCTCATTATACAGGTGGGCGCCTATTTAACTAAGACATTAAAATATTCCTCTCATTTACAGGCGGGCGCCTATTTAACTAAGACATAAAAGTATTCCTCTCATTATACAGGTGGGCGCCTATTCATCTAAGACATAAAAATGTTTCTCTCATTATACAGGTGGGCGCCTATTTAACTAAGACATAAAAATATTCCTCTCATTATACAGGTGGGCGCCTATTTAACTAAGACATAAAAATATTACTCTCATTATACAGGTGGGCGCCTATTTAACTAAGACATAAAAATATTCCTCTCGTTATACAGGTGGGCGCCTATTTATCTAAGACATAAAAATATTCCTCGCATTATACAGGTGGGCGCCTATTCATCTAAGACATGAAATATTCCTCTCGTTATACAGGTGGGCGCCTATTTAACTAAGACATAAAAATATTCCTCTCATTATACAAGTGGGCGCCTATTTAACTAAGACATAAAAGTATTCCTTTTATTATACAGGTGGGCGCCTATTCATCTAAGACATGAAAATATTCCTTTCGTTATACAGGTGGGCGCCTATTTAACTAAGACATAAAAATATTTCTCTCATTATACAGGTGGGCGACTATTAAACTAAGACATAAAAATATTTCTCTCATTATACAGGTGGGCGCCTATTTAACTAAGACATAAAAGTATTCCTCTCATTATACAGGTGTGCGCCTATTCATCTAAGACATAAAAATATTCCTCTCATTATACAGGTGGGCGCCTATTCATCTAAGACATGAAAAAATTGCTCTCGTTATACAGGTGGGCGCCTATTTAACTAAGACATAAAAATATCCCTCTCATTATACAGGTGGGCGCCTATTTAACTAAGACATGAAAAGTATTCCTCTCGTTATACAGGTGGGCGCCTATTTAACTAAGACATAAAAATATTCCTCTCATTATACAAGTGGGCGCCTATTTATCTAAGACATAAAAGTATTCCTCTCATTATACAGGTGGGCGTCTATTCATCTAAGACAAGAAAATATTCCTCTCGTTATACAGGTGGGCGCCTATTCATCTAAGACATGAAAATATTCCTCTCGTTATACAGGTGGGCGCCTATTTAACTAAGACATGAAAATATTCCTCTCGTTATACAGGTGGGCGCCTATTTAACTAAGACATAAAATTATTCCTCTCATTATACAGGTGGGCGCCTATTTAACTAAGACATAAAAATATTCCTCTCATTATACAGGTGGGCGCCTATTCATCTAAGACATAAAAATGTTTCTCTAATTATACAGGTGGGCACCTATTTAAATAAGACATAAAAATATTCCTCTCATTATACAGGTGGGTGCCTATTTAACTAAGACATAAAAATATTACTCTCATTATACAGGTGGGCGCCTATTTAACTAAGACATAAAAATATTTCTCTCATTATACAGGTGAGCGCCTATTTAACTAAGACATAAAAATATTCCTCTCGCTATACAGTTGGGCGCCTATTTATCTAAGACATGAAAAGTATTCCTCTCATTATACAGATGGGCGCCTATTTAACTAAGACATAAAAGTATTCATCTCATTATACAGGTGGGCGCCTATTTAACTAAGACCTAAAAATATTCCTCTCGTTATACAGGTGGGCGCCTATTTATCTAAGACATGAAAAGTATTCCTATCGTTATACAGGTGGACGCCTATTTAACTAAGACATAAAAATATTCCTCTCGTTATACAGGTGGGCGCCTATTTATCTAAGACATGAAAAGTATTCCTATCGTTATACAGGTGGACGCCTATTTAACTAAGACATAAAAATATTCCTCTCATTATACAGGTGGGCGCCTATTTATCTAAGACATGAAAAGTATTCCTCTCGTTATACAGGTGGGCGCCTATTTAACTAAGACATAAAAATATTCCTCTCATTATACAGGTGGGCGCCTATTTAACTAAGACATAAAAATATTCCTCTCATTATACAGATGGGCGCCTATTTAACTAAGACATAAAAGTATTCATCTCATTATACAGGTGGGCGCCTATTTAACTAAGACCTAAAAATATTCCTCTCGTTATACAGGTGGGCGCCTATTTATCTAAGACATGAAAAGTATTCCTATCGTTATACAGGTGGACGCCTATTTAACTAAGACATAAAAATATTCCTCTCGTTATACAGGTGGGCGCCTATTTATCTAAGACATAAAAATATTCCTCTCGTTATACAGGTGGGCGCCTATTTATCTAAGACATGAAAAGTATTCCTATCGTTATACAGGTGGACGCCTATTTAACTAAGACATAAAAATATTCCTCTCGTTATACAGGTGGGCGCCTATTTATCTAAGACATGAAAAGTATTCCTATCGTTATACAGGTGGACGCCTATTTAACTAAGACATAAAAATATTCCTCTCATTATACAGGTGGGCGCCTATTTATCTAAGACATGAAAAGTATTCCTCTCGTTATACAGGTGGGCGCCTATTTAACTAAGACATAAAAATATTCCTCTCATTATACAGGTGGGCGCCTATTTAACTAAGACATAAAAATATTCCTCTCATTATACAGATGGGCGCCTATTTAACTAAGACATAAAAGTATTCATCTCATTATACAGGTGGGCGCCTATTCATCTAAGACATAATAATATTCCTCTCATTATACAGGTGGGCGCCTATTCATCTAAGACATGAAAAAATTGCTCTAGTTATACAGATGGGCGCCTATTTAACTAAGACATAAAAATATTCCTCTCATTATACAGGTGGGCGCCTATTTAACTAAGACATGAAAAGTATTCCTCTCGTTATACAGGTGGGCGCTTATTTAACTAAGACATAAAAATATTCCTCTCATTATACAAGTGGGCGCCTATTTATTTAAGACATAAAAGTATTCCTCTATTTATACAGGTGGGTGTCTATTCATCTAAGACATGAAAATATTCCTCTCGTTATACAGGTGGGCGCCTATTCATCTAAGACATGAAAATATTCCTCTCGTTATACAGGTGGGCGCCTATTTAACTAAGACATGAAAATATTCCTCTCATTATACAGGTGGGCACCTATTTAACTAAGACATAAAAATATTCCTCTCATTATACAGGTGGGCGCCTATTTAACTAAGACATAAAAGTATTCCTCTCCTTATACAGGTGGGCGCCTATTCATCTAAGACATAAAAATGTTTCTCTCATTATACAGGTGGGCGCCTATTTAACTAAGACATAAAAATATTACTCTCATTATACAGGTGGGCGCCTATTTAACTAAGACATAAAAATATTACTCTCATTATACAGGTGGGCGCCTATTTAACTAAGACATAAAAATATTCCTCTCATTATACAGGTGAGCGCCTATTTAACTAAGACATAAAAATATTCCTCTCGCTATACAGTTGGGCGCCTATTTATCTAAGACATGAAAAGTATTCTCTCGTTATACAGGTGGGCGCCTATTTAACTAAGACATAAAAATATTCCTCTTATTATACAGGTGGGCGCCTATTTATCTAAGACATGAAAAGTATTCCTCTTGTTATACAGGTGGGCGCCTATTTAACTAAGACATAAAAATAATCCTCTCATTATACAGGTGGGCGCCTATTTATCTAAGACATAAAAGTATTCCTCTCATTATACAGGTGGGCGTCTATTCATCTAAGACAAGAAAATATTCCTCTCGTTATACAGGTGGGCGCCTATTTAACTAAGACATAAAAATATTCCTCTCATTATACAGGTGGGCGCCTATTTAACTAAGACATAAAAATATTCCTCTCATTATACAGATGGGCGCCTATTTAACTAAGACATAAAAGTATTCATCTCATTATACAGGTGGGCGCCTATTCATCTAAGACATAATAATATTCCTCTCATTATACAGGTGGGCGCCTATTCATCTAAGACATGAAAAAATTGCTCTAGTTATACAGATGGGCGCCTATTTAACTAAGACATAAAAATATTCCTCTCATTATACAGGTGGGCGCCTATTTAACTAAGACATGAAAAGTATTCCTCTCGTTATACAGGTGGGCGCTTATTTAACTAAGACATAAAAATATTCCTCTCATTATACAAGTGGGCGCCTATTTATTTAAGACATAAAAGTATTCCTCTATTTATACAGGTGGGTGTCTATTCATCTAAGACATGAAAATATTCCTCTCGTTATACAGGTGGGCGCCTATTCATCTAAGACATGAAAATATTCCTCTCGTTATACAGGTGGGCGCCTATTTAACTAAGACATGAAAATATTCCTCTCATTATACAGGTGGGCACCTATTTAACTAAGACATAAAAATATTCCTCTCATTATACAGGTGGGCGCCTATTTAACTAAGACATGAAAAGTATTCCTCTCGTTATACAGGTGGGCGCCTATTTAACTAAGACATAAAAATATTCCTCTCATTATACAAGTGGGCGCCTATTTATCTAAGACATAAAAGTATTCCTCTCATTATACAGGTGGGCGTCTATTCATCTAAGACAAGAAAATATTCCTCTCGTTATACAGGTGGGCGCCTATTCATCTAAGACATGAAAATATTCCTCTCGTTATACAGGTGGGCGCCTATTTAACTAAGACATGAAAATATTCCTCTCGTTATACAGGTGGGCGCCTATTTAACTAAGACATAAAATTATTCCTCTCATTATACAGGTGGGCGCCTATTTAACTAAGACATAAAAATATTCCTCTCATTATACAGGTGGGCGCCTATTCATCTAAGACATAAAAATGTTTCTCTAATTATACAGGTGGGCACCTATTTAAATAAGACATAAAAATATTCCTCTCATTATACAGGTGGGTGCCTATTTAACTAAGACATAAAAATATTACTCTCATTATACAGGTGGGCGCCTATTTAACTAAGACATAAAAATATTTCTCTCATTATACAGGTGAGCGCCTATTTAACTAAGACATAAAAATATTCCTCTCGCTATACAGTTGGGCGCCTATTTATCTAAGACATGAAAAGTATTCCTCTCATTATACAGATGGGCGCCTATTTAACTAAGACATAAAAGTATTCATCTCATTATACAGGTGGGCGCCTATTTAACTAAGACCTAAAAATATTCCTCTCGTTATACAGGTGGGCGCCTATTTATCTAAGACATGAAAAGTATTCCTATCGTTATACAGGTGGACGCCTATTTAACTAAGACATAAAAATATTCCTCTCGTTATACAGGTGGGCGCCTATTTATCTAAGACATGAAAAGTATTCCTATCGTTATACAGGTGGACGCCTATTTAACTAAGACATAAAAATATTCCTCTCATTATACAGGTGGGCGCCTATTTATCTAAGACATGAAAAGTATTCCTCTCGTTATACAGGTGGGCGCCTATTTAACTAAGACATAAAAATATTCCTCTCATTATACAGGTGGGCGCCTATTTAACTAAGACATAAAAATATTCCTCTCATTATACAGATGGGCGCCTATTTAACTAAGACATAAAAGTATTCATCTCATTATACAGGTGGGCGCCTATTCATCTAAGACATAATAATATTCCTCTCATTATACAGGTGGGCGCCTATTCATCTAAGACATGAAAAAATTGCTCTAGTTATACAGATGGGCGCCTATTTAACTAAGACATAAAAATATTCCTCTCATTATACAGGTGGGCGCCTATTTAACTAAGACATGAAAAGTATTCCTCTCGTTATACAGGTGGGCGCTTATTTAACTAAGACATAAAAATATTCCTCTCATTATACAAGTGGGCGCCTATTTATTTAAGACATAAAAGTATTCCTCTATTTATACAGGTGGGTGTCTATTCATCTAAGACATGAAAATATTCCTCTCGTTATACAGGTGGGCGCCTATTCATCTAAGACATGAAAATATTCCTCTCGTTATACAGGTGGGCGCCTATTTAACTAAGACATGAAAATATTCCTCTCATTATACAGGTGGGCACCTATTTAACTAAGACATAAAAATATTCCTCTCATTATACAGGTGGGCGCCTATTTAACTAAGACATAAAAGTATTCCTCTCCTTATACAGGTGGGCGCCTATTCATCTAAGACATAAAAATGTTTCTCTCATTATACAGGTGGGCGCCTATTTAACTAAGACATAAAAATATTACTCTCATTATACAGGTGGGCGCCTATTTAACTAAGACATAAAAATATTACTCTCATTATACAGGTGGGCGCCTATTTAACTAAGACATAAAAATATTCCTCTCATTATACAGGTGAGCGCCTATTTAACTAAGACATAAAAATATTCCTCTCGCTATACAGTTGGGCGCCTATTTATCTAAGACATGAAAAGTATTCTCTCGTTATACAGGTGGGCGCCTATTTAACTAAGACATAAAAATATTCCTCTTATTATACAGGTGGGCGCCTATTTATCTAAGACATGAAAAGTATTCCTCTTGTTATACAGGTGGGCGCCTATTTAACTAAGACATAAAAATAATCCTCTCATTATACAGGTGGGCGCCTATTTATCTAAGACATAAAAGTATTCCTCTCATTATACAGGTGGGCGTCTATTCATCTAAGACAAGAAAATATTCCTCTCGTTATACAGGTGGGCGCCTATTCATCTAAGACATGAAAATATTCCTCTCGTTATACAGGTGGGCGCCTATTTAATTAAGACATAAAAATATTCCTCTCGTTATGCAGGTGGGCGCCTATTTATCTAAGACATAAAAATATTCCTCGCATTATACAGGTGGGCGCCTATTCATCTAAGACATGAAATATTCCTCTCGTTATACAGGTGGGCGCCTATTTAACTAAGACATAAAAATATTCCTCTCGTTATACAGGTGGGCGCCTATTTATCTAAGACATAAAAATATTCCTCGGATTATACAGGTGGGCGCCTATTCATCTAAGACATGAAATATTCCTCTCGTTATACAGGTGGGCGCCTATTTAACTAAGACATAAAAATATTCCTCTCATTATACAAGTGGGCGCCTATTTAACTAAGACATAAAAGTATTCCTCTCATTATACAGGTGGGCGCCTGTTTAACTAAGACATAAAAATATTTCTCTCATTATACAGGTGAGCGCCTATTTAACTAAGACATAAAAATATTCCTCTCGCTATACAGTTGGGCGCCTATTTATCTAAGACATGAAAAGTATTCCTCTCATTATACAGGTGGGCGCCTATTTAACTAAGACATAAAAATATTCCTCTCATTATACAGGTGGGCGCCTATTTAACTAAGACATAAAAATATTCCTCTCGTTATACAGGTGGGCGCCTATTTATCTAAGACATGAAAAGTATTCCTATCGTTATACAGGTGGACGCCTATTTAACTAAGACATAAAAATATTCCTCTCGTTATACAGGTGGGCGCCTATTTATCTAAGACATGAAAAGTATTCCTATCGTTATACAGGTGGACGCCTATTTAACTAAGACATAAAAATATTCCTCTCATTATACAGGTGGGCGCCTATTTATCTAAGACATGAAAAGTATTCCTCTCGTTATACAGGTGGGCGCCTATTTAACTAAGACATAAAAATATTCCTCTCATTATACAGGTGGGCGCCTATTTAACTAAGACATAAAAATATTCCTCTCATTATACAGATGGGCGCCTATTTAACTAAGACATAAAAGTATTCATCTCATTATACAGGTGGGCGCCTATTCATCTAAGACATAATAATATTCCTCTCATTATACAGGTGGGCGCCTATTCATCTAAGACATGAAAAAATTGCTCTAGTTATACAGATGGGCGCCTATTTAACTAAGACATAAAAATATTCCTCTCATTATACAGGTGGGCGCCTATTTAACTAAGACATGAAAAGTATTCCTCTCGTTATACAGGTGGGCGCTTATTTAACTAAGACATAAAAATATTCCTCTCATTATACAAGTGGGCGCCTATTTATTTAAGACATAAAAGTATTCCTCTATTTATACAGGTGGGTGTCTATTCATCTAAGACATGAAAATATTCCTCTCGTTATACAGGTGGGCGCCTATTCATCTAAGACATGAAAATATTCCTCTCGTTATACAGGTGGGCGCCTATTTAACTAAGACATAAAAATATTCCTCTCGTTATACAGGTGGGCGCCTATTTATCTAAGACATAAAAATATTCCTCGCATTATACAGGTGGGCGCCTATTCATCTAAGACATGAAATATTCCTCTCGTTATACAGGTGGGCGCCTATTTAACTAAGACATAAAAATATTCCTCTCATTATACAAGTGGGCGCCTATTTAACTAAGACATAAAAGTATTCCTCTCATTATACAGGTGGTCGCCTATTCATCTAAGACATGAAAATATTCCTTTCGTTATACAGGTGGGCGCCTATTTAACTAAGACATAAAAATATTTCTCTCATTATACAGGTGGGCGACTATTAAACTAAGACATAAAAATATTTCTCTCATTATACAGGTGGGCGCCTATTTAACTAAGACATAAAAGTATTCCTCTCATTATACAGGTGTGCGCCTATTCATCTAAGACATAAAAATATTCCTCTCATTATACAGGTGGGCGCCTATTCATCTAAGACATGAAAAAATTGCTCTCGTTATACAGGTGGGCGCCTATTTAACTAAGACATAAAAATATCCCTCTCATTATACAGGTGGGCGCCTATTTAACTAAGACATGAAAAGTATTCCTCTCGTTATACAGGTGGGCGCCTATTTAACTAAGACATAAAAATATTCCTCTCATTATACAAGTGGGCGCCTATTTATCTAAGACATAAAAGTATTCCTCTCATTATACAGGTGGGCGCCTATTTAACTAAGACATAAAAATATTCCTCTCGTTATACAGGTGGGCGCCTATTTATCTAAGACATGAAAATATTCCTCTCGTTATACAGGTGGGCGCCTATTTAACTAAGACATAAAATTATTCCTCTCATTATACAGGTGGGCGCCTATTTAACTAAGACATAAAAATATTCCTCTCATTATACAGGTGGGCGCCTATTCATCTAAGACATAAAAATGTTTCTCTAATTATACAGGTGGGCGCCTATTTAAATAAGACATAAAAATATTCCTCTCATTATACAGGTGGGTGCCTATTTAAATAAGACATAAAAATATTACTCTCATTATACAGGTGGGCGCCTATTTAACTAAGACATAAAAATATTTCTCTCATTATACAGGTGAGCGCCTATTTAACTAAGACATAAAAATATTCCTCTCGCTATACAGTTGGGCGCCTATTTATCTAAGACATGAAAAGTATTCCTCTCATTATACAGGTGGGCGCCTATTTAACTAAGACATAAAAATATTCCTCTCATTATACAGGTGGGCGCCTATTTAACTAAGACATAAAAATATTCCTCTCGTTATACAGGTGGGCGCCTATTTATCTAAGACATGAAAAGTATTCCTATCGTTATACAGGTGGACGCCTATTTAACTAAGACATAAAAATATTCCTCTCGTTATACAGGTGGGCGCCTATTTATCTAAGACATGAAAAGTATTCCTATCGTTATACAGGTGGACGCCTATTTAACTAAGACATAAAAATATTCCTCTCATTATACAGGTGGGCGCCTATTTAACTAAGACATAAAAATAATCCTCTCATTATACAGGTGGGCGCCTATTTATCTAAGACATAAAAGTATTCCTCTCATTATACAGGTGGGCGCCTATTTAACTAAGACATAAAAATATTCCTCTCATTATACATATGGGCGCCTATTTAACTAAGACATAAAAGTATTCATCTCATTATACAGGTGGGCGCCTATTCATCTAAGACATAATAATATTCCTCTCATTATACAGGTGGGCGCCTATTCATCTAAGACATGAAAAAATTGCTCTAGTTATACAGATGGGCGCCTATTTAACTAAGACATAAAAATATTCCTCTCATTATACAGGTGGGCGCCTATTTAACTAAGACATGAAAAGTATTCCTCTCGTTATACAGGTGGGCGCCTATTTAACTAAGACATAAAAATATTCCTCTCATTATACAAGTGGGCGCCTATTTATCTAAGACATAAAAGTATTCCTCTCATTATACAGGTGGGCGTCTATTCATCTAAGACATGAAAATATTCCTCTCGTTATACAGGTGGGCGCCTATTCATTTAAGACATGAAAATATTCCTCTCGTTATACAGGTGGGCGCCTATTTAACTAAGACATGAAAATATTCCTCTCATTATACAGGTGGGCGCCTATTTAACTAAGACATAAAAATATTCCTCTCATTATACAGGTGGGCGCCTATTTAACTAAGACATAAAAGTATTCCTCTCATTATACAGGTGGGCGCCTATTCATCTAAGACATAAAAATGTTTCTCTCATTATACAGGTGGGCGCCTATTTAACTAAGACATAAAAATATTACTCTCATTATACAGGTGGGCGCCTATTTAACTAAGACATAAAAATATTCCTCTCATTATACAGGTGAGCGCCTATTTAACTAAGACATAAAAATATTCCTCTCGCTATACAGTTGGGCGCCTATTTATCTAAGACATGAAAAGTATTCTCTCGTTATACAGGTGGACGCCTATTAAACTAAGACATAAAAATATTCCTCTTATTATACAGGTGGGCGCCTATTTATCTAAGACATGAAAAGTATTCCTCTTGTTATACAGGTGGGCGCCTATTTAACTAAGACATAAAAATAATCCTCTCATTATACAGGTGGGCGCCTATTTATCTAAGACATAAAAGTATTTCTCTCATTATACAGGTGGTCGCCTATTCATCTAAAACATAAAAGTATTTCTCTCGTTATACAGGTGGGCGCCTATTTAGCTAAGACATGAAAATATTACTCTCATTATACAGGTGGTCGCCTATTTATCTAAGACATAAAAATATTCCTCTCATTATACAGGTGGGCGCCTATTCATCTAAGACATGAAAATATTCCTCTCGTTATACAGGTGGGCGCCTATTTAACTAAGACATAAAAATATTCCTCTCATTATACAGCTGGGCGCCTATTTAACTAAGACATAAAAATATTCCTCTCATTATACAGGTGGGCGCCTATTTATCTAAGACATGAAAAGTAATCCTCTCGTTATACAGGTGAGCGCCTATATAACTAAGACATAAAAATATTCCTCTCGTTATACATGTGGGCGCCTATTTATCTAAGACATAAAAGTATTCCTCTCATTATACAGGTGGGCGCCTATTCATCTAAGACATGAAAATATTCCTCTCGTTATACAGGTGGGCGCCTATTTAACTAAGACATAAAAATATTCCACTCATTATACAGGTGGACGCCTATTTAACTAAGACATAAAATCTTATTTAACTAAGACATGAAAATATTCCTCTCATTATACAGGTGGGCGCCTATTCATCTAAGACATGAAAAAATTTCTCTCGTTATACAGGTGGGCGCCTATTTAACTAAGACATAAAAATATTCCTCTCATTATACTGGTGGGCGCCTATTTAACCTATTTAACTAAGACATAAAAATATTTCTCTCGTTATACAGGTGGGTGCCTATTTATCTTAGACATGAAAAGTATTCCTCTCGTTATACAGGTGGACGCCTATTTAACTAAGACATAAAAATATTCTACAGGTGGGCGCCTATTTATCTAAGACATAAAAGTATTTCTCTCATTATACAGGTGGGCGTCTATTTAACTAAGACATAAAAATATTCCTCTCATTATACAGGTGGGCGCCTATTTATCTAAGACATGAAAAGTATTCCTCTCGTTATACAGGTGGGCGCCTATTTAACTAAGACATAAAAATATTCCTCTCATTATACAGGTGGGCGCCTATTTAACTAAGACATAAAAGTATTCCTCTCATTATACAGGTGGGCGCCTATTTAACTAAGACATAAAAGTATTCCTCTCATTATATAGGTGGGCGTCTATTCATCTAAGACATAAAAATATTCCTCTCGTTATACAAGTGGGCGCCTATTCATTTAAGACATGAAAAAATTGGTCTCATTATACAGGTGGGCGCCTATTTAACTAAGACATAAAAATATTCCTCTCATTATACAGGTGGGCGCCTATTTAACTAAGACATGAAAAGTATTCCTCTCGTTATACAGGTGGGCGCCTATTTAACTAAGACATAAAAATATTTCTCTCATTATACAAGTGGGCGCCTATTTAACTAAGACATAAAAATATTTCTCTCATTATACAGGTGGACGCCTATTTAACTAAGACATAAAAATATTTCTCTCATTATACAGGTAAGCGCCTATTTAACTAAGACATAAAAATATTCCTCTCGCTATACAGTTGGGCGCCTATTTATCTAAGACATGAAAAGTATTCTCTCGTTATACAGGTGGGCGCCTATTTAACTAAGACATAAAAATATTCCTCTTATTATACAGGTGGGCGCCTATTTATCTAAGACATGAAAAGTATTCCTCTTGTTATACAGGTGGGCGCCTATTTAACTAAGACATAAAAATAATCCTCTCATTATACAGGTGGGCGCCTATTTATCTAAGACATAAAAGTATTCCTCTCATTATACAGGTGGGCGCCTATTCATCTAAAACATAAAAGTATTCCTCTCGTTATACAGGTGGGCGCCTATTTATCTAAGACATGAAAATATTACTCTCATTATACATGTGGTCGCCTATTTATCTAAGACATAAAAATATTTCTCTTATTATACAGGTGGGCGCCTATTCATCTAAGACATGAAAATATTCCTCTCGTTATACAGGTTGGCGCCTATTTAACTAAGACATAAAAATACTCCTCTCATTATACAGCTGGGCGCCTATTTAACTAAGACATACAAATATTCCTCTCATTATACAGGTGGGCGCCTGTTTATCTAAGACATGAAACGTATTCCTCTCGTTATACAGGTGGGCGCCTATTTAACTAAGACATAAAAATATTCCTCTCGTTATACATGTGGGCGCCTATTTATCTAAGACATAAAAGTATTCCTCTCATTATACAGGTGGGCGCCTATTCATCTAAGACATGAAAATATTCCTCTCGTTATACAGGTGGGCGCCTATTTAACTAAGACATAAAAATATTTCTCTCATTATACAGGTGAGAGCCTATTTAACTAAGATATAAAAGTATTTCTCTCATTATACAAGTGGGCGCCTATTTAACTAAAAACATAAAAGTATTCCTATCATTATACAGGTGGGCGCCTATTTATCTAAGACATAAAAATATTCCTATCATTATATAGGTGGGTGCCTATTCATCTAAGACATGAAAAATTTCTCTCGTTATACAGGTGGGCGCCTATTTAACTAAGACATAAAAATATTTCTCTCATTATACAGGTGGGCGCCTATTTAACTAAGACATAAAAATATTCCTCTCGTTATACAGGTGGGCGCCTATTTATCTAAGACATGAAAAGTATTTCTCTCGTTAAACAGGTGGGCGCCTATTTAACTAAGACATAAAAATATTCCTCTCATTATACAGGTGGGCGCCTATTTATCTAAGACTTAAAAGTATTCCTCTCATTATACAGGTGGACGCTTATTCATGTAAGACATGAAAATATTCCTCTCGTTATACAGGTGGGCGCCTATTTAACTAAGACGTAAAAATATTCCTCTCGTTATACAGGTGGGCGGCTATTTATCTAAGACATGAAAAGTATCCTTCTCGTTATACAGGTGGGCGCCTATTTAACTAAGACATAAAAATATTCCTCTCATTATACAGGTGGGCGCCTATTTATCTAAGACATAAAAGTATTCCTCTCATTATACAGGTGGACGCCTATTTAACTAAGACATAAAAATATTCCTCTCATTATACAGGTGGGCGCCTATTTATCTAAGACATGAAAAATAATCCTCTCGTTATACAGGTGGGAGCCTATTTAACTAAGACATAGAAATATTCCTCTCATTGTACAGGTGGGCGCCTATTTAACTAAGACATAAAAATATTCCTCTCATTATACAGGTGGACGCCTATTTAACTAAGACATAAAAGTATTACTCTCATTATACAGGTGGGCGCCTATTCATCTAAGACATAAAAATATTGCTCTCATTATACAGGTGGGCGCCTATTCATCTAAGACATGAAAGAATTCCTCTCGTTATACAGGTGGGAGACTATTTAACTAAGACATAAAAATATTCCTCTCATTATACAGGTGGACGCCTATTTAACTAAGACATAAAAATATTACTCTCGTTATACAGTTGGGCGCCTATTTATCTAAGACATGAAAAGTATTTCTCTTGTTATACAGGTGGGCGCTTATTTAACTAAGACATAATAATATTCCTCTCATTATACAAGTGGGCGCCTATTTATCTAAGACATAAAAGTATTCCTCTCATTATACAGGTGGGCGCCTATTCATCTAAGACATGAAAATATTCCTCTCGTTATACAGGTGGGCGCCTATTTAACTAAGACATAAAAATATTCCTCTCATTATACAGGTGGGCGCCTATTTAACAAAGACATGAAAAGTATTCCTCTCGTTATACAGGTGGGCGCCTATTTAACTAAGACATAAAAATATTCCTCTCATTATACAGGTGGGCGCCTATTTAACTAAGACATAAAAATATTCCTCTCATTATACAAGTGGGCGCCTATTTAACTAAGACATAAAAATATTCCTCTCATTATACAGGTGGGCGCCTATTTAACTAAAACATAAAAATATTCCTCTCATTATATAGGTGGGCGCCTATTTAACTAATACCTAAAAATATTCCTCTCATTATACAGGTGGGCGCCTATTTAACTAAGACATAAAAGTATTACTCTCATTATACAGGTGGGCGCCTATTCATCTAGGACATAAAAATATTCCTCTCATTATACAGGTGGGCGCCTATTCATCTAAGACATGAAAAAATTCCTCTCGTTATACAGGTGGGCGACTATTTAACTAAGACATAGAAATATTCCTCTCATTATACAGGTGAGCGCCTATTTAACTAAGACATAAAAATATTCCTCTCATTATACAGGTGGACGCCTATTTAACTAAGACATAAAAGTATAACTCTCATTATACAGGTGGGCGCCTATTCATCTAAGACATAAAAATATTCCTCTCATTATACAGGTGGGCGCCTATTCATCTAAGACATGAAAAAATTCCTCTCGTTATACAGCTGGGCGACTATTTAACTAAGACATAAAAATATTCCTCTCATTATACAGGTGGACGCCTATTTATCTAAGACATGAAAAGTATTTCTCTCGTTATATAGGTGGGCGCCTATTTAACTAAGACATAAAAGTATTCTTCTCATTATATAGGTGAGCGCCTATTTATCTAAGACATAAAAGTATTCCTCTCATTATACAGGTGGGCGCCTATTTAACTAAGACATAAAAATATTCCTCTCATTATACAGGTGGGCGCCTATTTAACTAAGACATAAAAGTATTCCTTTCGTTATACAGGAGGGCGCCTATTCATCTAAGACATGAAAATATTCCTTCCGTTATACAGGTGGGCGCCTATTTAACTAAGACATAAAAATATTCCTCTCATTATACAGGTGGGCACCTAATTAACTAAGACATAAAAATATTTCTCTCATTATACAGGTGGGCGCCTATTTAACTAAGACATAAAAATATTCCTCTCATTATACAGGTGGGCGCCTATTCATCTAAGACATGAAATATTCCTCTCGTTATACAGGTGGGCGCCTATTTAACTAAGACATAAAAGTATTTCTCTCATTATACAGGTGGGTGCATATTCATCTATGACATGAAAATATTCCTTTTGTTATACAGGTGGGCGCCTATTTAACTAAGACATAAAAATATTCCTCTCATTATACAGGTCGGCGCCTATTTAACTAAGACATAAAAATATTCCTCTCATTATACAGGTGGGCGTCTATTTAACTAAGACATAAAAATATTTCTCTCATTATACAGGTGGGCGCCTATTTAACTAAGACATAAAAGTATTCCTCTCATTATACAGGTGGTCGCCTATTTATCTAAGACATAAAAGTATTCCTCTCATTATACAGGTGGGCTCCTATTCATCTAAGACATGAAAATAATCCTCTCATTATACAGGTGGGCGCCTATTTATCTAAAACATAAAAATATTCCTCTCATTATACAGGTGGGCGCCTATTCATCTAAGACATGAAAAATTTTCTTTCGTTATATAGGTGGGAGCCTATTTAACTAAGACATAAAAATATTCCTCTCATTATACAGGTGGGCGCCTATTTAACTAAGATATAAAAATATTTCTCTCGTTTTACAGGTGGGCGCCTATTTATCTAAGACATAAAAATATTCCTCTCATTATACAAGTGGACGCCTATTTATCTAAGACATGAAAAGTATTCCTCTCGTTATACAGGTGAGCGCCTATTTAACTAAGACATAAAAATATTCCTCTCATTATACAGGTGGGCGCCTATTTAACTATGACATAAAAATATTTCTCTCATTATACAGGTGGACGCCTATTTAACTAGGACATAAAAGTATTCTTCTCATTATACAGGTGGGCGTCAATTTATCTAAGATATAAAAGTATTCCTCTCATTATACAGGTGGGCGCCTATTCATCTAAGACATGAAATATTCCTCTCATTTTACAGGTGGGCGCCTATTTATCTAAGACATAAAAATATTCCTCTCATTATGCAGGTGGGCGCCTATTCATCTAAGACATGAAAAAATTCCTCTCGTTATACAGGTGGGCGCCTATTTAACTAAGACATAAAAATATTTCTCTCATTATATAGGTGAGCGCCTATTTAAATAAGACATAAAAATATTTCTCTCGTTATACAGGTGGGCGCCTATTTATCTAAGACATGAAAAGTATTTCTCTCGTTATACAGGTTGGCGCCTATTTAACTAAGACATTAAAATATTTCTCTCATTATACAGGTGAGAGCCTATTTATCTAAGACATAAAAGTATTCCTCTCATTATACAGGTGGGCGCCTATTTAACTAAGACATAAAAATATTCCTCTCGTTATACAGGTGGGCGCCTATTTATCTAAGACATGAAAAGTATCCTTCTCGTTATACAGGTGGGCGCCTATTTAACTAAGACATAAAAATATTCCTCTTATTATACAGGTGGGCGCCTATTTATCTAAGACATAAAAGTATTCCTCTCATTATACAGGTGGGCGCCTATTTAACTAAGACATAAAAATATTCCTCTTATTATACAAGTGGACGCCTATTTATCTAAGACATGAAAAGTATTCCTCTCGTTATACAGGTGAGCGCCTATTTAACTAAGACATAAAAATATTCCTCTCATTATACAGGTGGGCGCCTATTTAACTAAGACATAAAAATATTTCTCTCATTATACAGGTGGACGCCTATTTAACTAGGACATAAAAGTATTCTTCTCATTATACAGGTGGGCGTCAATTTATCTAAGATATAAAAGTATTCCTCTCATTATACAGGTGGGCGCCTATTCATCTAAGACATGAAATATTCCTCTCATTATACAGGTGGGCGCCTATTTATCTAAGACATAAAAATATTCCTCTCATTATACAGGTGGGCGCCTATTCATCTAAGACATGAAAAAATTCCTCTCGTTATACAGGTGGGCGCCTATTTAACTAAGACATAAAAATATTTCTCTCATTATACAGGTGAGCACCTATTTAACTAAGACATAAAAATATTTCTCTCGTTATACAGGTGGGCGCCTATTTATCTAAGACATGAAAAGTATTTCTCTCGTTATACAGGTTGGCGCCTATTTAACTAAGATATTAAAATATTTCTCTCATTATACAGGTGAGAGCCTATTTATCTAAGACTTAAAAGTATTCCTCTCATTATACAGGTGGGCACTTATTCATGTAAGAAATGAAAATATTCCTCTCATTATACAGGTGGACGCCTATTTAACTAAGACATAAAAATATTCCTCTCGTTATACAGGTGGGCGCCTATTTATCTAAGACATGAAAAGTATCCTTCTCGTTATACAGGTGGGCGCCTATTTAACTAAGACATAAAAATATTCCTCTTATTATACAGGTGGGCGCCTATTTTTCTAAGACATAAAAGTATTCCTCTCATTATACAGGTGGGCGCCTATTTAACTAAGACATAAAAATATTCCTCTCATTATACAGGTGGGCGCCTATTTATCTAAGACATGAAAAGTAATCTTCTCGTTATACAGGTGGGCGCCTATTTAACTAAGACATAGAAATATTCCTCTCATTATACAGGTGGGCGCCTATTTAACTAAGAGATAAAAATATTCCTCTCATTATACATGTGGGCGCCTATTTAACTAAGACATAAAAGTATTCTCTCATTATACAGGTGGGCGCCTATTCATCTAAGACATAAAAATATTCCTCTCGTTATACAGGTGGGCGCCTATTCATCTAAGACATGAAAAAATTCCACTCGTTATACAGGTGGGCGCCTATTTTACTAAGACATAAAAATATTCCTCTCATTATACAGGTGGACGCCTATTTAACTAAGACATAAAAATATTTCTCTCATTATACAAGTGGACGCCTATTTATCTAAGACATGAAAAGTATTCCTATCGTTATACAGGTGAGCGCCTATTTAACTAAGACATAAAAATATTCCTCTCATTATACAGGTGGGCGCCTATTTAACTAAGACATAAAAGTATTCCTTTCGTTATACAGGAGGGCGCCTATTCATCTAAGACATAAAAGTATTCTTCTCATTATACAGGTGGGCGTCAATTTATCTAAGACATAAAAGTATTCCTCTCATTATACAGGTGGGCGCCTATTCATCTAAGACATGAAATATTCCTCTCATTATACAGGTGGGCGCCTATTTATCTAAGACATAAAAATATTCCTCTCATTATACAGGTGGGCGCCTATTCATCTAAGACATGAAAAAATTCCTCTCGTTATACAGGTGGGCGCCTATTTAACTAAGACATAAAAATATTTCTCTCATTATACAGGTGAGCGCCTATTTAACTAAGACATAAAAATATTCCTCTCATTATACAGGTGGGCGCCTATTTATCTAAGACTTAAAAATATTCCTCTCATTATACAGGTGGGCACTTATTCATGTAAGAAATGAAAATATTCCTCTCATTATACAGGTGGACGCCTATTTAACTAAGACATAAAAATATTCCTCTCGTTATACAGGTGGGCGCCTATTTATCTAAGACATGAAAAGTATCCTTCTCGTTATACAGGTGGGCGCCTATTTAACTAAGACATAAAAATATTCCTCTTATTATACTGGTGGGCTCCTATTTATCTAAGACATAAAAGTATTCCTCTCATTATACAGGTGGGCGCCTATTTAACTAAGACATAAAAATATTCCTCTCATTATACAGGTGGGCGCCTATTTATCTAAGACATGAAAAGTAATCCTCTCGTTATACAGGTGGGCGCCTATTTAACTAAGACATAGAAATATTCCTCTCATTATACAGGTGAGCGCCTATTTAACTAAGAGATAAAAATATTCCCCTCATTATACAGGTGGACGCCTATTTAACTAAGACATAAAAGTATTCTCTCATTATACAGGTGGGCGCCTATTCATCTAAGACATAAAAATATTCCTCTCATTATACAAGTGGGCGCCTATTCATCTAAGACATGAAAAAATTCCACTCGTTATACAGGTGGGCGACTATTTAACTAAGACATAAAAATATTCCTCTCATTATACAGGTGGACGCCTATTTAACTAAGACATAAAAATATTCCTCCCGTTATACAGTTGGGCGCCTATTTATCTAAGACATGAAAAGTATTCCTCCCGTTATACAGGTGGGCGCCTATTTATCTAAGACATGAAAAGTATTCCTCCCGTTATACAGGTGAGCGCCTATTTAACTAAGACATAAAAATATTCCTCTCATTATACAAGTGGGCGCCTATTTATCTAAGACATAAAAGTATTTCTCTCATTATACAGGTGGACGCCTATTCATCTAAGACATAAATATATTCCTCTCGTTATACAGGTGGGCGCCTATTTAACTAAGACATAAAAATATTCCTCTAATTATACAGGTGGGCGCCTATTCATCTAAGACATGAAAATATATTCCTCTCGTTATACAGGTGGGCGCCTATTTAACTAAGACATAAAAATATTCCTCTCATTATACAGGTGGGCGCCTATTTAACTAAGACATAAAAATATTCCTCTCATTATACAGATGGGCGCCTATTTAACTAAGACATAAAAGTATTCCTCTCATTATACAGGTGGTCGCCTATTCATCTAAGACATGAAAATATTCCTTTCGTTATACAGGTGGGCGCCTATTTAACTAAGACATAAAAATATTTCTCTCATTATACAGGTGGGCGACTATTTAACTAAGACATAAAAATATTCCTCTCATTATACAAGTGGACACCTATTTAACTAAGACATAAAAGTATTCCTCTCATTATACAGGTGGTCGCCTATTCATCTAAGACATGAAAATATTCCTTTCGTTATACAGGTGGGCGCCTATTTAACTAAGACATAAAAATATTTCTCTCATTATACAGGTGGGCGACTATTTAACTAAGACATAAAAATATTCCTCTCATTATACAAGTGGACACCTATTTAACTAAGACATAAAAGTATTCCTCTCATTATACAAGTGGGCGCCTATTTAACTAAGACATGAAAATATTCCTTTCGTTATACAGGTGGGCGCCTATTTAACTAAGACATAAAAATATTTCTCTCATTATACAGGTGGGCGACTATTCATCTAAGATATGAAAATATTCCTTTCGTTATACAGGTGGGCGCCTATTCATCTAAGACATGAAAATATTCCTTTCATTATACAGGTGAGCGCCTATTTATCTAAGATATGAAAATATTTCTCTCGTTATACAAGTGGGCACCTATTTAACTAAGACATAAAAATATTCCTCTCATTATACAGGAGGGCGCCTATTTATCTAAGACATGAAAAGTATTCCTCACGTTATACAGGTGGGCGCCTATTTGACTAAGACATAAAAATATTCCTCTCATTATACAGGTGGGCGCCTATTTATCTAAGACTTAAAAGTATTCCTCTCATTATACAGGTGGGCGCTCATTCATCTAAGACATCAAAATATTTCTCTCGTTATACAGGTGGGCGCCTATTTAACTAAGACATAAAAATATTCCTCTCATTATACAGGTGGGCGCCTATTCATCTAAGACATGAAAATATTCCTCTCGTTATACAGGTGGGCGCCTATTTAACTAAGACATAAAAATATTTCTCTCATTATACAGGTGAGAGCGCCTATTTATCTAAGACATAAAAGTATTCTCTCATTATACAGGTGGACGCCTATTCATCTAAGACATGAAAATATTCTTCTCATTATACAGGTGGGCGCCTATTTATCTAAGACCTAAAAATATTCCTCTCATTATACTGGTAGGCGCCTATTCATCTAAGACATGAAAATATTCCTCTTGTTATACAGGTGGGTGCCTATTTAACTAAGACTTAAAAAGATTCCTCTCATTATACAGGTGGGCGCCTATTTAACTAAGACATAAAAGTATTCCTCTCATTATACAGTTGGGCGCCTATTCATCTAAGACATGAAAATATTCCTCTCATTATACAGGTGGGCGCCTATTCATATAAGACATAAAAGTATTCTTCTCATTATACAGGTGGGCGTCTATTCATCTAAGACATGAAAATATTACTCTCGTTATACAGATGAGCGCTTATTTAACTAAGACAATAAAATATTCCTCTCATTATACAGGTGGGCGCCTATTCATCTAAGACATGAAAATATTCCTCTCGTTATACATGTGGGCGCCTATTTAACTAAGACATAAAAATATTCCTCTCATTATACAGGTGGGCGCATATTTAACTAAGACATAAAAGTATTCCTCTTATTATACAGGTGGGCGCCTATTTATCTAAGACATAAAAGTATTCCTCTTATTATACATGTGGGTGCCTATTCAGCTAAGACATGAAAATATTACTCTCATTATACAGATGGTCGCCTATTTATCTAAGACATAAAAATATTCCTCTCATTATACAGGTGGGCGCCTATTCATCTAAGACATGAAAATATTCCTCTCGTTATACAGGTGGGCGCCTATTTAACTAAGACATAAAAATATTCCTCTCATTATACAGGTGGGCGCCTATTTAACTAAGACATAAAAATATTCCTCTCATTATACAGGTGGGTGCATATTTATCTAAGACATGAAAAGTATTCCTCTCATTATACAGGTGAGCGCCTATTTAACTCAGACATAAAAATATTCCTCTCATTATACAGGTGGGCGCCTATTTATCTAAGACATGAAAAGTAATCCTCTCGTTATACAGGTAGGCGCTTATTTAACTAAGTCATAGAAATATTCCTCTCATTATACAGGTGGGCGCCTATTTAACTAAGACATAAAAATATTTCTCTCATTATACAGGTGGGCGCCTATTTAACTAAGACATAAAAGTATTCTCTCATTATACAGGTGGGCGCCTATTCATCTAAGACATAAAAATATTCCTCTCATTATACAGGTGGGCGCCTATTCATCTAAGACATGAAAATATTCCTCTCGTTATACAGGTGGGCTCCTGGCTTCAACAACAACTTTGAAAATAAAATGTCATTCCTTTCTTTAGGTTGGCGATATTCAATATCCTGTTTGAGGGCGGATGAACCCAAAATATCCTATTTGAGGGCGGATGAACCCAAAATATCCTATTTGAGGGCGGATGAACCCAAAATATCCTATTTGAGAGCGGATGAAACCAAAATATCCTATTTGAGGGCGGATGGACCCAACATATCCTATTCGAGGGCGGATGAACACAACATATCCTATTTGAGAGCGGATGAACCCAACATATCCTATTTGAGGGTGGATGAACCCAAAATATCCTATTTGAGGGCGGATGGACCCAACATATCCTATTCGATGGCGGATGAACCCAACATGAACCCAAAATATCCTATTTGAGGGCGGATGGACCCAACATATCCTATTCGAGGGCGGATGAACCCAACATATCCTATTCGAGGGTGGATGAACCCAACATATCCTATACGAGGGCGGATGAACCCAACATATCCTATTCGAGGGCGGATGAACCCAACATATCCTATTCGAGGGCGTATGAACCCAACATATCCTATTCGAGGGCGGATGAACACAACATATCCTATTCGAGGGCGGATGAACCCAACATATCCTATTCGAGGGCAGATGAACCCAACATATACTATTCGAGGGTGGATGAACCCAACATATCCTATTCGAGGGCGGATGAACCCAAAATATCCTATTCGACGGCGGATGAACCCAAAATATCCTATTTGAGGGCGGATGAACCCCAATCCAATGTTAATTCGGATCGGATTCGGATTGCCCTTTTCAGAATCCGAAATCCGAATCCGAAATAGGCTAAATCCGATCCAATTCGATCCTACAACACAGCTCTACCCAACATATCCTATTCGAGGGCGGATGAACCCAAAATATCCTATTTGAGGGCGGATGGACCCAACATATCCTATTCGAGGACGGATGAACCCAACATATCCTATTCGAGGGCGGATGAACCCAACATATCCTATTCGAGGGCGGATGAACCCAACCTATCCTATTCGAGGGCGGATGAACCCAAAAGATCCTATTCGAGGGCGGATGAACCCAAAATATCCTATTCGAGGGTGGATGAACCCAAAATATCCTATTTGAGGGCGGATGAACCCAACATATCCTATTCGAGGGCGGATGAACCCAACATATCCTATTTGAATTTGCAGTCCAACATTTTGTGATTGCTTGGTGCAATGTAAGTTAGGGCTGTGCATTTGGATCGGATATCCGAAATCCGATCCGATCCACTCTATTTCGGATTTTCGGATTTCAAATTTCGGATTTTCGGATTGGATACGGATTGTGTTTTATGAAATTTCGGATTTTCGGATTGGATTCGGATTGGTATGATTTTAATCCGATCCGATCCGATATCCGAAATTATATGTACCTATATAAATACACACTAAAATTTTAGGGTTATGCTTATTCATTTTTCACACACCCCCTCACTCACTTAGATTTTTCCGCCTCTCTTGCACCTCTCTTCTCTTCAGTGAAGACTAAAAGAGTCTCAATGACTCAAACTTCCGATTTTACTTTGATTTTATGTCTCTTTATTCCGCCTCTCTTCTCTTCTCTTCTGTCTTTTATGTCTATTTCATGTTCTATTCTTCAACTTTTGATTTTATTTTGATTTTTTTGTTTGTTTTGGTAGATGGAAGATGAGATATAGACACCGAATGAACTTTAAATTGTTGAAAATTTTTGTGACAATCCGATCCGACAATCCTAAAAATTATCCGATCCAAAGTTTAAAATCCGATCCAATCCAATGTTAATTCGGATCGGATTCGGATTGCCCTTTTCAGAATCCGAAATCCGAATCCGAAATAGGCTAAATCCGATCCAATTCGATCCTACAACACAGCTCTACCCAACATATCCTATTCGAGGGCGGATGAACCCAAAATATCCTATTTGAGGGCGGATGGACCCAACATATCCTATTCGAGGGCGGATGAACCCAACATATCCTATTCGAGGGCGGATGAACCCAAAATATCCTATTTGAGGGCGGATGAACCCAAAATATCCTCAAACCTTGAAAATGTCTTACCTCAAAACTTGCTGGGGATTATTTTGCTGGGGATGAATTTTCCTTTTCTTCCTTCCCCACTCTGGGTTGTCCGACCCTCTCGAAACTTGGTCGAAAATCTGTCGAGGATGCTTCTACATCTCGATGATCTGCTGGGGATAACACTGTTGAGGATAACTCTGCTGAGTAAAATATGTTATCTTACTCCTTCCAAAACTACTTCCTTTTAAGTAGGATGTTTCATTCCTCTGCAAACTGGTTTTTTTTTTTGCTAGCTTCTTCCTTCGAAGACTAACTCTCTTAAGACTCGTTTTGCCTTTCCCCGAAAGGAACCGCTGAGGATACCGATTTTCACCAAACTTGTGTTGGACTCCTCGAAAATTTTTGAAATGAACAAAAAAAATTTTCCCCAGTTTGACAATCTTTCTTGCGACGCATCTTTCCGTCATCGGTAGCATTCCCTGTCCCTGCTTCAAATCAAAGAAAATTTGGTCAGTTTAAAACGCGGCGGTTGGTTGTGATACTCCTGCTGGGGATGCCATCAACCATTCTCCATCTATGCGTTGTCTGTCTATCTTGAAGCTTGGGCTGATACCTTCCGCCCTTCTTGACGATTCATTATTCCCGAACCTCCTAACCATTTTCCCGGTCTCCTTATCTGACCTCACGCATTTCATGACAGCCGATATAACTTGAAAATCGTGCATGTTCATTGAGATGATCTGCTGGGGATAACACTCCAAATCTCTATTTATTCGTGCCACTGAAAGCAACTTTTTATGTTAGGGATATCCCTCTTCTTTTGCGGCATAGCAAGTGAAACTTTGCATTTCCCCCGACCTTTTAGTCTCATATGAATTTCCCAAATCATGCACGTTGCTCTCTGCGTTGTTCTTTCTTGATTTAGACCATTTGGATATTCTAATCGGATCTGGTCTTGCAAAATTGGAAAGCTGATGGCAGATTTTGAAGTCACTTCTCACTTGTTCTGACCAAACAGACTCTACTGGGGAATTTTTCTACGGAAGGAGAAAGATAAACAAAAAGGGAACCGAATAAAAGATAAAGGAAAAAGATGACTCTTTAACAAGAGAAACTATAAATAAAAGCCTATCAAACGCAGATACCGACTCTAATAATCATGACATGCACATGTGGCCTATCCTCTGCCGTCAATCGTCTTTCAAGATCTTCCCTTGGCGATTCCCCATCTGATTCTCAATCTTATTCGACTTGTAGTGCCCGAAGGGTTTTCACTGTCAAGCCTCTCTCATTTTGGTTTTCTCTCAGTTTTCATCGCCTTATGGTATCCGTGAAGATTTTCACCGATAAGACTCTCTCATTTGTATCACTTTCCAGCTAGGGATTTGGAGATTTGCCGATATGACTATTTCCGCTGGTAATTCTTTTCGGCTATCAATTCATGTCTAATCCATGATCCTTTTCTCTATTGGGAATCAGGGTGCTTTCCCCGACTTCCGTTTGTATGACTTGACATCTTTCGAAGACTGGTCAAAAGGTCTTTCTTTGGACCGTAATGTGGGGTTTTGGGTGGGGCTAGAAAGAAAGGGTATTAAAGGCTCCAAAACAAAATAAATTCGGGGGTTCACAATTACAACCTTCGGAACCATATTTGCTTACAACAAGCGCAACTCTTGCCCCAGTTTCTTGCTTGGGGATTTTTATTTTCGTTATACTATGTTACACTATGCACACTATGCACATTATGCACCCTATGACCAAGCCGTGAGGCGCCTACGTATCCTCTTTGAGGAATCATGTCAAACGTAGTTCCCAATTCCTCCGTTTTCTTCTGACTTTCTTTTATTTTTTGGTATCATTTTTCTTTTCTTTTCTCTTTTTTTCTTTTCTCTTTTTTTTTTCTCTTTCTTTTTCTTTTCTTTTCTTATCTTATTTTTTATGTTTGTGTTTCTACTCTTTTCTACTGATTCCGAAGGAGGGGTATGAAAGAAAACAAATAAGGCTCAAAGGGTTAACGAAGGATAAAGTGTTTAGATAGCAGAATAAAATGTCTTCGTCATTCCAATCTTCAAAACAGGTCAAGTGCAAACAAACACAATTAAACAAAGATTTGTAGCCTCTTCTGATAGTGCTGGACTTGTCAATTATATTCACATATTTGCTTTTTCATTTGTCATTTCTAAAGCACCGTTGGGCGACACTTTCACTCTCATTATCATGAACGACCCTCATGTCAATTTGGCGAATCTTGCTTTTAACAGTTTTCTTTGTGTTTTACTTGCCCTAGTTCCACATGACTCGAGCTCCGAATAATCTCAAACCGTCCTTATTTCCTTTAAATGTTCTGATCACCTTTCCGGGGATTTATGATTAACTTTTAAGATTAGGCCCAAACTGTGTGCGCATGTTATGTCACTAGAATCGGTGCTGAACAAAAATGATAAAAGGACTAAACAAAAAGATGACTGGAAATAATAAAAGACCGGATTTTGCATTAGACTACCGGTGAAATGGTTTGAATAACAAAACAAACCAGAATAAAATCCTAAAACAACCTGGACAAAACTTAAACAAACCGCTATGACAAAATGGAAAGATAAGAAAGTTTGACACAAGACAACATCCGTATTACAACCCTAAGAATAATCCGGACAACAGAAATGACAACAAAATAAGCCACCAAAAGCTTCTCTCTTGCTAACCAAGGAACGGAGCGTCCTCCCACTTTATCAAACCTGGCATCTTAGCCACTAAGCTTTGCATCAATATTGCCAAGACCATTACCAACTTCAATATCATCAACCTTAGTCAACAAGTTCCCAATAGGACTCGAGTGCTTCTGTCATCAGGCCTGATCCCCGCAAAGTATGCTTCTAGATCTTGTATTTCCGGCTTACCACAAACCAACCACCTTAACTTTCTTTGTGATTCAAAAAAACAGGTTAGAATGGACTCAGTCGGTCCTCATTATTAACATCTTTTTCCCTTTTTTTTTCTTTTTTTTTATTTTTCTTTTTTTCGATTTTTTTCCTTTTTTTTTGTGGTCGAATCTTATGGAGATTGCCTACGTATCATGACCCCGCATGAATCAGACCTTGCGTAGTTCGGACCAATATAAGATAAACAATAATAAACATTTTTTTTCAATTTTCATATTAAAACAAACTAGGTTTCAAAGGTTTGAAGATAACCTACAAACTCGAACATCAAACAACCCACATATTCTAATCAAAAGATTTACAAACTCCAAAAACAAATGGCCAGCTTCCTTTGTCCGTTTGACAAATGCAACCGAACTGTTATTTTTGCAAATGTGGCCCCTTCCAAATTTCACATGAATTTTGAGGCCGGAGAGGATTATTTTATGACACTTATCAAACTTGTCTGTTCTTTTACGAAAATAGCCTTTCGACAACTGAAAGATACTCTAAGGCTATTTTGGCAAGAACGGTTAAGACGCGGCCGAAGCTGGCTCTGCTTATTTTTGACTAAAAATCCAAAAGGTATTAACCTGACCGCTGACTCTTTGTTTTTTTTTTCAAATTACAATAAAACCTGATGTTGCAAACACGGCCCTTCAGCGCCTCGGGGACGAAGATTTTTAAGGCTGTGGGGGTCAACTGGACCAAAATCCTAAAAAAAAATGACCCAAGGTGGCTGTTTATACAAAGTCAGCCCTCCGGCGTCCCTTTCGAGAACATTCGGCAATTTTTGACAAAAACAGCATCACCCAACTTATTTATGACTCTTTTTATCTTTTTTCAAAATAGAAAACTCAATATTGCAAATACGGCCTTTCAACGCCTCGGGGACGAAGATTTTTAAGGCTGTGTGGGTCAACTGGACCAAATCTTAAACATGACCCAAAAGGTGGCTGTTTATACAAAGTCAGCCTTCCGGCGTCCCTTTCGGGAACATTCGGCTATGTCTTGACAAAACAGCGTCACCCAACTTCTTTATGATGAAATTAAAATTTGACATTTATATATAAGTTTTTTTATTTTTATTTTTTTGCTATTTTTTGCAAAAGGGGAGGTTGGACATCACCCGACTTATTTATGACAAAATTAAAATTTTGACATGTTTTTTGATTATTTATTTGTTTTTGGTTATTTTAGCAAAAGGGGAGGTTGGACCCGATGAGGGTTGCCTACGTATCTCACATCCGGTGAGAATCAAACCCGCGTAGTTCGGGAAGTAAATGAACTAACTTTTTTTTTGAAGGAAAGAATTATAAAGAAGAAAGGGAGCATTTTTGCAAAGAACGATTTCTAAAGAAAAAGATTTTAAAATTTTTTTTTTTGAATTTCGAAAGAAAAACTTCTAAGGAAAAAAGAAAATATGTTTTGGAATTTTACTTTCAATTTATGAAGGAAATGCTTCTAAAAAATATTTTTGAATTTTGAATTTTCTTTTCTATTTTGAAAGAAGAATGAAAATATTTTTTTGTATTTTTTGGAAGAAATTAAAAGAAAATATGTTTATTTTTATTTTTATTTTTTATTTTTTTAAAAAAATAATTAAAAAGACTTTCTAAAGATATCAATAATGGAAAATATTTTTGGATTTTTTCTTGAAAAATTGGGGGTCTAAAAAAAACTTTTCTAGAAAGGAAATAAAGAAAAATACTTTTTGGATTTATATATATATATATATATATATATATATATTTTGCAACAAATAATAAAACCACGTTCAACGCACGACTCTTTTTATTTTCATTTTTGGCATTTTCATAAACAAATAAATAAAAAAACATTTTAAAAACAAGACTCTTTTTTCATTTTCATTTTTCATGGCCAGACAAACTATTTTTTTTTTCTCTTTAATTTGAAAACAAGACAAAGTGAAGATTTTTTTTCTTTTTCGTTTCACCAAAATGACAAGCCTATTCTTCCAAACTTAAAATAAAAGACTCTTTTTTTTAGTGAAATAAAATAAAACATTTTTCTTTATTTTTTCAAGATTTTCGGCATAATTTCGACAGTATTTGGGCATTGGATTTTTCCAAAATAAAAAATTAACTCCCTAACCGCTATTTCTTTTTTTTTTCTCAATTGCACAATATTCCTGATATTCAAAAATTGGTCAACACACAAGTCTGAATCAAATAAATGCACAAGTAGCAGCAAGTAAGATGCATCAGGATGGTCATTTTCATTTTTTGGTACACCTGTCCTAGACAGACCCAACCCCTGTGTTGAGCCTCCAAAGTCAAATGCACGTGATGCAAACAAACGTTCCTACTAGGGATCCGGCATGAAGCTGAGTTATTCTAGGTTCATAACCTGGGTATTTGTTCTAGACTGTGTACCCGAGCGGACAACTCGAGTCGAGGAGGGGGCTACATACAGGGGACTCGCGGGATCGTCCGGCTTTGTAACTTGTCCGGCCTCTTTTTTATTTTAGGTATTGACACTAACAGAATAGGGAGTCTCGACCAGCGAGCTTCTCCCCGGAGGTAAGAAGAGAAGGGTTTCGACACAGTTTATATACAGTTCACATAATATCAAAGCGGTAAAAAGCAATCAATTAGCACATTAGGCATATATCATGTAACAAAATCAGATAAAACTAAATATAACAATTTATCTAAGCTCGAATTTCTAACCCTGAACCGGTGGTTCTGCGTTGTAGTCCCCAGCAAAGTCGCCAGAGCTGTCACACCTCCTTTTTTCGCCCCCGCGAGGGGTGAAGGAGTTTTTCCAATTAAAGGACAATCGAAACGGGATTTATTTATTTGTTTCAGAGTCGCCACTTGGGAGATTTAGGGTGTCCCAAGTCACCAATTTAATCCCGAATCGAGGAAAAGAATGACTCCATATTACAGTCTGCGCACCAGAAATCCGGATAAGGAATTCTGTTAACCCGGGAGAAGGTGTTAGGCATTCCCGAGTTCCGTGGTTCTAGCACGGTCGCTCAACTGTCATATTTGGCTTGATTATCTGATTTAATACATGTTGAACCTATGTGCGAATTTTAACTTTTAACCGCTTTTATCATTTACTATTATTTTTATCAAGAATTGCAACATCGTGGAAACACATCTTGAACCACGTCACATCAATGCACCCGTGGTTGTTGGCACATTTCAACTCTGTTGAGATTTGGATTTGGGTCACATAAATGTGCACCCGAGTTTAAGAAGATAACATTATTAAATACGCGCCTAAAAGTCAACTCTCTCAACTCTTTCTTCTTCTAAAAGTCTCTTCCTTTTCTCTCTCTAAGTCCAAGTCCTTTTAAAATGAGTCAAATGACTCTATTTATAACAAGACTCTTGTCTTGAATCTCCAACCCGAAATTTTCCCCCAATTGCATGCTTTGTCCCCACTACTTAATGTTTTCTTTATTTTAAACTCTTGTCCCCCATGCCCACATGTTTTATCCCCCACTACATTAAACAAATATATCAACCTCACCCCATTATATCTTGTCCCCCATGCTTAACTTAAATAATTACATTATTCCCCCACTCCCCACTACATTATGTCTTGTCCCCCGCAATGTACTACTTTAATATTGTTAATGCCTAGTGGACAAAGCATTCAGATTAAATAATTGTTCAAATGTTCAATTCCAACAATACCCCTCTGACCTTACTGAAATTACCATTTTACCCCTGAACGTACTGCAATTTACCAATCTACCCCCATCAGCTATAACCAATTCACCTAATCAATTTCAACCAAAATACAGCAAATATGACCAATTTCTAAACAAATTAAAACAACAAATCACATGAACACAGATTGAACAACATCCAATTAATGGGAATAAGTTAACCATATTGGGAACCAATCCTGGTTAACTTAGACAAAAATGAATGAGCAAAGAGACAACAGTATTAACAACAAAAATAAACTGGAACAACATGAATCACAATTAACGGAAACGAAATGCAAACTGAAATCATACCATGAACAACAAAAAGCAGGAATTATTTTGACTGAACAATTTTTTTTAACAACAATCCTACTTTCAGATTTAACAAAAATAACAAATTGATCATAACAAACAAATAGATTCAAATCACTAAACTCCAATAAACAATTTATCTTCGTATTAAATTTAACAACATTATAACCAACAATTTCTACCTAAAAATAAACAAGAAAAATGAAACGAACTGAAGAAAAATAAGAAAAACGATAAACACGAATTGGTTAAACCAACTAACCGGATCGGAATGACGATGAACTGGAACGAAAACAAATCTGCCCGGAAACAATTATCGCACCAAAATAACTTGACGCCAAAGACGACCACGAACGGACGACCAAAGAAGCTGGTCGTTTGGTATCGTTCGAAAACGAGGCAGTGGCAGCCCGTCAAAGAAGATGGATGAAGCAGAAGGCAGCAGCACCCCGGAGAAACAGCGGTTGTTGCTGCTGCGTCGCTTGGAGGTTGACTGGGCAGTTATGGAGATGAGGGAGCAGCTAGGAAACGCCTGGTATGGCGTTGCTGAGTCGTCGCTGGGCGTGAGGAGATGAAGTGGAACAGCAGCCACTATTACTGCTGGACCTGGGGGCTCGACGAGGCAGGCTGTTTCGAGAAAAAATGAAGGTCGCTGGATTTAATGGGGGGTTGCCAGACTGGTTCACGTGAGGAAGACGAAGTACGACGGGGTTTGAGCTACTGTTTTCGTATACCTGGGGCTGGTTTTACGATTGGTTGCGATGGAGGTTGGAGGAGAAAAATGGCGGTGGCTTAGAGTTGTTTGTGGTTGACGAAGCAGAAGCAGTAGCCATGGGGTCTGTTTGGACGGAGCTTGAAGGTGATCGTTTGATCGTTCATAGATTGAGGACGACGATGGAGATGGTGTTGGTTGTTTGTTCGAGCTGGGGTCGTGAGGGCGATGAAAAACGACGTGTGTGTGTGTGTGTGTTGAGGGTGAGGCGTGAGGGGGAAAGGGCAGCAGCCATGGCTGCTTGGGGTTTTTTGGGGTGTTTGGGATGGTGAAGGAGAAGAGAGAAAGAGAGGGGGCGGATCGGGTCGACCCATGTTGAGATGGACCGGGTCATGGGGAAGGTTGGGTATTTTTTGGGCCTGTAGTTTGAAATTGAAGAAGAGGCCCAATTCCGATTTTCTTTATATTGTTGCTCTCTTTTCTTCTTTTATTTTTCTAAAACTAACTTCTAAAAATCCTTAAATTATTATTAAGAACTAGATTAAGTTATAAAAGCACAAATTAACTCCCAATAACAATTAACGCACAATTAAGTAATAATTAAGCATAAAATTGTACAATTGGACATTAAATGCTAAAAATGCAAAAGATGCCTATTTTTGTAATTTTCAATTTTTGTAAAACAAACTTAATTACTAACAATTGTAGAATTAAATCCTACATGCAAAATGCGACATATTTTTGTATTTTTTTATTAATTTAACAAATAAACATGCACAGACAAATACAGATAATTATCCAAAATGTCATAAAAATTCTCAAAATTGCACATCAAGGAAAATCGTTTTATTTTGAATTTTTGGGAGTGATTCTTTTATAGGCAAAAATCACGTGCTTACACCAACAATTTGAACCCTCCGGGGAGTTTTATCACTATTTCCTTACTGTTTTGACTTACTACTTGAACTCAGTAGTACCATTTTCCACTGTTTTACAACTCAGCCACTTTTACTCGGTTTTGAAACTAAAATGATATATTAAATGATGTTTTGGGCTGAGAACTACTGTTTTACTAATGCCCGAGGGGCTTACATGATTTCTGGACTAAGTACAGGACCAAGGGCCAGATGTGAGGATACTATGGGATCGGGCTGCGCGCCGCAGTAGTGTTATACTGATATTGATATGAGGCCGAGGGCCTAGATTTGATGCCATGAGATAGCTTGATTTTTGCACTTGGGCCGTAAGGGGCCCCTCTCGGAGTCTGCACACCCTCAGTGAGCGTCGTCGACGAGATATATGGATCAGGCTGCAAGCCGTAGCGAGATATGGATCGAGCTACACGCCGCATCGGGTACTATAGGGTACCGTTCTATGTGTTGATTTTCTTTATATGTCTGTCACTTAACTGCGTAATTGTTGTAGCACTACCATATTTCGTTTCCATTGGTTTATTACTTTCATATTACCTGTTTAAATTGCCGCATTATAGATTACTCTATGTTTTTCCGTGATTTCTTATTCTCAGTCATTATTTATGCTTATTACTCACTAGGTCGGAGTACTCACATTACTCCCTGCACCTTGTGTGCAGATCCAGGTGTTCCAGAGGCTGAGTGAGGATTTTTCGTCATTCAGTTCATATCTGGGAGCATCGAGGTAGCTGCACGACGTCCGCAGTCCGGATCTCTCCCTTCTATCCTTTCTTTTTATCCACATTTCCTAGACTGATTATGTATTAGGCTGTTAAACTCGTACTAGAGGCTCGAGACTTGTGACACCAGATCTGTATGGGCTATAGAGTGGTATTATCATCTAAATTTCCACATATTTAACTCGTTGTCTTAAACTCTTATTAGGGTAATTTAGTAATTTAACTGTGTTAACTGATAATGATTTTTATAGGAAAACGGATTGGGGTTATTACTTGGTCAGGCTTGCCTAGCAGTGTGTTGGGCACCATCACGACCGGGGTTGGGGTCGTGACAAGTTGGTATTAGAGCCTAGGTTACATAGGTCTCGCAAGTCATGAGCCGGTTTAGTAGAGTCCTGCGGATCGATACGGAGACGTCTGTATTTATCCTCGAGAGGTTGCAGAACCTTTAGGAAAAACTTCACATTCTTGAAATTCTTGTCGTGCGACTTTGTTGGTCCGAGAACTAAAATTCTGTTATTCTATTCTCTCATAGATGGTGAGGACGTGAGCTACCGGATGAGGTGGACGACCACCAAGGCCACCCACTGAGGCCACCAGAGGTTGTGGACGTCGAGGACGTGGCAGAGGCAGAGCAGCAAGGGCAGCACCTGTTGATCCACCAGCTACCCTAGCTCCGGATCAGGCTCCAGCTACGGATGCTCCAGCAGCACCAGTTCAGATGTCAGTTGTACCCATCATGATTCCGGGTCTTTAAGAGGCGTTGGCACAGATCTTATCAGTTTGCACTAGCCAGGCTCAGGCAGTTTCAGCCACTACCGCAGCAACTACTTCACAAGCCGGGGGAGGCTATCGGACCCCCGCTACTCGCACACCTGAGCAGGTAGTGCAGGGACTACAGATGCCGGGGGCACCTCCAGCTCAGCCGGTTGCGCCAGTTCAGGAGTTCGTAGTACCAGTCATGTCGGATGATGAGTAGCGTCGTCTTGAGAGGTTTGGTAGGCTCCAGCCTCCGTCGTTCAGTGGTGCTGAGGGTGAGGATGCCCAGGGTTTTCTTCACAAGTGTCAGCGGATGCTCTGTACAGCATGGATTCTTGAGTCTAGTGGTGTGGCATTTACCACCTTTCAGTTTTCGGGGGATGCCTTTACTTGGTGGGAGGATTTTGAGAGGCGTAGGCCTATCGGTGCATCGCCCCTTTCTTAGCAGCAGTTCTCCACTCTCTTCTTGGAGAAGTATGTACCGTAGTCCCGTAGAGAGGAGCTGCGTAGGCAGTTTGAGTGGTTGACGTTGGGGGATATGACTGTGACCCAGTATGAGATGAGGTTTTCTGAGTTGGCTCGTCATGCCATTTAGATGATTCCGTTAGATCGTGAGAGGATCAGGAGATTTTTGGATGGCCTTAACTACCATCTCCTTATTCTAATGACTAGAGAGAGAGTATTGGGTGCTACGTTCGAGGAGGTGGTTGATATCGCTCGTGATATTGAGACGGTTCGCCGTCGGGAGCGAGAGGAGAGCGAGGCCAAGAGGCCTCGAGGATCGGGCAGTTATAGTGGTGCTCCTTCGAGGGGCCAGTTCCAGTATGGTAGGGGTCGTTCTTTCAGGCCTGCTCAGTAGGCCCATCCAGAGTATCGTGGGGCATCTTTAGGTCGTTCAGCAGGGCCAGCCTTCATTTAGTGCCCTCCCAGCTCAGAGTTCATCTCATGCCCCATCAGCTCAGGGTCCTTCAGCGGCGAGTACATCTGCTAGTCACTTCGGTGCGAGGGGTTCCCTTCAGTCCCCATCTCCAGCACCGAGTAGTTGTTATGAGTGTGTAGAGTTTGGACATATGAGGAGGCAGTGCCATCGACTTCGTGCTAGTCAGTTTCAGTAGAGGGGTCAGCCCTCGACTTCTGCTCCAGTTACTTCACCACCCGCCCATCCAGCTAGGGGTGGAGGTTAGGCATCCAAGGGTCTCCCCAGACGGGGAGGTCTATTAGGCGGTGGCCAGGCTCGTTTCTATGCTATTCCAGGCAGGACAGATGTTATTGCTCAGATGCTGTCATTACAGGTATTGTTTTAGTCTGCCACAGAGATGCCTTTGTATTATTTGATCCCAATTCCACCTAATCTTATGTGTACTCATATTTTGCTCATTATTTAGGTATGCCCCGGGAGTTTCTTGTTTTACCTGTTCATGTGTCTACCCCGGTGGGCGATACTGTTATTGTGGACCGTGTGTACCGGTCATGTATTGTGACTATTGGGGGTCTGGAGACCTGAGTTGATCTATTGCTATTGAGCATGGTGGACTTTGATGTTATTTTGCGCATGGATTGATTATCTCCGTGTCATGCTATTCTAGACTATCATGCTACGAGAATCACTTTGGCTATGCCGGGTGTACCACGGATCGAGTGGCGTGGCGTGACCGATTATATCCCTAGTAGAGTGATCTCTTTCTTGAAGGCCCAGCGTATGATTGGGAAGGGTTGCCTTTCATATCTAGCGTTTGTGAGGGATGTTGGAGCTGAGACTCCTAGTATTGATTCTGTTCCAGTTGTGAGGGATTTTCCCGATGTGTTTCCTGCAGACCTGCTGGGCATGCCACCAGACAGGGATATTGATTTTGGTATTGAACTGGTGCCGGGCACTCAGCCCATTTCTATTCCACAGTATCGTATGACACCAGTAGAGTTGAAAGAATTGAAGGGACAACTTCAGGAACTCCTAGATAAGGGGTTCATTCGGCCTAGTGCATCACCGTGGGGTGCGCCAGTTCTGTTTGTGAAGAAGAAGGATGGCACAATGAGAATGTGCATTGATTATAGGCAATTGAACAAGGTAACAATTAAGAACAAGTATCTTTTGCCTCGCATTGATGATTTATTTGAGCAACTACAGGGAGCGAGAGTGTTCTCAAAGATTGATCTCCGTTCAGGTTATCACCAGTTGAAGATCAGGGATTCAGACATTCTTAAGACTACTTTCAGGACTAGATATGGTCACTATGAGTTTCTTGTCATGTCTTTTGGGCTGATCAATGCCCCAGCAACATTCATGCATTTGATGAACAGTGTATTTCGACCTTATCTGGATTCATTCATTATTGTATTCATTGATGATATTCTGGTGTACTCGCGTAGTCAGGAGGAGCAAGCGGAGCATTTGCGAGTTGTATTGTAGTGATTGAGGGAGGAGAAGCTTTATGCAAAATTCTCCAAGTGTGAGTTTTGGCTCAGTTCAGTGGCTTTCTTGGGACACGTGGTATCCAGTGAGGGTATTCAGGTTGATCCGAAGAAGATAGAGGCGGTTCAGAGTTGGCCTAGACCATCCTTAGCCATAGAGATTCGTAGCTTTCTTGGGTTGGCAGGCTATTATCGTCGGTTTGTTTAGGGATTCTCATCCATTGCATCGCCCCTGACCAAGTTGACTCAGAAGGGTGCTCCATTTGTATGGTCGGACGAGTGTGAGGAGAGCTTTCGGAAGCTCAAGACAACTTTGACCACAGCTCCAGTATTCGTTTTGCCATTAGCTTCAGGTTCATATACCGTATATTGTGATGCTTCGAGAGTCGGGATTGGTTGTGTATTGATGCAGAAGGGTAGAGTTATTGCTTATGCTTCTCGTCAGTTGACGCCCCATGAGAAGAACTACCTTGTTCATGATTTGGAGTTGGCTGTCATAGTTCATGCATTGAAGATTTGGAGGCATTACTTGTATGGTGTATCTTGTGAGGTATTCACCGATCATCGTAGTCTCTAGTATTTGTTCAAGCAAAAGGATCTTAATTTGAGGCAACAGAGGTGGTTGGAGTTGCTTAAAGATTATGATATCACTATTCTGTATCATCCAGGAAAGGCCAATGTAGTGGCCGATGCTTTGAGCCGAAAGGCAGTGAGTATGGGGAGTTTGGCGTACATTCCAGTTGGGGAGAGACCCCTTGCAGTTGATGTTCAGGCCTTGGCCAATCGGTTTGTGAGACTAGATATTTCGGAGCCCAGTCGGGTGTTAGCTTGTGTGGTTTCTCGGCCTTCTTTATATGATCGCATCAGAGAGCTCCAGTATGATGATCTGCATTTGCTTGTCCTTAAAGATAGAGTTCAGCATGATGATACCAGAGATGTGACCATCGATGATGATGGTGTGTTGAGGATGCAAGGCCAGATTTGTGTGCCCAATGTGGATGGGCTTAGAAAGTTGATTCTGGAGGAGGCCCATAGCTCGCGGTATTCTATTCATCCGGGTGCCGCAAAGATGTATCAAGACTTGAGGCAGCACTATTGGTGGAGAAGAATGAAGAAAGATATTGTAGGATTTGTAGCTTGGTGTCTCAACTGTCAACAGGTAAAATATGAGCATCAGAGACCAGGTGGCTTGCTTCAGCAGATGGTTATTCCTGAGTGGAAGTGGGAGAGGATCACTATGGACTTTGTAGTTGGACTTCCTCGGACTTTGAAGAAGTTTGATTCTATTTGGGTGATTATGGATCGACTGACCAAGTCCGCGCACTTCATTCCTGTGTGTACTACCTATTCTTCGGAGCGGTTGGCAGGGATTTATATCCAGGAGATTGTTTGGTTGCATGGTGTTCCGGTTTCCATCATCTCAGATAGAGGTACTAAGTTTACTTCATAGTTTTGGAGAGTCGTGCAGAGAGAGTTGGGTACTCAGGTGGAGTTGAGCATAGCATTTCATCCTCAGACGGACGGACAGTCCGAGCGTACTATCAGATATTGGAGGACATATTGCGTGCATGTGTTATTGATTTCGGAGGTTCATGGGATTAGTTTCTACCGCTTGCAGAGTTTGCCTACAACAATAGCTACTAGTCGAGTATTCAGATGGCTCCGTATGAGGCTTTGTATGGGAGGTAGTGTAGATCTCCAGTTGGTTGGTTCGAGCCCGGCAAGGCTAGACTATTGGGGACAAATTTGGTTCAGGATGCCTTAGAGAAGGTGAAGGTGATTCAGGAGAGGCTTCGTACAGTGCAATCGCCTCAGAAGAGTTATGCGGACCGGAAGGTCCGAGATGTGTCCTACATGGTTGGTGAGAAGGTCTTGCTGAAGGTTTTGCCCATGAAGGGTGTTATGAGATTTGGAAGAAAGGGAAGTTGAGTCCGCGGTTCATTGGGCCTTTTGAGGTGCTTCGGAGGATTGGGGAGGTGGCTTATGAGCTTGCATTGCCACCCAGCTTGTCGAGTGTGCATCCGGTATTTCATGTTTCTATGCTCCGGAAGTATGTTGGAGATCCATCTCATGTTTTAGACTTCAGCACGGTTCAGTTGGATGATGATTTGACCTTTGATATGGAGCCATTAGCTATTTTGGGTCGCCAGGTTCGGAGGTTGAGGTCAAAAGATATAGCTTCAGTGAAAGTGTAGTGGAGAGGTCGGCTCGTGGAGGAGGCTACCTGGGAGACCGAGTGGGAGATGCGGAGCAGATATCCTTACCTGTTTGAGGCTTCAGGTATGATTCTTGACTCGTTCAAGGACAAACGTTTGTTTGAGTTGGGGAGGATGTGATGACTCGGCCAGTCGTCTCATGAGTTATCGCTCCGTTTCCCCCATTTCTACTTCTTTATGCCTCGTTATCTGCATTTTATGTGATCGAGTTGATTAGTTTGCGTTCGGGGTGGATTTGGTAAGAAATGAGACACTTAGTCTCTTTTAAGAATGTTTAAGTTGGAAAAGTCAGCCGGATGTTGACTTATGTGTTAGAGGGCTCGGATGTGAGTTCTGATGATTCGGTTAGCTTTGGAAGGTTATTTATGACTTAGGAGTGTGATCGGAATCGGTTATGGAGGTCTGGTGTGGAATTAGGCTTGAATTGATGAAGTTAGTATTTTGGCGATTTCCAGTTGGTAAGTGAGATTTTGATCCGGGAGTCGAAATGGAATTCCGAGAGTTGCAGTAATTTCGTTATGTCATTTGGGGTGTATGTGCAAAATTTCAGGTCATTCGGACGTAGTATGGTTGGGTTTTTGATCGAAAACGTATTTCGGAAGATTTCTCAAAAACTAGGCTTGAATCCGATGTGTTTCGGGTAATTTGATGTTATTTGAGGTGCTTTGATGATAGGAACAAGTTTGAATAAGGTATTTGGTTATGTTTGTACTTTTGGTTGAGGTCCCGGGGGTCTCGAGGTGATTTCGGATGGCTAATGGGAAGATTTGAGACTTGTGCAATTTCAGAATTTCTGCTGCTTCTGGTGTTTCTGCACCTACAGCTTGAGGACCGCAGGTGCGGTGCCGCACGTGCGAGGGAGGAGGCCACAGATGCGAGATGAGGTTGGGCGAGCAGTTTCGCAGAAGCGGTCAATAGGGCTGCATCTGCGAGGCCGCAGATATGGAAGTTCTGTCGCAGAAGCGACTTTTGGATTTAAATGAGAAACCGCAAAAGCGGTTGGTTAGACCGAAAATGCGGTACCGCAGGTGCGGTAAAAGGGGTCGCAAATGCGAAAACCCCTAGGCAAAATGTTTTAAGTTGTTCGTCTGCGATTTTAAGCCATTTTTTCCACCATAGCTGAGTATTTTAAGAGCTCTTTGAGGGAAATTGAAGAGGGATTTGAGGAGAAGTGATTGGAGGTAAGATTTATGAGCATAAATCGTGATTCTATTGTGAAATTAACCTAGAAATTCATGGAAATTTAGCTAAATATAGAAGAACTAGGGTTTGGGATTTTGAACTTTTGAATTGGGATTTGAGGGACCATTTGAGGTCGGAATTGAGAACTTTTGGTATGTATGAACTCGTGGGGTGATAAGGAATCTAATGATGTGAAAATTTCTGAGTTTCGAGAAGTGGGCCCGGGGCTCGGGTTTTGGTAATTTCGGGATTTGTGCCCGTTATTGATTGTTTTCGCTTGGGCTATGTTCCCTTAGCATATTGTGATGTATTTGTTCCTATTTTGGATAGATTCGACGCGCGTGGAGGCCAATTTGAGGGGCAAAGGCGTCGCGAGCTAGAGTTTTGCCGGTTCGAGGTGACTAATGAATGTAAATGATGTCCTGAGGGTTTGAAACCCCGCATTTGCACATCGTAGTACTATATTGAGGTGACACGCGCTTGATGATGAGCGTGGGGTCGTTTACTATTGGGGATTGTGACTTGGTCCATCCCGAGTTATGATTTTACCGCGTATTTGATTGAAGCTTAATTGTTATCATCATTATTTGGACTGATTACCATATTTGGGCTTCGTGCCAACTATTTGAACACTCCGGGGAGTTTTATCACTATTTCCTTACTGTTTTGACTTACTACTTGAACTCAGTAGTACCATTTTCCACTGTTTTACAACTCAGCCACTTTTACTCGGTTTTGAAACTAAAATGATATATTAAATGATGTTTTGGGCTGAGAACTACTGTTTTACTAATGCCCGAGGGGCTTATATGATTTTTAGACTGAGTACGGTCAAGGGCCAGATGTGAGGATACTATGGGATCGGGCTGCGCGTCGCAGCAGTGTTATACTGATATTGATATGAGGCCGAGGGCCTAGATTTGATGCCACGAGATGGCTTGATTTTTGCACTTGGGCCGTAAGGGACCCCTCCCAGAGTCTGCACACCCCCAGTGAGCACCGTCGACGAGATATATGGATCAGGCTGCAAGCCGTAGCGAGATATGGATCGGGCTACACACCGCAACGGGTACTATAGGGTACCGTTATGTGTTGATTTTCTTTATACGTCTGTCACTTAACTATGTAATTGTTGTAGCACTACCATATTTCGTTTCCATTTTTTTATTGCTTTCATATTACCTGTTTATATTGCCGCATTATAGACTACTCTGTGTTTTTCCGTGATTTCTTATTCTCAGCCATTATTTATGCTTGTTACTCACTGGGTCGGAGTCCTCACATTACTCCATGCACTTTGCGTGCCGATCCAGGTGTTCCAGAGGCTGAGTGAGGATTTTCCGTCGATTAGTTCATATCCGGAAGCATCGAGGTTGCTGCACGACGTCCATAGCCCGGATCTCTCCCTTCTATCCTTTTGTTTTATCCGCATTTCCTAGACTAATTATGTATTAGGCTGTTAAACTCGTACTAGAGGCTCGAGAATTGTGACACCATATCTGTATGGGCTATGGAGTGGTATTATCATCTAAATTTTTGCATGTTTAACTCGTTGTCTTAAACTCTTATTAGGGTAATTTAGCAATTTAATTGTGTTAGTTGATAATGATTTTTATAGGAAAACGGATTGGGAGTGTTAGTTGGTCAGGCTTGCCTAGCAGTATGTTGGGCGCCATCACGACCGGGGTTGGGGTCGTGACATCAAATTCATGAAATAAGAAGTTAAAAGAAAAGTGAGCATGAAATGAGTTTTATTTAATTTAATTTCTACCTTTTAATCGCTAGGAGCATGCTTAGGCCGACCACATTTGGGTAGGCAAGCTTTAGTACTTCTGTTAATTGTGAGGCGAGAGGTCGTTCCCTTAGTTAAATTTACCCGGGGAATGCCCCGAAGGACTTGTATATATTTTATTCCGGGGAATGCCCCGTAGTACTTGTATTTGGAGGCCAAAAGTAGAGCTTGCAGTAGTTTATTTTTATTTTTATTTTTTATTATGTGGGGACGACCTCAAGCATCTTGTGTGTTTATTTTATTTCTGTGTGTTTTACTTCAATTTGAATGTTCTGAAAGTAACCTAGATCGAGTACACAACCGTGACCTTCACGGGACTTGGGAAGTGCCTAACACCTTCTCCCTGAGTCAAATGAACCCTCTTACCCAAATCTCTGGTGTAGACTTAGTTTTAGAGTTCAAAGTGTTTTGAAAGGAAAATTATTATTTTTAAAAAAAACGGTGACCTGACACACCGAAATCAAATGTCAGGTGGCGACTCTGAGTTAATCCTTTTGAACACACAATTTTGTCACTTTTCAAAAATTGAAAAACCCTTTTGAGCTTTACAAAAGCCTTTTTATTTATTTAAGAGGGTTAAGTGAGGTTAGTTTTAAAAAGAGGGTGTGACATCTTTGGAGACTCTGCTGGGGACTTGCAAGTTCGAGCTGATACTACGATCTTGTTGGCTTTTTAGAATATTTGGTTGAGGCTTTTATGCTTTTTCATTAGTTTTACTTGATTTTTATTATGTTTTTATATTTTGTTATTATTTGCTAGTTGTTTACGTGTTTACAGTTTTTGCTTTATGTGTTTACTGCTTTATAATTGTCATCATATGCATTACCCGATCAATTCTTTCTGCAACAAGTCTCGGAGTACGCATCACGTACACGAACTCTTCATTGAGTCACCCTTATTTTAGGGAGGGGGGGGACATCGGACATATGGAGTGGGTGGAAAGCTTGAGCAGCCACCATCGACCATACGCTCCCCCGAATTGCCTTGTTAGTGAACCCCAAACTTAGGTCAGCCTTTAGGTCATTCTTATTTGCATCATGTCATTTAAACCTAGCAGGGCTCGGTCCCAGGCACCATGTCCCGTCCTAGAAGGCCTATCCAAATTATGTCAAAAATGGGCTCGCGGCCCAAAATAGCATTCAATCATCCTATGTGCTACATGTTGCATTCTTTGAGGATAAATGGGTCATTTGGCAGACCAATGATATTTGAGGGTGAAGTGTAAAATGAAGCAAGTGGGGCCCACTCGCATTTTTCTTTCATAGTTTTCCAAAAAAATCAAAAAAAATTAAAATGAAAAAATTCAAAAAGATTTTGCACTTTCCCACCATTTTCCAAAAAATCAAAAAAAAAAAAAGAGAAAAAGAAATTCCAAAAAGATTTTACATTTTCCATCATTTTTCAAAAAGACCAAAAAATAGTTTTTCTAAACTAGTTGCATTTCATTTTTAAAGCTTTCTTCCATGACCGATCCTCCCGAACTACGCATACCTAATTCTCGTCCTTCGGGGCAGGATACGTAGGCAACCCACATAGGCTCCGGTCTTCCTAGTAAGTCTTAGGTTCTTGGCTTTGCGGGGTCTTAGCCAAATTTGCATGTTTAGCCACTTTTGGCCACATCGGCCATTCTCGGAAATGAGGTCATTTTCGCAAAAGTGGTCCAATTACCCATGTCTTAGAATCTTGAGTCCCCAACTAGGTGTCATATTACTTTAAGGTTCGTCCTTTTCGAGTTTGCATCTTTAGCCACTTCTGGTCATATCGATCGTTTTTTGCAAAATGGGTCATTTCTGCAAATTCATTTCGGGCAATGATTATTGGGAGTTTGAATCCATATAAGCTTTAGTGAGGTATTTCCATGTCTTTGAGGTCACTTTGTCAAGTTTGCACTAATAGCCACTTCCAGCCACTTAGGCCATTTTGTAAAATATTGCCAAATCGTGTCTTGCATTAGTCCACTAGGAAATGTTGTGGTGTCACGTAGTGTCCCGAGTCACTAACCATATTCTCTTCATTCAGGTATGGACCCACTGATTCGATCCAAAGTGCTGATGGTAGTAAAGATTCCTAGGAAGTTGATCAAGTGGTGGAAAATGTTTTCGTTGCTAGAGCATCATGAGTTAATGCAGAAATTGGGCACCCTCACTTCCCTTCTTGATATTACACCTCGCCCAGACTTAGTGGAGGCGATGCTGACTTATTGGGATCTGCAAAATTTGGCTTTCAGATTTGGAGAGTGTGAGATGACCCCTACCTTGGCAGAAATGTCTGGTCTCACTCATTTAAGCTATATAGGCAAGGACATGATACTTCCCCGAGACCATTCTAGGATAAGATTCCTCAGCGACCTAGGCCTAAAAGATAACAAGCATTTAAAATGCATCGAGCAATCCTGGATATCCTTGGATTACTTGTTTGCTAGATTTGACCACATGATAGTTTTGACGTCTTTTGGGATGAGTTCTGCACAACCAAGGCAAAGTGGCAAAGGCGTCGCCTCGAAGCTTTCAGCCTTGCTTTTTTGGGATTATTGGTTTTTCCATTAGATGAGATGCACATTAGCACTCGTCTGCAGTCAGTGGTAATGGCACTATTTCATGAAAAGCAACACAAAACTGTTACCGTTGTGCCGATGATCTTATTAGAGTTATACTGAGCCCTGAATGAGGTTAGGGGAGGTGTCAGGTATATTGAGGGAAAAAACCTTTTGCTACAATTGTAGATGATGGAGCATTTGCACACCGTTTCCTTACTTTGTTCCATCGACCGTGCCTTAAGGGATCGGTTGGTATGCATTGAGCATAGGATGAAATCTCCTAAGTTTACATACCCAATAGGCATCACAGCTTGGATTGAGTTCCTTGGTTCAAGGATAAATGGGAATGTTTTGTGGGCTTACCTTTGGCTACCTTTAGATGATATCTTGGTAGGATGTCTCATGCAGCCTTTCCTGATGTTGATAGGACTCAAGTGTGTCAGGCCGTACACTCCCGTTAGGGTAATGCGACAGTGGGACAGAAGATGAGAGGAGCCTCCAACTTTGAATCTTCGGAGGCCATCATGAATTTTAGCAAAAAGGCGGCTGATAAAATCAAGTACGTGCAATACTGGAACAATGCAAAGAGGATGAAGAAAAATACATTAGTAGAGGATGTTGGCAGGCCCGAGTCTACTCAGGAGTACCTGATTTGGTTACAGTCTGTCCCACCAGGGGTCAACACCCCATTTCCAGCACAACTTAGGGGTCGGGTAGTTCAGATAGATGATTTTGAGGAGGCATTGGACCAAGATCCTTGGGATAAGCTTGAGTTGATAAAGTCTCAGTTAGGGGGATTGGCAGCAAACGTGGAGCAGCATGGCCAGTATTTGTTTAGGTTCAGCCTTCAGGATGCAGGGGCACATGTCAGGGCCTTTATTCCCAGCATCGATGTTTCTTTACGAGGCATGTTACAGAGTTTGAGCATGACGGACAGCCCAGGACCATCCCAGCCAGGACCGTCGCATTTAGGAGTAGCTTGAGGAGTCATTCTATTTAGGTGTTTTGAGATTGTCTTATGTTGTCTTTTACTTTCTTGTCTTGTCTAGGAGTACCGAGTCCTTTAGGTAGTGTCAGAAGTTGTCGTAGTGTAGTTGAGTCTGTTAGGTCTTTCATTATCGTACATCCCATTGTATTTTAATATCGAAAAGTTTTTAAATGAAAAATCCCAAAAAGATTTTATTTTTAGTTTATTTTCCAGAACTACGCTTGGTCTGATTCATGAGGGACATGATACGTAGGCAACCTACATCGGGTTTGATCAAATCATTTTTGGTTCAAAAAAAAAGAAGAAAGAAAAAGAGAAAAAAGAGAGATAAGAGGTGTTGGAAAAGAAAGAGAAGGAAAGATTGAAATGAGGAAATTGGTATGATGCCATATGACCCTGCGACCCTCAAAGTCATTTTGGAACCGCTAATTGTTGCTAGGTACATTGCACGTAACGTGATATTATCATATGATAAATGCCCTAACGCTAACATGGTGGTTTTGTATTGTTTCGCTCTGTTATTTTTATTTAACTACAGGAAGGTGGTTAGTTTATTGGCATCCTGGCAAGTTATCCATACAACAGCCGGTCAAAGTGTCAAACAGTCATGGCTAGCAAAGAAACAGACACTGGAGTTGTAGACCCACCAAGGGAGATTGTTGAGTCGGAATCAGAACTGCAAGAGGAAGTCCGGAGGTTGAAGCATCAGATGGCGGAAATGTATCAAGCCTGGATTAAGGGACACCCTCCACCCTCATTCCCTACCAGCTACACAGAAAACCCTGCTTCCATTCCACCACTCTCTCAATCCCAGATAGGGCTATTCATTCGGATCGGATATCCGAAATCCGAACCGATCCATTCAATTTCGGATTTTGGATCGGATTTCGAATTATGTTTATTAAAATTTCGGATTTCGGATTGGTATATTTTAATCCAATCCAATCCGAAATTATTAGGACATGTATAAATACTACACTTTAATTTACATCAACCTCCAAGTTATTACCTTTACAATTGCTAGATTTAGCTATATTGGCACCATGGTACTCTCATAATTGCATAAACATGAATTTTTCTTAATGTATTACCTCTTTTACTAAGAAAATACATATTAGTTTAACTTTGAGGCATAATAATACGATCCGATCCAAACTCTAAAATCTGATCTGATCCGATATAATTCGGATCGAATTCGGATTGCATTTTCTAGAATTCGAAATCTGAAATTCGAATCCGAAATATGCTAAATCCGATCCGATCCGATCCGTGGACAGCCCTAATCCCATATGCCCAATACCATTGATCTCTCCCCACAACACGCACCTGGCTTTACCCCTTACCACAACTACCCCGGCACTTCGGCCCAAACTTTTCATGGTCCAACAGCTAAAACAACCTCGTACCCTGCTCCGACATCTGCCCCTATTTTTGTACCCCCTCCACAAACTACCCTCCCCCGATCCTCTAGTGAGCCCGTATTCCCCGCTACAGATACCCACTGCTATGCACCAGAGCCCACCTTCAAAGTCCCAGATCCTTACTCTTACACTCTCCACTTTGAGCCTCATGTTGAAACTGACAAACCACCCAAGAACGTAGAGCAAGAGGAGATGTTTAGGAAGGTAAAGAGTTTGGAGCAATCATTGAGAAATACGCAAGAGTTGGGAAACCAGGTGAGTGTGGCCTATAAGGATTTGTGTTTGTTCCCCGATGTCCAACTGCCTGTCGGGTTCAAGATGCCTAAGTTTGACTTGTATGATAGACATGAGGATTCTGTGGCTCATCTGAGGGGTTATTGCAGTAAAATGAGAGGCGCTGGGGAAAAAGACAAATTACTGATGGCATACTTCAGTCAGAGTCTGAGTGGGGAAGATTTAGAATGGTACACCCGCCAAAATGCCAGCAGATGGTACACCTGGGACGATATGGCTCAGGCCTTCGCCCGGCACTTTCAGTACAATATAAACATTGTTCCAGACCGCCTATCTCTGACCAAAGTAGAAAAGAAACCCAGTGAAAGCTTTAGAGAATATGGGTTCCGATGGAGGGAGTAAGCTATACGAGTCAATCCTCTGATGGAAGAAGACGAGATGGTTGAATACTGTCTTCAATCCCCTGAGCCCACTTACTATGGTCACTTGATCTTAGACATTGGCAAATCTTTCAATGATGTGGTAAAGATGGGAGATATGGTGGAAGAGGGGCTCAAGTCGAGCAAGATCATGAGTTATTCTGCTATAAAAGCAACCACCTAGGCAATCCAGAGTGGTACCGGAAGTTTGCTAGGCAAGAAGAAGAAGGACAATATCGCCATAGTTGTCTCTGGACCATGGCATGGCCAGAGGGGTTCACCTCATCAGTACACCCATCCTCGACCCCAACCTCAAACCTACGCCCAAGCTCCATATAATCCACCCCAATATTACTTCTCCCCACAAAACCCCTAATACTCAGCTAGGCCATCCCAATACCTTGTTCATCATGCACAGTCATATGCTCAACCCCCTCCTTACCCACAATGGTGTGCCCCAGCCCCACAGAATACCTACCCAGCTCCACAAAATACATATCCACCTCCACAACCCTATCAAAACCCCAATGGTTCAAATTTTCAATCAAGGCCGGAGTATAGAAGAGAGAGGCAGCAGCAGAAACAAACCTTTAACCTGCTTGGAGAGTCCTATGTTAGTCTATTTCAAAGGTTAAGGCAGTTAGACGTCTTGAGGCCGATTGAGTCAAAGATACCAAATCCCCCTCCAAAGAACCTCGATTATTCCCTAAGATGCGCCTATTGTTTTGATGCTTCAGGGCATGACATAGAGAAATGCTGGCATTTGAAAAGGGCAATCCAAGAGCTCACTGATACAAACCAAATTGTAGTCCAAAGCCCAGACACGCCGAACATCAATCAAAATCCTTTGCCAGCCCATGCAGAGACGCATGTGATTGAAATAGTTCACAAGGATGGGGAGCCCAAGAAGTCTTCAAAGTCCGTCATGATGATTCGGGCCAGTGAAAGTAATTTGGTTAAAGCTCCAGACTCTACCAAATCAAAGCCCTTGACAATTGAAGGGGCGACAAAAAAGCCGAGCTTGCTCAATTAGAAGGCACCGATGTTGGTCATGAAAGGGCCTTCGAAAGATATTGGGGCAAGTTCGGAAAGCTCAAAAGTGGTAGTGCCAGGGATTCCAAATAAGCCTGTCATAGTTGTGAAGGGGGCTCCTATTACCCCTATCATTGCTAAACCAGTAACCCAGCTGCCAGTGGTTGATGCCAAGGCTGTTCCGTGGAATTACAAACAAGTAATAGTGACATACAAAGGAAAATAAATAGAGGATGAAGTTAATGAAACTGGAGGATTGACTCGTTCTGGGAGATGTTTCACCCTAGAAAAATTAAGGAAAGCCAAGCCATTCAAAGATAGCCAAATGCTAGTAAAGAAATCGATCACCGAGGAAGAGGCTGAGGAGTTCTTGAAAAAGATGAAAGTGCAGGATTATTCCATTGTAGAGCAGTTAAGGAAAACACCAGCTCAGATTTCTCTTTTGTCTTTGCAGATACATTCAGATGAACATCGCAGGGTCTTGATGAAAATTTTGAATGAGGCACATGTTCCTGAAAAGATCACAGTGAATCACTTGGAAAAGATATCTAGCAAGATCTTCGAAGTAAACAGGATCACTTTCTCAGATGATGAACTTCCTATGGAGGGTACAGAACACAACCGAGCCTTTTATCTCACGGTGAAGTGTGAAGATTTTGTCATCTCAAGGGTTTTGGTTGATAATGGATCTAGTGCGAACATTTGTCCCATGTATACTCTACAAAAATTGAAGATTGGCACCGAAAGAATCCACATAAACAGTGTGTGTTCGAGGCTTTGATAGGGAAGGTAAAGATTCTGTTAGAGATATAATGCTCTAGTTGTCGATAGGGCCAGTTGAGTTCACCATGGAATTCCAAGTGTTAGATGTGGTTGTCTCCTACAATCTATTATTAGGCAGGCCCTGGATATATGCTGCTAAGGTAGTCCCGTCTTCTCTGCACAAAATAGTGAAGTTCGAATGGGACAGGCAGGAAATAGTTGTGCACGGTGATGAGGACCTGTCAGCTTGTAATGACACAATTGTTCCGTTTGTCAAAGCTGAAGATGATAAGGGACCTTGGGTCTATTAAACTTTTGAAACAGTGTCTTTTGAGAAGATTCCTGAAGGAAAATGCATTCCGAGTCCTAAGTTATCCTCTGCTTCTGTCATGGTTGTGAATGAAATGCTGAAGAATGGTTTTGTGTCAGGCAAGGGTCTGGGCTCATCTCTACAGGGTATTGTGCATCCAGTGCGCCCCAGTGGGAATCCAGGTACATTTGGTTTGGGATTTACGCCCACAGAAAAGGACGTGAAAAGGGTCAAAAATCTGAAACAGAAGGTATGGTCACTCCCCATGTCTGTCCCATACATCTCTAAGTCTTTTGTCAAGCCAATGGCCAAAAAAACTCCAACCTCATCGATCCCAAAACCTGCGGTCGATATTGATGAAGAGCTGATCAAGAGGTTCCAAATTCTATTCGATGAGGTCAATATGGTAGAAGTTGGTGAAGGCTCTAGTAAAGCAGATGTGCAGCTTGTTGGCCCAAACGTGAAGCTACTCCTCTCCCCACCAGGAAGGAGTTTTGGTAGTTTGCTTTGTTTTCCTTTTTGTTATCTGGGTTATTCCAGGGTTGTAATCCAGATTTTTAGTTTTTGCTTGTTTTAATGTTCAAACCCTTCTATCCTTTTATTTTCAATGAAATGCAATTTCCCGTTTTCCATTATTCCTAATAGTGTTTTATTTTGTTCTTTTTTCTTTGTACAATTCTTTTTATGCTGGTTGCAATGATATGACATGCATGAAGAATTTTCAGCCGAGTCTTAAAAGCCAATCTAATTCTGAAATAACAATCTAGGAAGTAGAATATGATGATGAAATAGAATATGATGAAGAAGCAGCATTTGAGGAAATTAGTAAAGAGCTAAAACAATTTGAAGAAAAACCAAAGCCTAATCTGAGTGAAACTGAAGCAATCAATTTAGGGGGCCAGGATAAGGTTAAGGGTACCAAGATAAGTGTGCATTTAGAACTGCAAGTTAAGGAGGAAATAATCAAAACGTTGTTTGAGTACAAAGATGTCTTTGCATGGTCATATGACGATATGCCGGGCCTGAGCACTGATCTGGTAGTTCATAAATTGCCAACTGATCCAGCATTCCCTCATGTCAAGCAAAAGTTGCGAAATTTCAAGACTGATATGAGTGTGAAGATCAAAGAAGAAATTACAAAGCAGCTTACTACAAAGGTCATTCGGGTCACTCGGTATCCCATTTGGTTAGCCAATGTTGTGCCACTACCAAAGAAGGATGGTAAGACCAGGGTCTGTGTCGATTACCGTGATCCTAACAAAGCAATCCCAAAGGATGATTTTCCATTGCCGAACATTCACATTCTAATCGATAATTGTGCCAAGCATGAGATTGGGTTTTTTGCGAATTGTTATGCGGGGTATCACCAGATTTTGATGGATGAGGAAGATGCAGGAAAGACAACATTAATCATGCCATGGGGAATATATTGTTATCGGGTAATGCCAATTGGTTTGAAGAATGTTGGGGTAAATTACATGAGGGCGATGACCACCATATTTCATGACATGATACACAGGGAGATTGAGGTTTATGTAGATGATGTGATCATAAAGTCAAAGAAGCAGTCTGACCATGTCAAGGACTTGAGGAAGTTTTTCCAAAGGCTCCGCAGGTACAACCTCAAGCTCAATCCATTGAAATGAGCATTTGGTGGCTCGTTGAGGAAGGTGTTGGGGTTCATGGTTAGTAGATGCGGCATTGAGTTAGATCCGCCAACGATCAAAGCCATTCAAGAGTTACCGCCACCAAAGAACAAAATAGAGGTGATGAGCCTGCTTGGAAGGTTAAATTACATCAGCAGGTTTATTGCTCAGCTCATGACAACCTGTGAGCCCATCTTTAAGCTGTTAAAGAAAAATGTTGCAGTCCAGTGGACTGACGAGTGTCAAGAAGCATTTGATAAAATTAAGAGGTACCTGTCAAACCCACCTGTGTTGGTCCCATCAGAGCCTGAAAGACCTTTAATTCTCTACTTGACAATCTTGGATAATTCTTTTGGTTGTATATTGGGTCAATACGACATCACGGGAAAGAAGGAGCAAGCAATCTATTATCTCAATAAGAAGTTCACTCCCTATGAGGTTAAGTACACTCTGCTTGAGAGGACATGTTGCGCCCTGACTTGGTGGCACAAAAGTTGAAGCATTATCTGTCGTCCTACACTACTTACCTCATTTCTCGCATGGATCCTCTAAAGTATATCTTTTAGAAGCATATTCCCATGGGAAGACTTGCAAAGTAGCAGATTTTACTTACAGAGTTTGACATCATCTATGTGACTCGGACCGCGAATAAAGCCCAAGCCTTGACCGAGAATCTGATGGATGAGGAATAGAGCCACTGAAGACTTATTTTCCTGATGAGGAGGTCATGTGTGTTGATGAGGTTGACCATGATGAAAATTCAGGTTGGAAACTCTTCTTTGATGGAGCTACCAACATGAAAGGTGTAAGAATAGGGGTTGTACTCATCTCTGAAACAGGGCAACACTACCCTGTAATAGCCCAATTTCGATTTTATTACCTCAACAACATGGCTGAGTACGAAGCATGTATTCTGGGTTTGAGGTTAGCTGTAGACATGGGAGTCCAGGAAATACTGGTTCTGGGTGTGAGCACGTGATTTTTGCCTTACGAAAACTACTCCAAAATAAATCAAAAAATAAAATAAATTTCTTTTACTGTGTAATTCTTGAATTTGCGTGGAGTTAAATATTTGTGTTATGTCCGTAAATGTTTACTTTGTCATAATAAATTGAAAATTAAAATAAAATACATGTTGCATGCATATAGGATTTAATTATGTATTTAAAAGATAATTTAAACAAAATCACAAAAAAATATGCAATAGTTCTATTTTAAATATTCCACTGTGTGATTAATGTTTTGTCTATGTATTAATAGGTAATTTATCTTTGTAAGGGTAATTTTGTTTTTATAATTTTAATTAGGAATTTAATAATTAAGAATTTAATTAGAAAATTAAAGAATGGGGAATGATAGAAACGGACCTGGGCCAAGAATTTTTAAACAAAAATCAGGCCCAAAACACTCAAAGGACCCGGTCCATGTCAACCAGTCCCATACAGGACTCAAACGACGTCGCTTCTGGATTTTTAATCTGGGCCGTTGATTCATTTCAATCAAACGGTCCAGTTCAGCCCCTGCATAAATGAAACGACGACGTTTAGGGCAATCAAATCCGAACCGTTCATCCATCTTGATCCCACGGCCTCAAAAACTCACCCAGACCCGATCCATTTCACCCCCGGGTTGACCCCTTTCCCCAACTTAAACCAAACGATGTCGTTTGGTTAAGTGGATTGATCTCAACCGTGCATCTTAATTGATCCAACGGATGATATCAATCCACCTCACCCCTATATAAGGCCCAAACCCCTACCCCGGCCCCTAACTGAACACCCCCCTCCTCTCTACTGTTCATCATCCCTTCCGAAACCCACCCCTAACCCTAACCGCCCTAGGATCCCATCGCCTGAAACCCGGCGGCATCAACGCTGCCGGTCACCACCTTAACACCCCAGAACCCCCTGAACACCCTCTATTCGAATATGTTATCTGCTTGGTTCAAATCTCCCTGAAGGTTCTCGAATCTTCATTTGAAGATTCGAGCCAAGCTCAGATCTAAACCAAACAGCACCTAGTTAACACCATAGCACCCCCTAGCATGCCTCGTTATGGATCTAGTGTTGATTTGGTTCGAATCCCCTCAGAACTCTTTGAATCTTCTTTTGAAGATTCGGACCAAACAAGAACAAACTCAGACTTGTTCTAAAATGACACAAAATGACCCCTAGGCTCCCCTCACCCTTGTGTCATCTTTGGTTCCCTTCGAATCAGCCCGGAAATGTTCGGATTTAAGATCCAAGAACCAGAAACCCTAAAAAATTTCCAATCTTGGAATTTTTCTGATTCGAGTGAAAGATTGAGGTCTAATAGACTTTAATCGAGGTATTCTCAACTGAGAATACTTCGAATAAAGTCTGTTCAGCCTCAAAAATGTCTGAATTCAAGATTGAGTCTGTGCCTGAATAAATTTGAAGATTCAGAGGTATTTTTTTTTCTATTTCTTTTGTGTATTCTACGTGTATTTTATGTTTGTTTCATGAGTCTGTGTAATTTTCCCATCTTTTGTTGTTCTACTATATCATACTCGTCTATATGATCAAAATATGAAACTGTTTCTATTGGTTGTGATTATTTACAATGTGAGTAATCGACTCGATTAAGTTCGTCGATTAGTTATATTATGAATTCTCATTCATGATAATACTGATTGAAACAATCTGTTTCTATTGTTATGTACTGTTTGTTGACAAATGTTGTAAATAGTCGACTAATTAATACTAGTCAATTAAATCATGTTTGTTTGCAAATCAGTAAATTCAAATGAATGTTGTGTATATATTGTTTTCTGAACAGGGCATTGTCAGTATATTGACAATGCTCCTGTGTTTGCCTGATACTAGTCCAATGTTGAGGTTCAATTTAAATTGTTCTTTGTTCAGTATGATGTTATTATGATGTTTAGGCTTAATTTCAATTTTTACAGAGTGTGATTTAAACACAATTGTATTAGGAGATTAATCATAGGATTGGTTGTTAACTGCTAGACAAGTTTAAATTCAGATAACTTGTTAAATACTGGGACAGTAATTAGAGTAGAAAATCTGGGACATTTTTTGGGACAGAATAGTGAGGGTAATATGATATAATAGTGAGCTGATAGTGGAGTGATAATGGCTATTAGTTAATGAGTAATAATAGGGAACAAAGGGTAATGGGGCTGCTTAAAATCAGGATAAGATCACTTAAAGTATTAAAAAGCAGTTTTAATGGGATTTTCTGATTTTTAAAAAGAAGAAAGGGGTCCAGGCAGCACTTAAGAGAGGGGGCAGACCTGTATAAATAGAGGGACAGACATTAGAGGAAAGGATCTGATTTTTAAGGCATTAGGGAATATACACACAGAGATACATATACACAGAAAGCTTTCAGACAGAGATTTTACTCCTTTAAATTCTGAAAGGCAGTTTTTTTCAGAGAGTTTAGAAGAGAGGCTGATTTAAGAGCTTTTTCAGAGAAAGACTGAGAGAGATACATTGAGAAAAATCAGAAATAGAAATCTAAAATTGAGAAGAACAGAATCAGATATAGGATAGAAGGAAAAAAAAGTCAGAAATAGTAAAAAGAATTCTACATCAGACACTAGTATTAAGGCTGATTTTTGAAGTTAAGAGCTTTTCAGTTTTCCTTTTCTAAAGTTGTAGAATCAGACACATTGTTCAGTTTTAAAATCTGAAACTTTTAAAGAAGTCTTGTACTGTGTTTCTGAGTTCCTCGGGCCTTGTTTTGTTGACCAAATCTGTTGAACACTGGTATATTCTGCTGAATTTGTTACTGCTGCAACTGCTGAAATTTACTCCTTCTACCTTCATTTTAAGGTACATGTCTTTTAAATTTTAAGTTGGAAAGAGATTCAACATGACTCATCAATGAAGCTTGAATTGAAATTCTATTTTCCATTTGTCCAATTTTATCAGTTTAAATTTCATTTTTTTTGTTTCATGTTAGTTAATTAGTAGTGAATTCAATTTGATAGCTATGAGCTAATTGTCTTACTTTGAAAGTTCGTATAAAGCTTTGTAATAATGTTTGCCCTTCATCTCATTAGTTTAATCATATTTGAACTATCAAGGTAAGAAACATGACATAAGGATTGGCCATTTACTAGGCCTTGTGGCGTTGTTAGAATAGAGTGAAAATATCAAAACCATATTGCTAGTTTATTCTTATACTTGATTTAGTTATGGATGGAATGATATAAGTTGTACGTTCTTATGTGGTATGATAACAGGTATTTATAGAACCATTAGTAGATGGTGAGTTGAGTTGTTATGGCTCATTATGATGTTAAAGTGCTACGAATGTTTCAAGACATACAAATAGGTGGCCTGTAAGGCAATGTTGTTAATTAATTTGTACAATAATGCCCTTTATTATCAATTTGATGCCTATTTACCATCCTAAATAAATAATTAGGCATATTAGATTAAAAGCAAGTATATGAGAATAAGATGAGATATACAAATTGCAACACTTTTATCAACAACAATTAGAAATAGGACTTGCACTAAATAGAAATAATAAAAGTTCTTAAAAAAAATAAAAATATATATATTCTTCCCTTTATAAATCATTTTTAGTTTCATATACAATTCATTATTGGGCATGTAGATATATATGTTGTATTTGTGAAGAATAGTATTAATCATGTTCTTATTCTTTATTTTGAATTTGAATAGTCTTGGATGAACATGTTATATGCGGAAATTATAATCAACGGGCAACATTCAATAAATTGTGAATTCTTTTTCAAGAATTAAAGGGTATCTTAAATGAAGATTTCTCATAATATAATAAACAATTTGTGGAAAAATCCCTAATATCATTACAAATATTTTGCGCAATTAGGGATACATTCGCGTACCTTAATTATATTTTTAAAAGCAAAAATTCGGATTATGCGTACGCGCAATTTCGAGCGAATATTTAATAAAAAGATTTTTCCAAAGGCGTTAAATCAATTTCATAAAAACTCAAGATGTACGGTTCAATATTTAAGAAAAAAAAATATTCTTGATTCGACACAATTTCGAAAAATGATTGTTTAATAAATATATTACCAAAAGTTATCGTGTACACGTACGCGTGACACAATTCTGCATTTTTAAATTTATAACACGAATATATGTACGCGTAATTCGATTCAAAGAAGGGTCTTCAATCACAATAAGTATAAGCGGTAGTAAAATCATGTAACATCAATATATTTAATAAAATCAAGATAATTAAGCCAATAATAAAAACAGTTAAGCGACCGTGCTAGAACCACGGAATTCGGAAATGCCTAACACCTTCTTCCGGATTAACAGAATTCCTTACTCAGGATTTCTGGTTCGCAGAATAATAAACAGAGTCATATTATCCTCGATTCAGGGATTGAAATTGGTGACTTGGGACGCCTTAAAATTCCCAGGTGGCAACTCTTAAATAATTAAATAAATCCCGTTTCGACTGTCCTTAAATTGGAGAAAACTCCTCACGCGCCCCGCGGGCGCGGTAAAAAAGAGGTGCGACAGCTCTGGCGACTCTGCTGGGGATTAGACTTTGCAACCCAGAACCACTGGTTCAGGGTTTAAAGAATTCGAGCTTAAGATAACTGCAATAATTGGCTTTATTTATTATATGATTTTCAACTGTTTATATATGCTAATATGCTAAATGTTGCTTTTACCGCTTTGATATTATTTGAATTATGAATATATACAAATGCTACGAAACCCCCTTCTTTCTAAGTCTTCTGAATTTATGGTGTACACGTGCGCGTGACCCACCTTTCTGTTAAAGTCATACCAAATAAGACGGAGTTGGGACAAGTTACTAGGCCGGGCAGACTTTCGTGCTCCCGGTACGTTGCCCCCGCTTCGGCTCAAACTGTCCGTTTGGGTAAGCCAGGTTTAGGACAATCAACCTAAGGTTTACACTTAGAATAACTCAGCCATGTACCGGATCCCTAGTAGGAACGAATATTTGCATCATATGCATTTGGCCTTGGAGACTCAACACAGGGGTTGGGTCTGTCTAGGACAGGTGAACCCAAAATAAAAAGACCATCATAATGCATCGTACTTGTTACTTGTACATTCATTTGCCTCGAACATGCTTGTTGACCAGCTTAAATAAAATCATGGTAAGAAGAAAGGAATAAAATGGGTTGTTTAAAAATTTCGAAAAAATATAGTTTTAAATTTTGAAATAAAGGTATTTAATAAAAAAAAAATCGAAAATGATTTTTTTTTAGTATAAATTTTCCAAAATGAATTTTGGCTTTATTAAAATTAAATTTCAGATACAAAATGAGCACCACACAAAGTCCCTCATCCACAAGTACGGAAGAATTTCTATGTCAGCTTCAAATGTGGTGGTATGATTTAGGCGAAGACGGTCAAAAATGGGTCGTCAAGCATTTGGGAAATCTCACGGACATTATGAAAGTTGAACCTCGTGATGATCTGATTACGGCGTTAGTAACTTTCTGGGATCCTGTTCACAATGTTTTTCGTTTCTCTGACTTCGAGCTTACTCCTACATTAGAGGAGATAGCTGGCTATGTTGGTTTTGACGGAAGTTTAAGAAATCAAAGCTTGATATTCACAAAGGCTCCTTCAGTACATCGATTCTTCGGTCTTCTGAACATCAGCAGTCAAATCAGGAAAAGCAATGTCATCAATGGATGTTGTTCCTTCAACTTTTTGTATTCCAGGTTTGGAAAGTCAGATGGGTTCGAAATTCATGAGAAAGGCCTTACTAATAAGCAAAACAAAGACACTTGGCAGATGCACCGTCGATTTGCTTTCATGGTGGCTTTTCTAGGAGTCATGGTCTTCCCAAATAAAGAGCGAACAATTGATATTCGCACCGCAAAAGTTGTGCAAATCCTCACCACTAAAGAAAATCACACCCTTGTCCCCATCATTCTATCAGATATTTATCGAGCTTTAACTTTATGCAAATCAGGAGCAAAAGTCTTCGAAGGATGCAAAATTTTGTTGCAAATGTGGGTGATTGAACATCTCCAACAACAGCCCAAGATCATACAGTATGGGTCAAACAAAGCTAATTGCATCGAGAGCTATGAGGAAAGAACAAAAAATTATCAAGCTCCAGAAGGGATAGAAGCATGGGTATCTCATCTAAAGGCTTTAACGGCAAATCAAATTGAATGGACTCTGGGATGGCTCCCGATGAGGGAAGCACTACATATGTCAACCTCAAATAGTTATCTACTACTATTGGGATTGAGAAGCATTCAGCCGTATGCACCACTAAGAGTCCTAAGGCAACTAGGGAGATATCAAATAGTTCCTGATGAGGAAGATTTGAGTATGCAAGTAATCGAATTACACCCAGAAGCCACTATTCCCGAAGCTCTACTTCAGCAGATGTGGAATGGGTGTCGATACTTGAAAAGTGATACTCAAGTCCTAGACGCTACCAAGGGTGAGATAAATCCTGGATATGCAAGGTGGTTCGAAAAACGGTTCTCGCGTGGATGATGTACCAGAACCTGAGCTAAAAAGGCCAACAAAAAGACCCCATGTTCAAAACTTCAATGATAAAATCCAAGAGCGGTTGATCTGGGGAGAAAAAGAAAAAGGGTACAAAGCAACTATCCATGCCCTAAAAGAAAATCTAAGAAGCCTCAGTTTGGAGAAAGATTTGCAAGAACAAGAAGCCGAAGGCGAGAAAAAGAGTCTAGCTTGTGAGAATGAAAATCTTCATGGTCGATTCCAAAAAATGAAAAGAGTTTCTGAAACGCCAAAGAGGAGCTGGAAGGACCAAAAAACCATCGCCAATCTCTTTGAAAAAATACAAGATTATGATTCCATTCTTGCGGAAAACGAAAGGGCATTGAGCAAAGCAAAAGAAAGGATCCAACAATTAAACGAATAAGCCAGATTTAACAAGGAACGCCAAGATAGGCAATCCAAAAAAGACAAGGCTCAATTCAAGAAGGAAAAAGACTATTGGATGCAATCAGAAGACCAGCTTCATGCACAACTAGAAGAGGCAAGAAGATGCAACAGAGAATATCAACAAGCAGACCTCGACAGGGAAAGATCGCAAGCAAGATTAGAGCAGGCCAGACTCCGAGCTCTATTAGAATCAGCTCTAGATCGTGAAAACCGTGTCAGAGATATAGCCACCACTCGTCAGCAGCAATTGCAAGACCAAAACCAACGTCTCCAAGGTTTCAGGGCACAAATCCACGACTTGGCAGTCTTCACATCCCAAAGTTATGTAAACTGCCAAGGAATGGATTATGAAAGGTTTACAGAGCATGCGCCCACTTTTGCTCGTCATCTAGCAATGGAGTTGGAAAGGATGTATCGTACGCTGGGAGGCCATCCAGGTCAAGCCCCACATTGAGCAGATAATCCAATATTAGACAACAAAAGTGGAAAGTGGGGCATGTTGTGAGATGTTATGAATTGTATCTTTTATTTTGATTTAAGTGTGTGTGTTTCAAGCTATTTTCTTAAAGTTTTCAAATGTAATTCCATCTTTGTGTAATGAATAAAAGTGATTGCCTTTAGTCCGAACTACGCAAGGTCTGATTCATGTAAGGCATGATACGTAGGCAATCTCTAAGATTCGACCACCACGATAAAATATATATAAATAAAAGTGAATGACAATTTTTCAATTTCAAGAAAGCTGGGACGACACAAGCAGCCGAGCAAATGCATAATAGAAAGGGATTATTTGTCTAGGAGCATCGCATCTCAACGTGTGATTATATATGTGTTAAACTCTCAAAACTAACAAGTTTGTTCATTTTCAGAATTCAAGCAGTTAGTTTCTCTAAAGAGTATACTGGCATATTATCACTATCACACAAGATCAAAAGGACCAATACCCGAAAGTATGTCTATCCTAGATGTTGACACAGGTATGGAGATAGAAGAGATGGATGTCGGGAAAATGAAAGAAGAGATGTTTAAGCTCAAGCAGCAAATGGTTGAGATGTACCAAGCTTGGTCTACAGGACAGTTACCCCCATCTTACCCAAATAACCCTGCTCCATCAATGACCCAAACTCAGGATAATATCACCACTGAATTATCCCCAAGTTTCCCCATTTATCAGCACTACCGAGGCACCACCTCTCAGACACCACAGTCTCTACCTCCAAAACCAGTTCCGTACTTTCCTCCACCTATGACTCCTGTTTTCGTAGTACCTCCCCCTGCTACATTTCACAAATCTCCTAGTGAGCCTACATTTCAGGCCCAAGACAACCAATATTACCCCCCGGAACCCACCTTCAAAGCCTCCGAAATCAATTCAACTGCTCCTCGGTTTGATCTCCCAACCGAAATTGACAAGCCAGCCAAAAATGCTGAACAAGAAGAGATGTTCAGGAAGGTCAAAAGTCTAGAACAATCATTCCGAGACATGCGGGGATTAGGTGGGCAAGTCAGTGTAGCATACAAAGATTTATGCTTATTCCCAAATGTACAATTGCCAGTTGGCTTCAAGATGCCCAAATTTGACCTATACAGCGGGCACGGCGACCCAGTAGCCCACTTAAGGGGCTTCTGTAGCAAGATGCGAGGAGCTGGGGGAAAGGATGAGTTATTGATGGCTTACTTCAGTCAAAGTCTAAGCGGATCCGCTTTGGAGTGGTATACACGCCAGGACCATGGAAGATGGTACACCTGGGATGACCTGGCACAGGCATTCGCATACCATTTCCAATACAATCTGGAAATCATCCCAGATCGATTATCTTTGACCAAATTTGAGAAGAAACACAATGAAAGTTTTAGAGAGTATGGTTTTCGGTGGAGAGAACAGGCAGCAAGAGTGGATCCTCCTATGAAGGAGAGCGAAATGGTAGACTACTTCCTCCAAGCCTTGGAACCAACTTACTATGCCCACTTGGTTTCAGCAGTTGGAAAATCATTCAACGAGGTAGTGAAGATGGGAGGTATGGTGGAAGAAGGCCTCAAGACAAATAAAATCATGAGTTATTCAGCAATTAAGGCAACTACTCAAGCTATTCAAGGCGGGGTAGGAGGAATCGGAAGAAAGAAGAGGGAGGAAGCAGCAGTAGTTGATTCAGGAATTTGGCCGGGACCCAGAGGTTCACCGCTTTACTATAATCAACAACGACCTCGCCAATCAGCTTACCACCATGATTCATCCCAACACTACTATCACCCTTCAGAGCCTCATTTTGCCATTAACCATGCTCAAGCATACAATCAGCCACCTGTTCACACCAATTGGCGTGCTCCTGTCACACCAAATACTTACCCACTAGCCTATCCCGGACCAGGTTTCAGGCCTAGGCCAGCATTCAGGGGAGAAATGGAACAGAAAAAGAAAACTTACACTCCATTGGGAGAGTCTTACACTAGTCTGTTCCACAAGCTGAGACAGCTAGACATGCTGAGACCAATACAATCCAAACTACCCAATCCTCCTCCAAAGAATCTGGATTACACCATTAGCTGTGAATATTGCTCTGGTGCACCAGGCCATGATACGGAGAAATGTTGGCATTTGAAAAATGCAATACAAGAGCTGATTGATACTAATAAAATCGAGGTTCAAACCCCCGAAGCTCCAAATATCAATAGAAATCCAATGCCAGCCCATCAAGAGGCTAACATGATAGAAATCATACAAGCTGATGGGGAGACAAAGAAGCCGTCACAAACTGTCATGATGATCAAGACTCCTGAAACCAAGCCAGATAAGCAGTTAATGGAGGAGAAGCCGGTGTCTAAGCAGAACAAAAATGGTGATGAACCGTCTATGATAGCCGATGAAGGAACATCGAGCAAAGTTACCGCAAAACAAGAAAGGCCGAAAGTGATAGTACCAGGGGTTGCTAACAAACCCATTGTATTCGTGGAAGGAGCACGTACTGATCGGGTTATTATTGCACCTGTAATCCAGCTGCCGGTCATCAACAACAAAGCCATCCCATGGAACTACGAACGAGTGACTGTGATGTACAAGGGAAAAGAAATCAAGAAAGAAGTGTGTGAGGTGCAAGGCTTGACTCGTTCGGGAAGATGTTTTACTCCTGAAGAGTTGAGAAAAACTAAAAACAATCCAATGCCAACAAAGAGAGATGTGACGGAAGAAGAGGCGGAGGAGTTTTTAAGAAAAATGAAACTCCATGATTATTCTGTTGTGGATCAATTAAAGAAGACCCCCGCTCAAATTTCATTATTGTCATTACTGATCCATTCAGAGGAACACCGTCTGGCGTTGATGAAAATCCTGAATGAAGCTCATGTTCCTGAAAAGATCTCTGTAAATTATTTGGGAAAAATAGCCAACAGAATCTTTGAGACAAACAGAATTACATTTGCTGATGATGAATTACCTGTGGAAGGTACCGAGCACAACAGAGCTCTTTACCTCACCGTGAAATGTGAAAACTCCGTAGTAACCTGGGTATTGGTTGACAATGGGTCCAGTGCAAACATATGACCTCTCTCCACTTTAAACAAATTAAAAATTAAAGAGGAGAGGATCCAAAAGAATAGTATCTGTGTACGAGGATTTGACGGTGGAAGCAGAGATTCATTTGGCGACATAGTGTTGGAACTAACTATAGGGCTAGTTGAATTCACAATGGAATTCCAAGTGTTGGACATGACTGTTTCTTACAACTTGTTGTTGGGTCGACCATGGATCCATGCTGCTAAAGCAGTCCCGTCAACACTACATCAGGCTGTCAAGTTTGAATGGGACCATCAAGAAATAGTCGTGCATGGAGAAGAAAGTTTAAATGCTCACAACAGTACCATTGTACCGGTCGAGGGAACAGAAATTGACCAAGGACCATGGGTATACCAAGTGTCTGACACGGTGTCGGTAGAGAAAATTCCAGAAGGGAAATACCTTTCGAATCCAAAGATATCCTCTGCATCAGTCATGGTAGCTTATGAAATGCTGAAGAATGGCTTTATACCCGGCAAAGGTCTGGGCTTATCTTTGCAAGGAATTGTACAACCAGTATCTCTCCCCGAGAACTGGGGAACATTCGGTTTAGGGTTCATACTCACCGCCAATGACGTGATAAGGGCCAAGAAGTTGAAACACCAAGCATGGGTTCTTCCAAAACCAGTACCACATCTGTCAAAGTCTTTTGTCAAGACCGGTGCTAAAAATCACCCGATAACAACAATTCCTAAATCCCGGTTCAATCCTGAGAAGGAATTAATTGAAAGGTTCGAGAAATTGTTTAGTGATGTGAATATGTTGGAAAGCGGAGAAGGGTGTAGCAACGCAGAAGTTCAATTTGTTGGACCAGAAACAAAGCTCAATAATTGGAAAGCCACTCCTCTCCCAATTCGAAAGGAGTCTTGGTAGTTTATTTTGATTTTTCTTTCAGTTTGTTTGGGTTACTTCAGGGTTGTAATCCCAAAAGCTTATCTTACAGTTTGTTTGAAGTATGCAAACCTTGTTATCTTTCATCATCCAATAAAAAGAAGTTTCCTTTTTATTATCATTCCTAATAGCTTTCTTTTCTTTTTCTTCTTTCCTGTACAGTTCCTTTTACGCTGGCTCTAGTGATATGGCATGCATAAGGAATCCTCAGCCCAGTCTTAAAAATCAATCTGGTTCCGAAATATTAATTCAAGAAATATATTGTGATTATGAATCAGAATATGATGAAGATGAGATTTTTGAAGAGATTAGTAAGGAGTTAATTCACTTTGAGGAAAAAATCAAACCTAACTTGAGTGATACCGAGGACATCAATATAGGGGACACGAGTAATATACGAGAAACTAAAATAAGTGTCCATCTGGAACCAAAGATTCGAGAGGAGTTAATTAAAGCACTCATAGAATTCAAAGATGTTTTTGCATGGTCGTATGACGACATGCTAGGCCTGAGCACCGATTTAGTGGTTCACAAATTGCCCATCGATCCAACAGTGCCTCCTATCAAGCAGAGGCTGAGAAAATTCAAGACTGACATGAGTGTGAGAATTAAGGAAGAAATCACCAAACAATTGGAAGCAAAGGTCATTCGAGTCACTCGATATCCTGTTTGGTTGGCTAATATCGTTCCTGTACCAAAGAAAGACGGCAAAATTAGAGTATGCGTCGACTATCACAATCTCAACAAAGCAAGTCCAAAGGATAATTTCCCATTACCCAATATCCATATTTTGATCGACAATTGTGCCAAGCATGATATAGGGTCTTTCGTGGATTGTTATGTCGGATATCATCAAATTCTAATGGATGAAGAAGATGCCGAAAAGACGACATTCATCACACCATGGGGAACTTATTGCTACCGAGTAATGCCATTCGGTTTAAAGAACGCCGGAGCAACCTATATGAGAGCAATGACCATAGTGTTTCATGATATGATACACAAGGAGATTGAGGTATACGTGGACGATGTGATCGTAAAATCAAAGCATCAGGCCGACCACGTTGGGGATTTGAGGAAGTTCTTCTTAAGACTTCGCAGGTACAACCTCAAGCTTAACCCTGCCAAGTGTGCATTTGGAGTTCCATCTGGAAAGTTGTTGGGATTCATAGTCAGTCGACGAGGCATCGAGCTAGACCCATCAAAAATCAAAGCCATCCAAGAATTGCCACCTCCCAGGAACAAAACTGAAGTAATGAGTTTGTTGGGAAGATTGAATTATATCAGCAGGTTTATTGCTCAGCTCACAACAACCTGTGAGCCAATTTTCAAATTGTTGAAAAAAGATGTTGTGTTCAAATGGACCGATGAGTGTCAAGAAGCGTTCGATAAAATAAAAGGGTACTTGTCGAAACCACCCGTGTTGGTCCCGCCAGAGCCAGGAAGACCTTTGATTCTTTACTTAACGGTTTTGGAAAATTCATTTGGTTGCGTATTGGGGCAACATGACCTCACTGGCAGAAAAGAACAGGCCATCTACTACCTTAGCAAGAAGTTCACAACTTATGAGGTTAAGTATACTCATCTGGAAAAGACATGTTGCGCCCTAACATGGGTAGCTCAAAAATTGAAACACTATTTGTCATCTTACACTACTTACCTCATTTCTCGGTTGGATCCATTGAAATACATTTTTCAAAAGCCTATGCCAACGGGAAGACTTGCAAAGTGGCAGATATTGCTCACAGAATTCGACATCATCTATGTGACTCGAACTGCAATGAAGGCTCAAGCACTGGCCGATCATTTAGCCGAAAACCCGGTCGATGAGGAATATGAGCCGTTGAAAACTTATTTTCCTGATGAAGAAACAATGCATATCGACGAGGTGAAGCAAATTGAAAAGCCTGGCTGGAAACTTTTCTTTGATGGAGCCGCCAACATGAAAGGAGTCGGAATAGGAGCTGTAATCATTTCTGAAACAGGGCATCACTATCCTGTTACGGCTCAATTACGATTTTATTGCACCAATAATATGGCTGAATATGAAGCTTGCATTTTGGGGTTAAGGCTAGCCGCCGATATGGGTATCCGAGAAATCCTAGTCATGGGAGATTCGGATCTTTTGGTACATCAAATTCAAGGAGAATGGGAAACCCGCGACTTGAAGCTCATACCATACCGACAATGTCTACATGATCTTTGTCAGCGGTTTCAATCAGTGGAATTCCAACATATTCCAAGAATCCATAATGAGGTTGCCGATGCATTGGCTACCCTGGCATCAATGTTGCACCATCCGGACAAAGCTTATGTAGATCCAATACATATTCAAGTCCACGATCAGCACGCTTATTGCAATATGGTTGAAGAAGAATTTGATGGTGAACCATGGTTCCACGACATCAAGGAGTATATCAGGATGGGGATATATCCCGCACAAGCCACAGGAGATCAAAAGAGGACCATTAGGCGATTGGCAAATGGATTCTTCTTAAGCGGAGGAGTTTTGTATAAAAGAACACCAGATCTTGGATTATTAAGATGCATAGATGCCAGACAAGCTGCAGCTGTCATGTCTGAAGTACATTTAGGAGTTTGCGGACCCCACATGAGTGGATATGTATTGACAAAGAAAATCCTCCGAGCCGGTTACTATTGGCTTACCATGGAGCGAGATTGTATCAGTTTTGTGCGCAAGTGTCATCAATGCCAAATACACGGAGATTTGATTCATTCTCCACCATCCGAGTTGCACACAATGTCGGCACCATGGCCCTTCGTTGCCTGGGGCATGGATGTGATTGGACCAATTGAGCCGACAGCATCCAATGGGCACAGGTTCATTCTGGTAGCTATTGATTATTTTACCAAATGGGTTGAGGCCAAGACATTCAAATCAGTGACCAAGAAAGCTGTGGTCGATTTTGTCCATTCAAATATCATATGTCGATTCGGAATCCCGAAGGTGATCATCATAGATAATGGTGCTAATCTTAACAGCAACTTAATGAAGGAAGTATGTCAACAGTTTAAGATTACACATCGTAACTCTACACCATATCGCCCCAAGGCGAATGGAGCAGTAGAAGCAGCCAACAAAAACATAAAGAAGATACTTCGGAAAATGATAGAAGGTTCAAAACAATGGCATGAAAAATTACCATTTGCATTATTGGGATACCGCACTACTGTTCGCACTTTAGTAGGAGCAACTCCTTATTTGTTGGTATACGGCATTGAAGCAGTAATTCCCGCAGAAGTTGAGATTCCTTCCCTTCGGATCATCGCCGAAGCAAAGATTGATGATGATGAATGGGTCAAAACCCGTCTAGAACAGTTAAACTTGATTGATGAAAAATGATTGACCGCAGTATGCCATGGTCAATTATATCAAAGAAGAATAGAAAGAGCATACAACAAAAAGGTGCGTCCCCGGAAGTTTGAAGTAGGTCAGCATGTGCTAAAACGTATTCTTCCACATCAGGTCGAGGCAAAAGGCAAATTTGCCCCGAATTGGCAAGGACCATTCATTGTGACCAGAATATTATCGAATGGTGCACTATGTTTAACAGATATTGAAGGCAAATGCGTAGATATGGCGATCAATTCTGACGCGGTAAAGAGATATTATGCATAACTTTTTGAATGTTTGTATTTAGCATTATTTCGAAGATTGGAATGACAAAGGCAATTTATTCTGCTATCCAAACACTATACCCTTTGTTTTTCCCCTTTGAGCCATACTTGTTTCTTTCTTACCCTCTCTTGGGATAAATGAAAATCAAATATAAAAAAAAAAAAAAAAAAAATCAAACCACTATTATTGTAGTGAACTACGTTTGACCTGATTCCTCAAAGAAGGATGCGTAGGCGCCTCACGGCTCGGTCATAGGGTGCACAACATACACAATGTGCACGAAAAGAAACATTAAGAGACCCCAATCAAGAAACTGGGGCAGGAATTGTATTGGAAATAAGAAAAGATTCCAAGAGTTGTAATTTTAAACCCATACCAAAGCTATTTAGCTTTTAATACCTTTTCCATTTCTAACCCCATACCAAAAAGACCTTTCGATCAATCTTAAGAAAAATGCTGAGGCAAGCAAATGAAGATGGTTCATAACACTCTGGTACAAACAAGAAAAGAAAGTAAAAATGAGAGAGTCTTATAGGTGAAAACCCACACGGGCACCATAAGGCGACGGAAGTTGAGAGAAAAGTAAAATGAGAGAGTCTTATTGGTGAAAACCTTCGTAGGCACCATAAGGCGAAAAGGAAGTGAAGAAGTGAAAAATGAGGAAAATTTATCGATGAAAACTCCTTGAGACAATTGAAAGGAGATTGATTAAAAGACTGGGTTGATTAATCCGAAATGCATACCCTGATCATTGGTGCCAGTAATTCCAATCAGATAAGTCCTTTATTCTTTTTCCAACAGTCATCCAAAATTTGGATTTTTCTTTTCATTCTATAATTGTCGAAATCAGCGTATTTCGCTACTAATAATTTTACTTTCTCCAAGCTTTAAGATAAGTTTTATTCCAAGCAAATAAGAAGGAATGTCAAGGTATACTACCAAGATTCAAGGTTACAAAATACAGCCACGAAAGGTAGGAGATAAAATATGGGTGTAAGAAAGGTGAAATCAAAAGTGGATCAGCAAAGTCAGAAGGGGCATATGATTACAGTTAAAAGGTTTTGAAGGAAAACATACAGAGGGGAATCCTATAGTCAAGGATCAAGTACAAAGACAAAACAGTCTTTTCAACCATTCCAAGGCAATAAAGAGAGATGAAGAGAAGCATCATCATCTGCAAGAATACCACAGCAAACCACCCTGCTTTAAACTAACGAAGTTTTCTTTGATTTAAAACAGGGACAAGTATAATATTTGTGTCAGGAAATACCCGGTAGAGAATTAAAGAAGTCAGGCGTCCACCTGGAGAATGAGGATGAAGAAGTTAAAAAGAAGTCAGGCATCCACCTGGAGAATGAGGATGAGAAAAAGAAGAAATCAGGCGTCCACCTGGAGAATGAGGATGAAGAATTAAAGAAGTCAGGCGTCCACCTGGAGAATGAGGATGAGAATTGAAGAAGTCAGGCGTCCACCTGGAGAATGAGGATGAGAATTGAAGAAGTCAGGCGTCCACCTGGAGAATGAGGATGAGAAAAGAAGAAGTCAGGCGTCCACCTGGAGAATGAGGATAAGAAGTTTGAAAAAGTCAGGCGTCCACCTGGAGAATGAGGATAAGAATTGAAAAAGTCAGGCGTCCACCTGGAGAATGAGGATGAGAATTGAAGAAGTCAGGCGTCCACCTGGAGAATGAGGATGAGAATTGAAGAAGTCAGGCGTCCACCTGGAGAATGAGGATGAGAATTAAAAGAAGTCAGGCGTCCACCTGGAGAATGAGGATGAAGAATTAAAGAAGTCAGGCGTCCACCTGGAGAACGAGGACAAAGAATAAAAGAAGTCAGGCGTCCACCTGGAGAATGAGGATGAGAATTAAAAAGTCAGGCGTCCACCTGGAGAATGAGGATGAGAATTGAAGAAGTCAGGCGTCCACCTGGAGAATGAGGATGAGAAAAAAGAAGTCAGGCGTCCACCTGGAGAATGAGGATGAGAATTGAAGAAGTCAGGCGTCCACTTGGAGAATGAGGACGAGAATTAAAGAAGTCAGGCGTCCACCTGGAGAATGAGGATGAAGAAGTTAAAAAGAAGTCAGGCGTCCACCTGGAGAAGGAGGATGAGAAAAAAGAAGAAGGCAGGCGTCCACCTGGAGAATGAGGATGAGAATTAAAGAAGTCAGGCGTCCACCTGGAGAATGAGGATGAGAATTAAAGAAGTCAGGCGTCCACCTGGAGAATGAGGATGAGAAAAAGAAGAAGTCAGGCGTCCACCTGGAGAATGAGGATGAGAAAAAGAAGTCAGGCGTCCACCTGGAGAATGAGGATGAAGAAAATAAGAAGTCAGGCGTCCACCTGGAGAATGAGGATGAAGAAAGAAAAGAAGCAGTCAAGGCACCCACCTGAAGAACGAGGGAATGAAATTGAAGTATTGAAATCAAAAGCCCGCTCATATGAAAAAGGAGCACACTTAGAATCAATAAAGCAGAGGAGTCCAACAGAATCCCCAGCAAGAAACAACAAGAGTTCCAAAAGGAATACGGAATAAGCCAAGTGCCCAAGAGTCACCAAGATATCAAGACAACAAGAAACGCAAGGGCATGATCTAGCTAAGATTTTTATAATTCCTGTACCATAATCTAGTTTAATTTTTGTATTACCTTTGAAGTAAGGTGTAATAAGGAGGTCAGCAAGCAGTAAAAACAGCACGAAGCAGCAGTAACATCACAGTCCCACGGTAGTCCCAGCTACCCAAAATTCCCGAACTGCATTGACCTGATTCCTTTATAGCCAAGGATATGTAGGAAACCTTTGAAGCAGAGGTTCGGTCAAATCTTTCAAAAATGCTTCCCACGGAGTATTCGAACGGGCAAAAATCGCTCGTATCCGCTCACTTTATCTTTGCACGAAAACTCTTCGAGTTTCCGCACAAAGAGGGGCAGCTGTGAGCACGTGATTTTTGCCTTACGAAAACTACTCCAAAATAAATCAAAAAATAAAATAAATTTCTTTTACTGTGTAATTCTTGAATTTGCGTGGAGTTAAATATTTGTGTTATGTCCGTAAATGTTTACTTTGTCATAATAAATTGAAAATTAAAATAAAATACATGTTGCATGCATATAGGATTTAATTATGTATTTAAAAGATAATTTAAACAAAATCACAAAAAAATATGCAATAGTTCTATTTTAAATATTCCACTGTGTGATTAATGTTTTGTCTATGTATTAATAGGTAATTTATCTTTGTAAGGGTAATTTTGTTTTTATAATTTTAATTAGGAATTTAATAATTAAGAATTTAATTAGAAAATTAAAGAATGGGGAATGATAGAAACGGACCTGGGCCAAGAATTTTTAAACAAAAATCAGGCCCAAAACACTCAAAGGACCCGGTCCATGTCAACCAGTCCCATACAGGACTCAAACGACGTCGCTTCTGGATTTTTAATCTGGGCCGTTGATTCATTTCAATCAAACGGTCCAGTTCAGCCCCTGCATAAATGAAACGACGACGTTTAGGGCAATCAAATCCGAACCGTTCATCCATCTTGATCCCACGGCCTCAAAAACTCACCCAGACCCGATCCATTTCACCCCCGGGTTGACCCCTTTCCCCAACTTAAACCAAACGATGTCGTTTGGTTAAGTGGATTGATCTCAACCGTGCATCTTAATTGATCCAATGGATGAGATCAATCCACCCCACCCCTATATAAGGCCCAAACCCCTACCCCGGCCCCTAACTGAACACCCCCCTCCTCTCTACTGTTCATCATCCCTTCCGAAACCCACCCCTAACCCTAGCCGCCCTAGGATCCCATCGCCTGAAAGTCACCACCTTAACACCCCAAAACCCCCTGAACACCCTCTATCCGAATATGTTATCTGCTTGGTTCGAATCTCCCTGAAGGTTCTCGAATCTTCATTTGAAGATTCGAGCCAAGCTCAGATCTAAACCAAACAGCACCTAGTTAACACCATAGCACCCCCTAGCATGCCTCGTTATGGATCTAGTGTTGGTTTGGTTCGAATCCCCTCAGAACTCTTCGAATCTTCTTTTGAAGATTCGGACCAAACAAGAACAAACTCAGACTTGTTCTAAAATGACACCAAATGACCCCTAGGCTCCCCTCACCCTTGTGTCATCTTTGGTTCCCTTCGAATCAGCCCGGAAATGTTCGGATTTAAGATCCAAGAACCAGAAACCCTAAAAATTTTCCAATCTTGGAATTTTTCTGATTCGAGTGAAAGATTGAGGTCTAATAGACTTTAATCGAGGTATTCTCAACTGAGAATACTTCGAATAAAGTCTGTTCAGCCTCAAAAATATCCGAATTCAAGATTGAGTCTGTGCCTGAATAAATTTGAAGATTCAGAGGTATTTTTTTTCTATTTCTTTTGTGTATTCTACGTGTATTTTATGTTTGTTTCATGAGTCTGTGTAATTTTCCCATCTTTTGTTGTTCTACTGTATCATACTCGTCTATATGATCAAAATATGAAACAGTTTCTGTTGGTTGTGATTATTTACAATGTGAGTAATCGACTCGATTAAGTTCGTCGATTAGTTATATTATGAATTCTCATTCATGATAATACTGATTGAAACAATCTGTTTCTATTGTTATGTACTGTTTGTTGACAAATGTTGTAAATAGTCGACTAATTAATACTAGTCAATTAAATCATGTTTGTTTGCAAATCAGTAAATTCAAATGAATGTTGTGTATATATTGTTTTCTGAACAGGGCATTGTCAGTATATTGACAATGCTCCTGTGTTTGCCTGATACTAGTCCAATGTTGAGGTTCAATTTAAATTGTTCTTTGTTTAGTATGATGTTATTATGATGTTTAGGCTTAATTTCAATTTTTACAGAGTGTGATTTAAACACAATTGTATTAGGAGATTAATCATAAGATTGGTTGTTAGCTGTATTGTTAGATTCTGAATTTAAGACAGTAATAACAGTAATTACAGTAGAAAATCTGGGACATTTTTTGGGACAGAATAGTGAGGGTAATATGATATAATAGTGAGCTGATAGTGGAGTGATAATGGCTATTAGTTAATGAGTAATAATGGGGAACAAAGGGTAATGAGGCTGCTTAAAATCAGGATAAGATCACTTAAAGTATTAAAAAGCAGTTTTAATGGGATTTTCTGATTTTTAAAAAGAAGAAAGGGGTTCAGACAGCACTTAAGAGAGGGGGCAGACCTGTATAAATAGAGGGACAGACATTAGAGGAAAGGATATGATTTTTAAGGCATTAGGGAATATACACACAGAGATACATATACACAGAAAGCTTTCAGACAGAGATTTTACTCCTTTAAATTCTGAAAGGCAGTTTTTTTCAGAGAGTTTAGAAGAGAGGCTGATTTAAGAGCTTTTTCAGAGAAAGACTGAGAGAGATACATTGAGAAAAATCAGAAATAGAAATCTGAAAATTGAGAAGAACAGAATCAGATATAGGATAGAAGAAAAAAAATCGGAAATAGTAAAAAGAATTCTACATCAGACACTAGTATTAAGGCTGATTTTTGAAGTTAAGAGCTTTTCAGTTTTCCTTTTCTAAAGTTGTAGAATCAGACAGATTGTTCAGTTTTAAAATCTGAAACTTTTAAAGAAGTCTTGTACTGTGTTTCTGAGTTCCTCGGGCCTTGTTTTGTTGACCAAATCTGTTGAACACTGGTATATTCTGCTGAATTTGTTACTGCTACAACTGCTGAAATTTACTCCTTCTACCTTCATTTTCAGGTACATGTCTTTTAAATTTTAAGTTGGAAAGAGATTCAACATGACTCATCAATGAAGCTTGAATTGAAATTCTATTTTCCATTTGTCCAATTTTATCAGTTTAAATTTCATTTTTTTTTTGTTTCATGTTAGTTAATTAGTAGTGAATTCAATTTGATAGCTATGAGCTAATTGTCTTACTTTGAAAGTTCGTATAAAGCTTTGTAATAATGTTAGCCCTTCATCTCATTAGTTTAATCATATTTGAACTATCAAGGTAAGAAACATGACATAAGGATTGGCCATTTACTAGGCCTTGTGGCGTTGTTAGAATAGAGTGAAAATATCAAAACCATATTGCTAGTTTATTCTTATACTTGATTTAGTTATGGATGGAATGATATAAGTTGTACGTTCTTATGTGGTATGATAACAGGTATTTATAGAACCATTAGTGGATGGTGAGTTGAGTTGTTATGGCTCATTATGATGTTAAAGTGCTACGAATGTTTCAAGACATACAAATAGGTGGCCTGTAAGGCAATGTTGTTAATTAATTTGTACAATAATGCCCTTTATTATCAATTTGATGCCTATTTACCATCCTAAATAAATAATTAGGCATATTAGATTAAAAGCAAGTATATGAGAATAAGATGAGATATACAAATTGCAACACTTTTATCAACAACAATTAGAAATAGGACTTGCACTAAATAGAAATAATAAAAGTTCTTAAAAAAAATAAAAATATATATATTCTTCCCTTTATAAATCATTTTTAGTTTCATATACAATTCATTATTGGGCATGTAGATATATATGTTGTATTTGTGAAGAATAGTATTAATCATGTTCTTATTCTTTATTTTGAATTTGAATAGTCTTGGATGAACATGTTATATGCGGAAATTATAATCAACGGGCAACATTCAATAAATTGTGAATTCTTTTTCAAGAATTAAAGGGTATCTTAAATGAAGATTTCTCATAATATAATAAACAATTTGAGGAAAAATCCCTAATATCATTACAAATATTTTGCGCAATTACGGATACGTTCGCGTACCTTAATTATATTTTTAAAAGCAAAAATTCGGATTATGCGTACGCGCAATTTCGAGCGAATATTTAATAAAAAGATTTTTCCAAAGGCGTTAAATCAATTTCATAAAAACCCGAGATGTACGGTTCAATATTTAAGAAAAAAAATAAATATTCTTGATTCGACACAATTTCGAAAAATGACTGTTTAATAAATATATTACCAAAAGTTATCGTGTACACGTACGCGTGACACAATTCCGCATTTTTAAATTTATAACACGAATATACGTACGCGTAATTCGATTCAAAGAAGGGTCTTCAATCACAATAAGTATAAGCGGTAGTAAAATCATGTAACATCAATATATTTAATAAAATCAAGATAATTAAGCCAATAATAAAAATAGTTAAGCGACCGTGCTAGAACCACGGAATTCGGAAATGCCTAACACCTTCTTCCGGATTAACAGAATTCCTTACTCAGGATTTCTGGTTCGTAGAATAATAAACAGAGTCATATTCTCCTCGATTCAGGGATTGAAATTGGTGACTTGGGACGCCTTAAAATTCCCAGGTGGCGACTCTTAAATAATTAAATAAATCCCGTTTCGACTGTCCTTAAATTGGAGAAAACTCCCTCCACGCCTTGCGGGCGTGAGTAAAAAGGAGGTGCGACACTGGGAGATTCAGATTTGTTGGTTCATCAGATTCAACGAGAATGGGAGACCCGGGACTTGAAGCTTATACCATACCGACAGTGTCTGCATGATCTTTATCAATGATTCAGGTCGGTAGAATTTAGACATACTCCCAGGATTCACAATGAGATTGCCGATGCTTTGGCTACTCTGTCGTCAATGTTACATCATCCGGACAAGGCTTATGTCGACCCCGTGCATATCCAAGTTCGTGATTAACATGCTTATTATAATGTAGTTGAAGAAGAAATTGATGGTGAACCTTGGTTCCATGATATCAAGGAACACATCAGGTCGGGGCTATATCCAGTACAAGCCACATGTGACCAAAAGAGAACCATTCGACGTCTGGCTAGTGGATTTTTCTTAAGTGGGGGAATCATGTACAAGAGGACTCCAGATTTAGGACTGCTGAGGTGCATAGATGCTAAAGAAGCTTCAACTATCATGGCTGAAGTACATTCTGGAGTTTGCGGGTCGCATATGAATGGGTATGTCTTGGCAAAGAAGATACTTCGAGCAGGTTATTATTGGCTCACCATGGAACGAGATTGCATCAGCTTTGTTCGCAAATGTCATCAATGCCAAGTACACGGTGATTTGATTCATTCTCCCCCGTCTGAGTTACACACAATTTCTGTACCTTGGCCTTTTGTTGCTTAGGGCATGGATGTCATTAGACCAATTGAGCCATCAGCGTCAAACGGGCATAGGTTTATCTTGGTGGCCATTGATTACTTTACCAAGTGGGTCGAAGCTATAACTTTCAAGTCCGTGACCAAGAAGGCAGTGATGGATTTTGTTCATTCAAATATCGTTTGTCGATTCAGAATTTCCAAGATGATCATCACAGACAATGCTACTAATCTCAACAGTCATTTGATGAAAGAGGTATGCCAACAGTTCAAGATCATGCATCGGAACTCCACTCGCGCGTAAATATTTAATTTAGGCATAATATAGATATTTTAAGTAATTTTGACTCATTTACTCTATTTTATTACAAGAAAACAAAAATTTACAAAAATAGGTTCATTAATGTTTTGTAGTCATTTTTAATCTAAAAAATTTACAAAAATAGTATCGTATTTTTATTTTAATATGATATTTGAAAATACCAAAAATAGATTTGTTTTAATGGTTAGTTTTATTTTAATAATTATTTGAATAGTAGTAATAATTAATAAATGGGCCCGTATTTTTAATCTCGTTCGCAGCGAAAGAATAGAACTTGGGCTCGAGCAACCCATTTTTAGGCTTAATTTTGGACCTAGCTCACAGTTGTCAAGCCCATAATTCCTAGGCCCATACCCCTTAACCTAAAAACCCTACCAAAAAACCTACAATATAAAAAGAAGAAAAAGGAAAAAGGAAAAAGAAGAACGAAAAAGGGCTGAAAGCAAAAATACGCTGAAGCTGCGCATCGTCTTCTTTAGAACTCGACACCAGAGAACGACCCCCCCCACCCCTCGCGTCGTCATCTTCAAACACCCCTCTCCCAACTGCCTTTTCTTTAACATCAAAACCAACAAACACCCCCTCGCCGGAAACAACCAGTGAAAATGCACACATGCACCAACGACCACCTCCCTTCCTCAACCACGCTGCCGACGTTGTTCAGTCCAAATGACATAGCCCCACCTCTGTCGGAGTCTGGTAAACCAGTGGCCATGGCCTGAAACTCGCCAGGAAAAACGAGCTCCACCAGCTCGTCGGAATAACGAGTTCCAAACGCGACAAGTAGAACCAAGCGACCTCATACCAGCAGCTTCCAACGAGCCCACCCTAGCGAAACGACCCAACAACCAGCTCCCCATCACCCATCTCGTCGACCTTGACCCGCCGTACCTTCTTCCAGCAACGCCATATCCGGCGAGCTTCACCTTCGCACACACACAGTCACGCACATGAACGTAGTGAGGGAACGAGCGTAAGGCAGCTGAAGTTTGGAGTCGTTTGTGAGTTCGAGTCGTGTGGAAGTTGTTGTATGTTGGTTCCTGTCTATGGTTATCGCTGTCCATTTTTTCCATCAAGTTCGAGCCGCTGAAACTCGACGACGCTGTAAACTCAAGTGTTCCGGTCGTACGTCGAGGTAATGCTGGTTTCGAGGTCCGGTCGAGTTTCGGCGAGGTTAGCAGTCGTTGCTTGGAAATTTCAGCTGAAATCTTCTGTTGTGGATCTATTCATTTGGCTCGTTTCACTTGTTGTAATTGCCAAAACCCTATTAATCGAAAGCTAAACTCTCAGGTCTATTCTATCTCTCTTTCTTACTTTAATCTGTTTTTTTATATATGACTGAAACATGAAAGAGCTATTAAAACTTATTGCAAAATCTTAAGTTTCATGGATTGAGGATATGAATTTTGTTCAATTTTAAATCTGAGGGTACATGGGTTTAAAGAGGAAATCAGTTGTCTACTTTATTTTCGTGGCTTAAGGAAGTTTTCTTGTTCTACTCTATTTGGAATATCATGGCCAAATTTCTCATAAGACCCTTCCATGTTTTACTAGCTTAGTAGTAATATTGAGTAATTTTGTTGTGCATCCAAGCTTCCAAGAATGAAGTATGAAGTTTCTGTTGGTATTTAATTATCATGGACTCATTTTTATAAAAATAACAGAGTAGATAGTTTTTTGGATTACATATCTTATTTTATTCGAATCAAAATTGCTTACTAGTTTTCTTTACTATTTTTTATATATATTTATTTTTGATCTTTTTCTTTAAAAAGGGGAGGCTTCGTTTGTCTCACTTTTGGTCAGTGCACATTCCATTATTAGTTTAGATTTAGTCGTGTGTTCCATTCTGACGTGTATAGCATGTAGCCTAAATGTGTATAACATGTAACCTAAATGAAGGCTAAAACAAAATGAAGTAGACAACAACAACAACAACAACAACAACCCAGTATAATCCCACTTAGTGGGGTCTGGGGAGGGTAGTGTGTACGCAGACATTACCCCTACCCTAGGGTAGAGAGGCTATTTCCAAATAGACCCCCGGCATCCTTCCCTCCAAGAACTTCCCACCTTGCTCTTGGGGAGACTCGAACTCACAAACTCTCGGTTGGAAGTGGGGGTTGCTTACCATCCATATGTTGAAATTGTAATTGTAACACCCATATGTTGTATGCTCCTAAGAGTCCTTTTGGCCTCACAACAATCTCACGTTGGCTTTAGGAAAATAATTGTACATTCGTAGTTTGCTTTAGGCATGTTTAATATACCATTGCAATTGTGGACACGTCCGCGTGACATGATTGCAAATTCTAAAAGTAACTCGAGGGATACATTTGCGCAACTTCAACCAAATTTTCTGAAATAAATAAACAAAGCGTTATTAATTATGGACACGTTCGCGTGACATGATTTTTGACGCGCCAAAGGAAAAGAGTATACTTACGCGTAACTCAATTCTTTAACTACGAATAATCAAGTGATTTAAAGCGATTAATAGATAAATGCACATAGGTCCTAAAAATGAGTATTTAAATAATTTAAGCCAAGTATAAATTGCTAAGCGACCGTGCTAGAATCACGGGACTCTGGAATGCCTAACACCTTCTCCCGGGTTAACAGAATTCTTTACCCGGATTTCTGGTTCGCAGACTGTTAAACAGAGTCAAGCTTTTTCTCGATTCGGGATTCGAACCGGTGACTTGGGACACCATAAATTATCCCAAGTGGCGACTCTGAATTTTTAAACAAACAAATCCTGTTTCGATTGTCCTTTAATTGGAAAAACTCCCCTATATTTATGCTCTTCACGGGATGTAGTAAAAAGGAGGTGTGACACCAAGGCAAATGGAGCTGTTGAGGCTGCTAACAAGAACATAAAGAAGATACTTCATAAGATGGTTCAAGGTTCTAGGCAGTGGCATGAAAATCTGCCTTTTGCCTTACTAGGTTATCGCACTACTGCTCGCACTTCAGTAGGTGCAACTCCTTATTTGCTGGTATATGGAATTGACGCGGTTATATCTGCGGAGGTTGAGATTCCATCCCTTTAGATCATTGCAGAAGCTGAAATTGATAATGATGATGAGTGGGTCAAAACCCGGCTCGACCAGTTGAGTTTGATTGATGAGAAAAGATTGGCTGCAGTATGTCATGGTCAATTGTATCAGAAGAGAATGGCAAGAGCATACAATAAGAAGATGCGTCCTCGAAAACTTGAAGTGGGCCAGCTGGTATTGAAACACATCCTTCCTCATCAGGCTGAAGCTAAAGGCAAGTTCGTCCCAAACTGGCAGGGACTATTCGTTGTGACAAGAGTGTTGCCCAACAGTGCTTTGTATTTAACAGACATAGAAGGCAAATGTGTAGATATGGCTATCAATTCTGATGCAGTTAAGAGGTACTATGTATGATTTCTTTGCTTACCTTCAATTGTATTTTGTACTTGGCAAGTTCAAAATTGAAATGACGAAGGCATTTTGTTCTGTTACCCAAACACTTTCATCCTTTGCTACCCCTTTCGAGCCTTATTTATTTTCTTTCATACCCCTCTTTTGTAATCAGGAGTAGAATTATAGAACGAAAAATGAATGATAAAAAAAAAGAGAAGGAGAAGAAAAGAAGAAGAAGAAGAAGAAGAAGAAGAAGAAGAAGAAGAAGAAAAGAAAAAAAAAGAAAGAAAAAAAAAGAGAAGAAGAAGAAGAAAAAAAAAGCAACAAACACAAACAACCTTCTTTTGAAATATGTTCGACCTGATTCCTTTTAAGGATACGTAGGCAGTCTTACGGTTCGGTCCCATTAAAATAAAAATTAAAATTCCCCAGACCCAAAGAAACTGGGGCAGAAGTTTTTGTTTTGAAAAGATCTGATTCCAAAAGTTGTAATTTTGACCCCTTTTTCATTTTAAATTAGTTTGAGCCTTCATGCCACCCTTTCTTTCTAACCCTGTCCAAAAGCCTACATTACGGTCCAAATAAAGACCTTCCGATCAATCTTTGAGGATGTCAGGTCAAGCGAGATAGAGGTATGATTTACATCATGGGTAACACTTTGTTTATGGGCACAAAGAAAAAATGAATAAAATGAGAGAGTCTTACCCGGTGAAAACCTTCATGGGCACCGTAAGGCAATGGTGAGCTGAGAGAAAATTTAAAATGAGAGAGTTTTATTGGTGAAAACCCTCACGGGCACCGTAAGGCGATGGTGAGTTGAGAGATGAACAAATGAGAGAGGCTTGTCGGTGAAAAACCTTCGGGGCACTGCAAGTCGAATGAGGCTCGTGACTTTACAGGGGAATTGGATCAGTGAAAGCCTGATTTTTTTGAAGTATGAAGACATGACATAAACTGAAAATATGATTGGTTGGGCGGATTAGGCTGATCAGTCCGAAATGCATGTCATGATCATTGGAGTTGGCTGCTGCCCTCAGATAAGTCTTCTTTTTCTCATTCTTCTTCACATAGTCATCTGTGTTCAAAATTTTCATTTGTTCATTTTGTCAAAAATCATTTCACTTTGCTCCTTGAGTCTATCTTTATGAGTCTCTTTCGAATTAGCCCTTGTCGAACAAGCAGGAAAGGATTTCAAAGCCTACTACCAGCTTCTAAATTGCACAAAGCGGAGTTTGGCCAGGCACATCACAATTGACTTGATTTAGAATAAGCAGTATGGTGATAACTGAGGTCCAGGCAATCAAGTGAATCTTGAATTTTGAGAAAATACAAGGATTCAGCAACTTTCAAAATGAAAACACAATGCAACAAGTGAGTGTGAGAGATTCAGGTCATGCATAGGTTTTGTGGTCCAGTTCCAATCAAAAGGTCAAACAACTCCTTGCTAGCCCGAAGCAGCTAATCAGAATGAAGCATGGCAGTGGCGGAAGCAGACACTCAGCAATGATGCCACAAGCTAACCACCACATTTTCAAACTAACAAATTTTAATTGTCTGAAACAAGGGCAAGAAAATTTGTTAATCCACAGGGACCCTCCCACAAAGAATGCATGGTTTAAGGGCAAGAAATTCTGTTCAAAATCCTCCAAGAAGAGATCATGGCTCAGGTAAGTTCATTATCAAGTTCTCAGGACCCTCCTGGATAATGGGATTTAATTTTAAAAGTTTTCAGGACCCTCCTAGATAATGGGATTTAATTTAAAAGTTTCCAGGACCCTCCTGGATAATGGGATTTAGTTTTTAATTTTCAGGACCCTCCTAGATAATGGGATTTAATTTTAATTTTTTAGGACCCTCCTTGATAATGGGATTTAGTTTTAAATATTTTCAGGACCCTCCTGAATAATGGGATTTAATTTTAAAAAGTTCTCAGGACCCTTCTAGATATTAGGATTTAATTTTAAAAAACTTCTCAGGACCCTTCTGGATAATGAGATTTAATTTTAAAAGTTTCCGGGACCCTATTGGATAATGGGATTTAATTTAAAAGTTCTCAGGACCCTCCTGGATAATGGATTTAATTTAAAATTTTCAGGATCCTCCTGGATAATGGGATTTAATTTTAAATTTTCAGGACCCTCCTGGATAATGGAATATAATTTTAAAAGTTCTCAGGACCCTCCTGGATAATGAGATTTAATTTAAAATTTTCAGGTTCCTCCTGGATAATGAGATTTAGTTTTAAGTTTTCAGGACCCTCCTGGATAATGGGATTTAGTTTTAAGTTTTAGCGTAAGTTCTCCCTTTAGAAAATATAATTTAGCTTTAAAGTTATCACTCATAAGATGAGATTTAATTTGAAGTTTTCACTCCTGGATAATGGGATTTAGCTTTTAAATTCTTAAGAGCTCTATAGGTAACATGATCCGATTAACACTCACAAATATGCCCGGATCCCAAACTGGGGCAGAAAACTTTCTTTTGTTTTGTCTGTTTTGTTGAAATGTCAGGCGCCCACCTGGATAACAAGGGAATACATTTCAAGTTTTGTAGATCAGGCACCCACCTGGATAACGAGGGAATACAATTCAAGTTTTAGCAATCAGGCGCCAACCTGGATAAAGAGGGAATACAGTTCAAGTTTTAGCAATCAGGCGCCCGCCTGGATAACGAGGGAATACAATTCAAGTTTTTTTAGCAATCAGGCACCCACCTGGATAATAAGGGAATACAGTTCAAGTTTTAGCAATCAGGCGCCCACCTGGATAACGAGGGAATACAATTCAAGTTTAGCCAATCCGGCGCCCACCTGGATAACGAAGGAATACAGTTCAAGTTTTAGCAATCAGGCACCCACCAGGATAACGAGGGAATGCAGTTCAAGTTTTGGCAATCAGGCGCCCACCTGGATAACGAGGGAATACATTTCAAGTTTTGGAAGTTAGGCACCCACCTGGAGAATGAGGGAACTCATTTTATACCAAATTCAAGCTATTGGTAGGTGCCCACCTGGAGAACGAGGGAATTCATTTCAGAGTTACTTCAATTCGCAAATTTAAGAAGCATCAGGAGCCCGCCTGAAGAACAGGGTCCATTTTTTCAGTTTCATATTGAAGGTCAAGTAGAGATTCAAGGAAGATTCAAGACAAGAAGTAGATAGGATCTTGTATTTTCTTTTACTTTTGCTGTAATTTTTTCTTTTATTGTTGATGTAATGGCAGGAACCGCGGACCGGAACCTCGACGGCACTTCACTCGACTCTCTACCTCGGTATACTCCATCATCCTTCTCACTCCGAACTACACGTGGCCTGATTCCTTTATAGCCAAGGATATGTAGGCAGCTCAGATACCAGGGCTCGGTCACATTCTTTTTTCTGTAGTTTTTGGTTTCTCTAAATAAGGGTCGGGTCAAAAAACATATCTTGTTGTTCTTTGTTTAAAAACACTTCGTGTTTCCCGTCAAAGTGGGGTAGCTGTGGACATGTAATTTTTGACCCGCGCATTAGAATTACTTTTAATAGTCCTAGTATTTTTAGGATATCTATTTGGGTTTATTTCTATAGGATTTCATTTCTTTTATTAATTTTAATTCTATTTTTAAAGGCACAAAAATTGAAAAAATACAAAAAAATAGTTTCATTATATATTTTCTTATTTTTAACTTAAGGCCATTAGTATTTTATAGCAATATATTTTTATTTTTATTTTTATTTTTACTACGATTTTTACGTATTTTTCTCTACTTTTATTTTTAATGTATTAATTTATATAAAAAAAAATATATAAAATATATATTGTTTCATATTGTGATATAATTTACCCTAGTTAATTAGAATTGAATTATATTTTAAGAAGAAAAGGTTTAAGTCTTTCTTAATGGATGGATTTAAAAGATTAAAGTCCAAAATTGTAGGCCCAAATTTGGCCAAGACATGACCCAAAATCTGCCCAGCCCACATCCCCCACTAAACCTGTCCCAAATAACCCTCCAACCCATAACCCATCAGCCCAACCATCCATCCACTTGTATCTAATGGCCTATACCTCTTTCCCTAACCAAATATAAACCATCTTATAACATCTAACCCTAAACCTAAAACACTACTAGAAATCCGATAAAAAGCGACCACAAAAAGCGACCAAAGTTGGTCGCTTATAGGCCTAAAAGAGACCAAAAAGCGACCAAACATGCCTGGTCGCAATATTGTTGGTCCCTTTATTTTAGGGACCAAAGTTGGTCGCTAATTAGCGACCAACTTTGGTCTCTAAGGTAAAAGAACCAAATATTCCGGCAAAAGACTATAGCAACCAACTTTGGTCGCTTTATTATTTTAATAATATAATTTTGGCGACCAAAGTTGGTCTCTAAATGTAAAATACGTTATTTATTTATTTATTATTAATCATAAAAAAGCGACCAACTTTGGTCTCTAATCCAAATATTATATTTTAAAATCTGGAAAATAGAGACCAAGATTGGTCGCTTTTTTATTAATTTTTTTAATTTTTTTTAAAAAATAAGCGACCATAGTTGGTCGCTAACTTCAAGAAATATTTTTTTTTAATTATAAGCGACCAACTTTGGTCACTATATTTCCAGAAATTATTTTTTTTTAAATGGAATAGCGACCAAAGTTAGTCGCTTTTGAGAAATTTGGGTTAAATAGCGACCAAGGTTGGTCGCTATTGCCCAGAAAATTATTTTTTTTAAGGGAAAAGCGACCAACTAGCAATCAAAGTTGGTCGCTTTTCTTAGTATATTTTTTGGCAGAAATTGCCTGTTTTGGCAGCTACACCACTTGTCAGCTTACCAAAAATCCTAAACATGCATTTTATGCCAATAACAACAACAATAAACAACAACAACAACAACAATAAAAAGCAACAAAGTATAAAGTTCAATAGAACTAACATATTAAGCTAACAAAACTAAGTTAACGCTTATTACAAGCTCATTCGAAAACTGGTTCTATTATCTAGTTCAAAGTATATAAAGTACTCAAGGAGTGTTCTTTCAGCATCCTCATCCGAAAGTTGGATTGCCTCGCCCGACTCATTAGGTGGCTGACTGCGTATGAATTCCCCCACATCAGCTGTGAAGCGAACCTATAAGAAAAATTATATTGAATTAGTATTTCAAAATTTATATAAAAGTAAATCAAAATACTTAATGAAAAGTAAAAAACTTACATGTATAGTCGAGGCTCGACCCTCGACCCACCTTTCTGGATCAGTCTCTTTCTTCTTCTTTACAATACGAGTCTCATTGAATAACTCATCTTACTTCATTGGCATCATAAAGTTGTCTGGTGGCTTTGGTGATTATCCTCGTGGTACTATTACTCGGGATGAACTTAGATACAGAGAGTAACTTGGATACAGTACCTGACAGGGTGTGTCTTTGATCAATTTTTGTTCTCATTAGCGACAATGATGATGAGAAGGCAATGGCATGTCTTTCAAACAGTGATGGTGCAGGTAGGAATTTAACATTTCCTAAGCAGATAAAAGAAGAGGTTATAGAGGAATTCTCTACTTCATTTTTCAAGAGGAAAAGAATTTTAATTGAGAGCGACAAGGTTGATGGTAATGGAAAGAATTGGACTATGAATTGAATTTCTGGCATGTATTTCAAACAGTGATGGTGTAGGTAGAAATTTAACATTTCCTAAGCAGATAAAAGAAGAGGTTATAGAGGAATTCTCTACTTCATTTTTCAAGAGGAAAAGAAGTCCAATTCATAGTCCAATTCTTTCCATTACCATCAACCTTGTCACTCTCAATTAAACTTCTTTTCCTCTTGAAAAATGAAGTAGAGAATTCCTCTATAACCTCTATTTTTATCTACTTAGGAAATGTTAAATTCCTACCTACACCATCACTGTTTGAAACACATGACATTGCCTTCTCATCATCATTGTCGCTAATGAGAACAACAATTAAAGGCACACTCTGCCAGGTACTGTGTCTAAGTTATTCTTGGTGGAAGTTCCATTGCATGTCTAATAAAGTTATCAACCCCTTCTACAAAATCCTCCCGCAATCCTAAATTTCAATTCATATCTACAAAAGTTCAATTCATATCCTAAAGGCTCAATTCATATCCTAAAAGTTCAATTCATACACAAAAATTTTAATTCATATCCTAAAAGTTCAATTCATACACAAAAATTTCAATTCATATCCTAAAGGCTCAATTCATATCCTAAAAGTTCAATTCATGCACAAAAATTTTAATTCATATCCTAAAGGTTCAATTCATATCCTAAAGGTTCAACTCATATCCACAAAAGTTCAAGTCATATCCTAAAATTTCAATTTATAAACTAAAATTCCAATACATAAACTAATATCCTAAAGGTTCAATTCATATACTAAAGGTTCAACTCATATCCACAAAAGTTCAAGTCATATCCTAAAATTTCAATTTATAAACTAAAGTTCCAATACATAAACTAAAAGTCCAATTCATATCCTAAAGGTTCAACCCATATCCACAAAGGTTCAAGTCATATGCTAAAATTTTAATTTATAAACTAAAATTCCAATACATAAACTAAAAGTCCAATTCATATCCTAAAGGTTCAATTCATATCCTAAAGGTTCAACTCATATCCACAAAAGTTCAAGTCCTATCCTAAAATTTCAATTTATAAACTAAAATTCTAATACATAAACTAAAAGTCCAATTCATATCCAAAAGGTTCAATTCATATCCTAAAGGTTCAACTCATATCCACAAAAGTTCAAGTCATATCCTAAAATTTCAAGTTATAAACTAAAATTCCAATACATAAACTAAATGTCCAACTCATATCCTAAAGGTTCAACTCATATCCACAAAAGTCCAAGTCATATCCTAAAATTTCAATTTATAAACTAAAATTCCAATACATAAACTAAAAGTCCAATTCATATCCTAAAGGTTCAATTCATATCCTAAAGGTTCAACTCATATCCACAAAAGTTCAAGTCATATCCTAAAATTTCAATTTATAAACTAAAATTCCAATACATAAACTAAAAGTCCAACTCATATTCTAAAAGTTCAATTCATATCCTAAAAGTTCAACTCATATCCACAAAAGTTCAGTTCATATCCTAAAATTTTAATTTATAAACTAAAATTCCAATACATAAACCAGAAATTCCATTTCATATCCTAAAGGTTCAATTCATATCCTAAAGGTTCAACTCATATCCACAAAAGTTCAAGTCATATCCTAAAATTTCAATTTATAAACTAAAATTCCAATACATAAAAAAGTCCAACTCATATCCTAAAGGTTCAATTCATATCCTAAAGGTTCAACTCATATCCACAAAAGTTCAATTCATATCCTAAAATTTCAATTTATAAACTAAAATTCCAATACATAAATCAGAATTTTTAATTCATATCCTAAATGTTCAATTCATATCCTAAAGGTTCAACTCATATCTACAAAAGTTCAAGTCATATCCTAAAATTTCAATTTATAAACTAAAATTCCAATATATAAACTAAAAGTCCAACTCATATCCTAAAGGTTCAATTCATATCCTAAAGGTTCAACTCATATCCACAAAAGTTCAATTCATATCCTAAAATTTCAATTTATAAACTAAAATTCCAATATATAAACCAAAAATTTCAATTCATATCCTAAAGGTTCAACTCATATCCACAAAAATTCAAGTCATATCCTAAAATTTTAATTTATAAACTAAAATTCCAATACATAATCCTAAATGTGCAACACTTAGGGTTTCTTCTCTTCAAACAATTTCTTCCCCAAATTAGTAGGTAAAACTAAATATTTTGGAATAAATGTATTAATAAGAACCCTAAAAATTGCAAATAATATATAACTTTGATCCCTAACATGGTTGAGCTAACTTTGAACCCTAACATGGAGAAATTAAACCCTAACATGGTTGAAAAAATAATATATAACTTTGAACTCTAACATGGAGAAATTAAACAAAATCAGTGTATATCGAAAAAAACAAAGAAAGGAGAGAGAATCCTACCTTGGGAATGGAGGTCGCCGGCGGTGGAGTTGCTGCCGTCGGTGGCGTGGGTGGCACCGCTACTGCTGGGAGTCAGAGGGGGTTTGAGTGTGAGAGAGAAAAGAGAGATTTTGGGGGATTTTTTTGAAAGAATGGGAGGGGAAACCCGGTTTTGACACTGGAATTAAAAATAGCGACCAACTTTGGTCGCTTTTTTGGTAGCTAAATAAGTTTTGACTTTTTGACCAAAATAGCGACCAAAGTTGGTCGCTATTTTTTGACCGTTTGACCAAAATAGCGACCAAAGTTGGTCGCTTTTTCTAAAAAAAATTAAATTTTTCACGACCCAAACCCCGCTCCAGTCGTGATGGCGCCTCTCGTGAAGACAAGGCCAACCAATATATATATACTATACTATACTATGCACTAAGTATTAGTGCATTAGCTAATATTATATCGAATATAGTTTATATATATACATATATTAATTGATATAAGTCGAGACGTTTTAATTTATTGTTAATATATATACATGCATATGAGTAGGTTATAAGTCGATGAATCAATTTACAAGTGTATCAATACCTAAAAAAACTCGGCCCTGTGTTCCGAGCGCTTCATGTTCTTATATATATATATACGACTGTTAAAGTGTGTATATATATATATATATATATATATATATATAGCTTTATATACTATATACTATATTATACTATATATATCGAATATACCTTGATATATAATACACTATACTATACACTTAGTATATATAATACACTTAGTATATATATACTATACTATACTATGCACTAAGTATTAGTGCATTAGCTAATATTATATCGAATATAGTTTATATATATACATATATTAATTGATATATATATATATATTAATTGATATAAGTCGAGACGTTTTAATTTATTGTTAATATATATACATGCATATGAGTAGGTTATAAGTCGATGAATCAATTTACAAGTGTATCAATACCTAAAAGAACCCGTCCCTGTGTTCCGAGCGCTTCATGTTCTTATATATATATATATATATATAGACACACACGCACGCTTCGTTGTACTGCTTAACTGCATATATAGCATGTTAGAGTATATTTTAGTCTATTCATCCTTTGTATTACAAAAGTGTTAACGTGTTACATTTATATTATTTAGATAGTAAATACAAAAGTGATTTTTAATTTTGGTTAATATATATACATGCATATGAGTAAGTTATAAGTCACACGCACGCTTCGTAGTACTGCTTAACTACATATATAGCATGTTAGAGTATATTTTAGTCTATTCATCCTTTGTATTATAAAAGTTTTAACGGGTTACATTTATATTATTTATATAGTAAATACAAAAGTGATTTTTAATTTTGACCATTGTTGACCTGAAAAGAGACCAACTTTGGTCGCTAAATATACATAAATTTAAATTTTGGTCGCTAAATTTAAATCAGATTTATTTATATTTTATATAATATTTAAAATAATAATATAATTGTTAAACGTTAGAACTGGGTCCCAGATTAGCGACCAAAGTTGGTCTCTATTTTTGTAAGCGACCAACTTTGGTTGCTAAATTTGAATTATATTTTTTTATTTTATAATTTTTTTAAATAAAAATATAATTATTAAAATTTTATAACTGGGTCCCATTTTAGCGACCAAAGTTGGTCGCTATCTGCTTCCGGGGTTGGGGTCGTGACCAACTTTGGTTGCTAATTTTAAATTATATTTATTTATATTTTATAATTTTTTTTAAATAATATTATAATTATTATAATTTTATAAGTGGGTCCCCTGTAGCGACCAACGTTGGTCGCTAATCTCAATATACCTTTGACCAAGCAAGTCTGACCAGTCCGGTCAATATTTTGACGAAATTAGTGACCAAGTAGCGACCAACCTTGGTCGCTAATGTATATCAAATAATTATTTTATTATTTTCGCCAATTTAGCGACCAACTTTGGTCGCTTTTCTTGACATACCAACTTTGGTCGCTAAAGTTTGGTGGCTTTTTTCCGGAATTCTAGTAGTGAAAATACAAACTACAGCCGCACCCCAACCCCCATCTCCGTCTCTGCCGCGTCCCTCACTCCAAACTCGCCGGAAAAACACTCGCCAACCCGGCGAGTTAACTCACATGGTCCCCTCATGGTCCCCCTTTCCCTTTTCTCTTTCTTCCACGTGGCCTGACAAATAACCGATTTAGGTTCGAATCCGCGTTTTGTTTTGCCCTCTCACACGTGAATCTCTTTCAACGGTAGATGATGGACGAAGGGTAGAATATGATTACTGAAAATTAATCATACCCCTCTATTTGCCCAGATTTTTACCAAAACGAAGGATATTTTCGGAATTTTGGTGGGATTTTCGGATTTTTGAAGGGTTTTTGCGATTTCTTGCAAAGGAAGGAGAGAAGCTTCGAGAGAGGGCTATATATTTGGGTCTGGACAGAGATTGAAAGGGGAGGGGAGAAAAAAAGTGAGGGTTTCAAAAGAGTTCTGTTCTTCATCTTTTGGTGGTCATTTTTTTCCTTACGTTTTGATTCCAGAAAACAGATAAAAAATATTTTTTATTTGTATTAGTTAGTCTTTAAAATTTCAGAAAAATACTTCGTCTCCTTCAGTTTTAGATTTCAATTGTTCATTTCTGTAAATGAAGTTGGATTGAATCTTGAATTTTGGTTCGAAGATTGGAGTCGCGTGGACTCGTGTCCGATTGAGGTGTTCGCGTTCGTGTTTCTTGATCGGTTTTCTGCCTTGTTGCTTTCCGTTGGAGCATTTGAATTATTTGTGGTCATATTCGTCAACGAATTTAATCGAAAGGCTACATTCTCAGGTTCATTTCCTTCCACATTCTGTTTGCTTATTGTTTTTGTGATGAATTAAGCATGACGGGGGCCTAGGATAAGCCATTAGAATTGGTTTGAATCTTAAAAATTGGTTAAGTTCAAGTGTTAATAGAAACAAATTGATGTGTTCCGATTGATGGCGAGTCTGGATGATTTCTCTTAGCGTGCGATTCTGTTTTGCTCGTACTGCTCGTATGCTACTCATATTGTTCTGCTCTGTTTAGTCGATTGCTGTGTTCCGTTGTATTGCGCGTAAGTTGGTTTGGCTGATAGAAATAGGAATATAATTCGTTCTTCGCTGTTTCATCGGAATTCTTTGTTCTCACTATTGATTTTGGTTCTGAAAATTGTTGATATCTTCATGATCTAATCATGCATTTTTTTAGTGTTTTAACATCACTCAATGCTCATGAGTTCTTGTAGTGTCGTCTTGCTTATATATATGTTGTTGTCTGTTGTGTGTCTTTATTCCAACAAGAATGTGAAATCGACGCATACTTCGTCATTGAGTGTGTTAATCTGCAGTACTTAACTTCTTTTGTCGGTTTGATTATGTCGTAGCAGATTTGAATTCGTTCCCTTGCATGATTTAACTCGTCAGCTACTCTGTTTGGATGATTTCAATTGGTAATTGGTCAGCCACGTCCACTTTGAATGCAACTTCCCCTGCATATGCTAAAACAATGGCTATGATTGAGTAACATAAACAAAATAGTCATTTTCTGTTATTAATTAACGTGAAAAGAGTATAAGATGCTAAGGAGGCAACTAAAGAATAGCATATTTCTAATTACTTTAACTTTATAACATTTTCTTTATTCTGATAGAGGATGCCGGTCGCTCCAAATTATTCAAATGAATTGATTTGTTTCACTTTTGGAAAATCATATGCAATCATACCTTAGACATAAACCTTTAGTTGTGCCCTTAATATTTTTATGCTTCTTAGTTTTCTTCTCCTCGATCGGTCACTTTCCTGGAATTCTAGATCAATGTTTTGGCTTTGACCAAGTAAAGTTTTAATTGATGATATTTGTTAAAAGAAGGAGATAAGGAGAAAGCCTTAGGTCACTTTTCGTTTCTAGTAGTATCTTCCAGTCTAATTTCTATCATCGTTAATGGACGTTTGCACTAATGTTTCCTTGCATCCGCTACCTTTGTCTTGCTCTTCCGTGCTAGTAGTATGAGTTTGGAATTAGAAGTATGCACGAGGGAGTCAATCTAATATGATAAGTTGATATGGTCGAGTACAGTAGTAAAAAGTGACTCCTCTTCTAAGCCTTTCTTGAAGCATCTTTATTGAAATAGTTTGGGGTTAGTTTCAGTTGGTTAACTTTCTGTTGCCTTAGAATTTCATTTTGGGCTCTTCTCGCCGCAAGTTTTTGGTTAGAGGGACATGTGCTCTTATCATACTTCAATTAACTGTTTTGTGGATTCGCTTTACTTCCTCTTCTTACATGTTCTGGATGTTTTGTCTGAACAATATATGTTTGAATGATTTAGGATATATGTTTGAAAGACTTGGCCCATTAGTGTTATTTTGCTTACATAGGAATTGGGCTTGGTCAAATGCATGAAATGAGAAGTTAAAAGAAAAGTGAGCATGAAATGAGTTTTATTTAATTTCATTTCTACCTTTTAATCGCTAGGAGCATGCTTAGGCCGACCACATTTGAGTAGGCAAGCTTAAGGACTTCTGTTAATTATGAGGCGAGAGGTTGTTCCCTTAGTTAAATTTACCCGGGGAATGCCCCGAAGGACTTGTATATATTTTATTCCGGGAATTGCCCCGTAATACTTGTATTTGGAGGCCAAAAGTAGAGCTTGCAGTAGTTTATTTTTATTTTTATTTTTTTTCTTTATTAGGTGGGAAAGACCCCGAGCCTCTTGTGTGTTTATTTTATTTCTGTGTGTTTTACTTCAATTTAAATGTTCTGAAAGCCAACTAGATCGAGTACGCAACCGTGACCTTCACGGGACTTGGGAAGCGCCTAACACCTTCTCCCCGAGTCAAATGAACCCCCTTACCCAAATCTCTGGTGTAGACTTAGTTTTAGAGTTCAAAGTGTTTTGAAAGGAAAATTATTATTTTTAGAAAAAACGGTGACCTGACACACCGAAATCAAATGTCAGGTGGCAACTCTGAGTTAGTCCTTTTGAACATACAATTTTGTCACTTTTCAAAAATTGAAAAACCCTTTCGAGCTTTACAAAAGCTTTTTTATTTATTTAAGAGGGTTAAGTGAGGTTAGTTTTAAAAAGGGGGTGTGACATCTCTGGCGACTCTGCTGGGGACTTGCAGGTTCAAGCTGATACTACGATCTTGTTGGCATTTTAGAATATTTGGTTGAGGCTTTTATGCTTTTTCATTAGTTTTACTTGATTTTTATTATGTTTTTATATTTTGTTATTATTTGCTAGTTGTTTACGTGTTTACAGTTTTTACTTTCTGTGTTTACTGCTTTATAACTGTCATCATATGCATTACCTGGTCAATTCTTTCTGCAACAAGTCTCGGAGTACGCGTTGCGTACACGAACTCTTCGTTGAGTCACCCTTATTTTAGGAGGGAGGGGGAGCGTCGGACGTATGGAGTGGGTGGAAAGCTTGAGCAGCCACCATCGACCATACGCTCCCCCGAATTGTCTTGTTAGTGAACCCCAAACTTAGGTCAGCCTTTAGGTTATTCTTATTTTGCATCATGTCATTTAAACCTAGCAGGGCTCGGTCCCAGACACCGTGTCCCGTCGTAGGAGGCTTATCCAAATTATGTCAAAATGGGCACGTGGCCCAAAATGACATTCAATCATCCTATATACTACATGTTGCATTCTTTGAGGATAAAGGGGTCATTTGGCGGACCAATAATATTTGAGGGTAAAGTGTAAAATGAAGCAAGTGGGGCCTACTCGTATTTTTCTTTCATAGTTTGCCAAAAAAATCAAAAAAAATGAAAATGAAAAAATTCAAAAAGATTTTGCACTTTCCCACCATTTTCCAAAAAATCAAAAAAAAAAAGAAAAAGAAATTCCAAAAAGATTTTACATTTTCCATCATTTTTCAAAAAGATCAAAAATAGTTTTTCCAAACTAGTTGCATTTCATTTTTAAAGCTTTCTTCCATGACCGATCCTCTCGAACTACGCATACTTGATTCTCGTCCTTCAGGGCGGGATACGTAGGCAACCCACATAGGCTCCGGTCTTCCTAGTAAGTCTTAGGTTCTTGGCTTTGCAGGGTCTTAGCCAAATTTTGCATGTTTAGCCACTTTTGGCCACATCGGCCATTCTCGGAAATGAGGTCATTTTCGCAAAAGTGGTTCAATTACCCATGTCTTAGAATCTTGAGTCCCCAACTAGGTGTCATATTACTTTAAGGTCCGTCCTTTTCGAGTTTGCATCTTTAGCCACTTCTAGCTATATCGGTCGTTTTTGCAAAATGGATCATTTCTACAAATTCATTTTAGGCCATGATTATTGGGAGTTTGAATCCATATAAGCTTTAGTGAGGTATTTCCATGTCTTTGAGGTCACTTTGTCAAGTTTGCACTAATAGCCACTTCCAGCCACTTAGGCCATTTTGTAAAATATTGCCAAATCGTGTCTTGCATTAGTCCACTAGGAAATGTTGTGGTGTCACGTAGTGTCCCGAGTCACTAACCATATTCTCTTCATTCAGGTATGGACCCACTGATTCGATCCAAAGTGCTGATGGTAGTAAAGATTCCTAGGAAGTTGATCAAGTGGTAGAAAATGTTTTCGTTGCTAGAGCAGCATGAGTTAATGCAGAAATTGGGCACCCTCACTTCCCTTCTTGATATTACACCTCGCCCAGACTTAGTGGAGGCGATGCTGACTTATTGGGATCCGTAAAATTTGGCTTTCAGATTTGGAGAGTGTGAAATGACCCCTACCTTGGCAGAAATGTCTGGTCTCACTCATTTAAGCTATATAGGCAAGGACATGATACTTCCCCGAGACCATTCTAGGACAAGATTCCTCAGCGATCTGGGCCTGAAAGATAACAAGCATTTAAAATGCCTCGAGCAGTCCTGGATATCCTTGGATTATTTTTTTGCTAGATTTGGACCACAAGATAGTTTTGACGTCTTTTGGGATGAGTTCTGCACAACCAAGGCAAAGTGGCAAAGGCGTCGCCTCGAAGATTTCAGCCTTGCTTTGTTGGGATTATTGGTTTTTCCATTAGATGAGAGGCACATTAGCACTTGTCTTCAATCAGTGGTAATGGCACTATTTCATGAGAAGCAACGCAAAACCATTACCGTTGTGTCGATGATCTTAGCAGAGTTATATCGAGTCCTGAGTGAGGTTAGGGGAGGTGTCAGGTATATTGAGGGAAGTAACCTTTTGCTCCAATTGTGGATGATGGAGCATTTGCACACCGCTTCCTTACTTTGTCCCATCGACCGTGCCTTGAGGTATCGGGTGGTATGCATTGAGCATAGGATGAAATCTCCTAAGTTTACATACCCAATAGGCGTCACAGCTTGGATTGAGTTCCTTGGTTCGAGGACAAATGGTAATGTTTTGTGGGCTTACCTTTGGCTACCTTTAGATGATATCTTGGTAGGATGCCTCATGCATCCTTTCCTGATGTTGATAGGACTCAAGTGTGTCAGGCTGTACACTCCCGTTAGGGTAATGCGATAGTTGGGCAGAAGATAAGAGGAGCCTCCAACTTTGAATCATCGAAGGCACATCATGAATTTTAGCAAAAAGGCGACTGATGAAATCAAGTACGTGCAATACTGGAACAATGCAAAAAGGATGAAGAAAAATACATTAGTAGAGGACGTTGGCAGGCCTGAGTGTACTCAAGAGTACCTAATTTGGTTATAGTCCGTCCCAACAGGGGTCAGCACCCCATTGCCAGCACAACATAGGGGTCGGTAGTTGAGACAGATGATTTTGAGGAGGCATCGGACCAAGATCCTTGCGATAAGCTTGAGTTGATAAAGTCTCAGTCAACGGGATTGGCAGCAAATGTGGAGCAGCATGGCCAGTATTTGTTTAGGGTCGACCTTCAAGATGCGGGGGCACACGCCAGGGCCTTTATTCCCAGCATCGGTGTTTCTTTACGAGACATGTTACAGAGTTTGAGCATGACGGACAGCCCAGGACCATCCCATTCAGGAGCAGCTTGAGGAGTCATTCTATTTAGGTGTTTTGAGATTGTCTTATGTTGTCTTTTACTTTCTTGTCTTGTCTAGGAGTACCGAGTCCGTTAGGTAGTGTCAAAGTCTGTCGTAGTGTAGTTGAGTCTGTCAGGTCTTTCATTATCGTACTTCCCATTGTATTTTAATATCAAATAGTTTCTAAATGAAAAATCCCAAAAAGATTTTATTTTTAGTTTAGTTTCCATCACTTTTCCAGAACTACGCCTGGTCTGATTCATGAGGGACATGATACGTAGGCAATCTACATCGGGTTCGATCAAATCATTTTTGGTTCAAAAAAAAAAAGTGATAAGAGGTGTTGGAAAAGAAAGAGAAGGAAGGATTGAAATCAGGAAATTGGGATGAAGCCATATGACCTTACGACCCTCAAAGTCATTTTAGAACCGCTAATTGTTGCTAGGTGCATTGCATGTAACGTGATATTATCATATGATAAATGCCCTAACGCTAACATGGTGGTTTTGTGTTGTTTCGCTCTGTTATTTTTATTTAACTATAGGAAGGTGGTTAGTTTGTTGGAATCCTGGCAAGTCATCCATACAACACCCGGTCAAAGCGTCAAACAGTCATGGCTAGCAAAGAACAAACACTGGAGTTGTAAACCCACCAAGGGAGATTGTTGAGTCGGAATCGGAACTGCAAGAGGAAGTCCGGAGGTTGAAGCATTAGATGGCAGAAATGTATAAAGCCTGGATTAAGGGATACGCTCCACCCTCGTTCCCTACCAACTACACAGAAAACCTTGCTTCCATTCCACCACTCACTCAATCCCAGATGCCCAATACCATTGATCTCTCCCCACAACACGCACCTGGCTTTACCCCTTACCACAACTACCCCGACACTTCGGCCCAAACTTTTCATGCTCCACCAGCTAAAACAACCTCGTACCCTGCTTCGACATATGCCCCTATTTTTCCCTCCACAAACTACCCTCTCCCGATCCTCTAGTGAGCCCACATTCCCCGCTTCAAATACCCACTACTATGCACCGGAGCCCACCTTCAAAGTCCCAGATCCTTACTCTTACACTCCCCACTTTGAGCCTCATGTTGAAACTAACAAACCACCCAAGAACGCAGAGCAAGAGGAGATGTTTAGGAAGGTAAAGATTTTGGAGCAATCATTGAGAAATATGCAAGGGTTGGGAAACCAGGTGAGTGTGGCCTATAAGGATTTGTGTTTGTTCCCCGACGTTCAATTGCCTGCCGGGTTCAAGATGCCCAAGTTTGACTTATATGACGGACATAGGGATCATGTGGCTCATCTGAGGGGTTATTACAGTAAAATGAGAGGCGTTTGGGGAAAAGATGAATTACTGATGGCATACTTTAGTCAGAGTCTGAGTGGGGAAGCTTTAGAATGGTACACCCGCCAAGACGCCAGCAGGTGGTACACCTGGGACGATATGGCTCAGGCCTTCGCCCGGCACTTTCAATACAATATAGACATTGTTCCAGACCGCCTATCTCTGACCAAAGTGGAAAAGAAACCCAGTGAAAGCTTTAGAGAATATGGGTTCCGATGGAGGGAGCAAGCTGCACGAGTCAATCCTACGATGGAAGAAGACGAGATGGTTGAATACTTTCTTCAAGCCCCGGAGCCCACTTACTAGGGTCACTTGATCTCATCCATTGGTAAATCTTTCAATGATGTGGTAAAGATGGGAGAGATAGTGGTAGAGGGGCTCAAGTCGAGCAAGATCATGAGCTATTCTGCTATAAAAGCAACCTCCTAGGCAATCCAGAGTGGTACCGGAAGTTTGCTAGGCAAGAAGAAGAAGGACGATGTCGCCATGGTTGTCTCTGGACCATGTCATGGCCAGAGGGGTTCACCTCATCAGTACACTCATCCTCGACCCCAACCTCAAACCTACGCCCAAGCTCCATATAATCCGCCCCAACATTACTTTTTCCCGCAAAACCCCTAATACTCAGCTAGGCCATCCCAATACCTTGTTCATCATGCACAGTCATATGCTCAACACCCTCCTTACCCACAATGGCGTGCCCCAACCCCACAGAATACCTACCCAGCTCCACAAAATACCTATCCACCTCCACAACCCTACCAAAACCCCAATGGTTCAAATTTTCGATCAAGGCCGGAGTATAGAAGAGAGAGGCAGCAGCGGAAACAAACCTTTACCCCGCTTGGAGAGTCCTATGCTAGTCTATTCAAAGGTTAAGGCAGTTAGATGTCTTGAGGTCGATTGAGTCAAAGATACCAAATCCCCTTCTAAAGAACCTCGATTATTCCCTAAGATGCGCTTATTGTTCTGATGCTCTAGGGCATCACATAGAGAAATGCTGGCATTTGAAAAGGGTAATCCAGGAGCTCATTTATACAAACCAAATTGTAGTCCAAAGCCCGGACACGCCGAACATCAACCAAAACCCTTTGCCAGCCCATGCAGAGATGCATGTTATTGAAATAGTTCACAAGGATGGGGAGCCCAAGAAGTCTTCTAAGTCCGTTATGATGATTTGGGCCAGTGAAAGTAATTTGGTTAAAGCTCCAGACTCTACCAAAGCAAAGCCCTTGACAGTTGAAGGGGCGACAAAAAAGCCGAGCTCGCTCAATTTGAAGCCACCGGTGTTGGTCGTGAAAGGGCCTTCGAAAGATATTGGGGCAAGTCCGAAAAGCTCAAAAGTGGTAGTGCTAGGGATTCCAAGTAAGCCTGTCATAGTTGTGAAGGGGGCTCCTATTACCCCTATCATCATTAAACCAGAAACCCAGCTGCTAGTGGTTGATGCCAAGGCTGTTTTGTGGAATTACAAACAAGTGATAGTGACATACAAAGGAAAAGAAATAGAGGAAGAAGTTAATGAAACTGGAGGATTGACTCATTCAGGGAGATATTTCACCTCAGAAGAATTAAAGAAAGCCAAGCCATTCAAAGATAGCCAAATGCCAGTAAAGAAATCGGTCATCGAGGAAAAGGCTGAGGAGTTCCTGAAAAAGATGAAAGTGCGTGATTATTCCATTGTAGAGCAGTTAAGGAAAACACCAGCTTAGATTTCTCTTTTGTCTTTGCTGATACATTCAGATGAACATCGCAGGGTCTTGATGAAAATTTTGAATGACGCACATGTTCTTGATAAGATCACAGTGAATCACTTGGAAAAGATAGCTAGCAAGATCTTCGAAGTAAACAGGATCACTTTCTCAGATGATGAACTTCCTATGGAGGGTACAGAACACAACCGAGCCTTTTATCTCACGGTGAAGTGTGAAGATTTTGTCGTCTCAAAGGTTTTGGTTGACAATGGCTCTAGTGAGAACATTTATCCCCTGTCTACTCTGCAAAAATTGAAGATTGGCATCGAAAGAATCCACATGAACAGTGTGTGCGTTCGAGACTTTGATGGGGTAGGTAAAGATTCTGTTGGAGATATAATGCTTGAGTTGTCGATAGGGCCAGTTGAGTTCACCATGGAATTCCAAGTATTAGATGTGGTTGTCTCCTACAGTCTATTATTAGGCAGGCCCTAGATACATGTTGCTAAGGCAGTCCCGTCTTTTCTGCACCAAATGGTGAAGTTCGAATGGGACAGGCAGGAAATAGTTGTGCACGGTGATGAAGACCTGTCAGCTTGTAATGACACAATTGCTCCGTTTATCGAAGCTGAAGATGATAAGGGACCTTGGGTCTATCAAACTTTTGAAACAGTGTCTTTTGAGAATATTCCTGAAGGAAAATGCATTCCGGGTCCTAAGCTATCCTCCGCGTCTGTCATGGTTGCGAATGAAATGTTGAAGAATGGTTTTGTGCTGGGCAAGGGTCTGGGATCATCTCTATAGGGTATTGTGCGCCCCAGTGGGAATCCTGGTACATTTGGTTTGGGATTCACGTCCATAGAAAAGGACGTGAAAAGGGTTAAAAATCTGAAACAGAAGGTATGGTCACTCCCCAAGCCTGTCCCACACATCTCTAAGTCTTTTGTCAAGACAGGGGACGAAAAACCTCCAACCTCGTCGATCCCAAAACCTGCGGTCGATGTTGATGAAGAGATGATCAAGTGGTTTCAAAGTCTATTCGATGAGGTCAATATGGTAGAAGTTGGTGAAGGCTCTAGTAAAGCAGATGTGCAGCTCGTTGGTCCAAACGTGAAGCTTGGCAATTGGAAAGCTACTCCTCTCCCCACCAGGAAGGAGTTTTGGTAGTTTGCTTTGTTTTCCTTTTTGTTATCTGGGTTATTCCAGGGTTGTAATCCAGATTTTTAGTTTTTGTTTGTTTTGATGTTCAAACCCTTCTATCCTTTTATTTTCAATGAAATGCAATTTCCCATTTTTCGTTATTCCTAATAGTGTTTTTTTTGTTCTTTTTTCTTTCGTACAGTTCTTTTTATGCTGGTTGCAATGATATGACATGCATGAAGAATTTTCAGTCGAGTCTTATAAGCCAATCTAATTCTAAATTAACAATCTAGGAAGTAGAATATTATGATGAAATAGAATATGATGAAGAAGCAGCATTTGAGAAAATTAGTAAAGAGCTAAAACAATTTGAAGAAAAACCAAAGCCTAATCTAAGTGAAACTGAAGCAATCAATTTAGGGGACCAGGATAATATTAGGGAAACCAAGATAAGTGTGCATTTAGAATCGCAAGTTAAGGAGGAAATAATCAAAACGTTGTTTGAGTACAAAGATGTCTTTGCATGGTCATATGACGATATGTCAGGCCTGAGCATTGATCTAGTAGTTCATAAATTGCCAACAGATCCAACATTCCCTCCTGTCAAGTAAAAGTTGTGAAAGTTCAAGACTGATATGAGTGTGAAGATCAAAGAAGAAATCACAAAGCAGCTTACTGCAAAGGTCATTCGGGTCACTCGATATCCCACTTGGTTAGCCAATGTTGTGCTAGTACCAAAGAAGGATGGTAAGACCAGGGTCTGTGTTGATTACTGTAATCTTAACAAAGCAAGCCCAAAGAATGATTTTCCATTGCCGAACATTCACATTCTGATCGATAATTGTGCCAAGCATGAGATTGGGTCTTTTGTGGATTGTTATGCGGAGTATAACCAGATCTTGATGGATGAGGAAGATGCAGAAAAGACAGTATTCATCACGTCATAGGGAACATATTGTTATCGGGTAATGTCATTTGGTTTGAAGAATGCTGGGGCAACTTACATGAGGGCGATGACCACCATATTTCATGACATAATACATAGGGAGATCGAGGTTTATGTAGATGATGTGATCATAAAGTCAAAGAAGCATTCTGACCATGTTAAGGACTTGAGGAAGTTTTCCAAAGGCTCCGCAGGTACAACCTCAAGCTCAATCCAGCAAAGTGTGCATTTGGTGTCCCGTCGGGGAAGCTGCTGGGATTCATAGTTAGTAGACGCGGTATTGAGTTAGATCCGTCAAAGATCAAAGCCATTCAAGAGTTAACGCTGCCAAAGAAAAAAACAGAGGTGATGAGCCTGTTTGGAAGGTTAAATTACATCAGCAGGTTTATTGCTCAGCTCACGACAACCTGTGAGCCCATCTTTAAGCTGCTGAAGAAAAATGTTGCAGTCAAGTGGACTGACGAGTGTCAAGAAGCATTTTATAAGATTAAGAGGTACTTGTCAAACCCACCTGTGCTGGTCCCACCAGATCCTAAAATACCTTTAATTCTCTATTTGACAATCTTTGGATAATTCTTTTGGTTGTGTATTGGGTCAACATGACATCACGGGAAAGAAGGAGCAAGCAATCTATTATCTCAGTAAGAATTTCACTCCATATGAGGTTAAGTACACTCTGTTTGAGAGGACATGTTGCGCCCTGACTTGGGTGGCACAAAAGTTGAAGCATTATCTGTCGTCCTACACTACTTACCTCATTTCTTGCATGGATCCTCTAAAGTATATCTTTCAGAAGCCTATGCCCACGGGAAGACTTGCAAAGTGGCAGATTTTACTTACAGAGTTTGACATCATCTATGTGACGGACCGCGATGAAAGCCCAAGCCTTGGTCGAGAATCCGGTGGATGAAGAATATGAGCCACTGAAGATTTATTTTCCTGATGAGGAGATCATGTGTGTTGACAAGGTTGACCATGATGAAAAGCCAGGTTGGAAACTCTTCTTTGATGGAGCTGCCAACATGAAAGGTGTAGGAATAGGGGTTGTACCAATCTCCGAAACAGGGCAACACTACCCTGTAATAGCCCAACTTTGATTTTATTGCACCAACAACATGGCCGAGTACGAAGCATGTATTCTAGGTTTGAGGTTAGCTGTAGACATGGGAGTCCAGGAAATACTGGTTCTGGGAGATTCAGATTTGTTGGTTCATCAGATTCAAGGAGAATGGGAGACCCGAGACTTAAAGCATATACCATACCGATAGTGTCTGCATGATCTTTGTCAACGATTCAGGTCGGTAGAATTTAGACATATTCCCAGTATTCACAATGAGATTGCCGATGCTTTGGCTACTCTGTCGTTAATGTTACATCATCCGGACAAGGCTTATGTCGACCCCGTGCATATCTAAGTTCGTGATTAACATGCTTATTGTAATGTGGTTGAAGAAGAAATTGATGGTGAACCTTGGTTCCATGATATCAAGTAATACATCAGGTCAGGGCTATATCCAGTACATGCCACAAGTGATCAAAAGAGAACCATTCGACGTCTGGCTAGTGGATTTTTCTTAAGTGGGGGAATCTTGTACAAGAGGACTCCAGATTTAGGACTGCTGAGGTGTATAGATTCTAAAGAAGCTTCAACTATCATGGCTGAAGTACATTCTGGAGTTTGCGGGCCACATATGAATGGGTATGTCTTGGCAAAGAAGATACTTTGAGCAGGTTATTATTGGCTCACCATGGAACGAGATTGCATCAGCTTTGTTCGCAAATGTCATCAATGCCAAGTACACGGTGATTTGATTCATTCTCCCTCGTCTGAGTTACACACAATGTCTGCACCTTGGCCTTTTGTTGCTTGGGGCATGGATGTCATTGGACCAATTGAGCCAGCAGCGTCAAACGGTCATAGGTTTATCCTGGTGGCTATTGATTACTTTACCAAGTGGGTCGAAGCTGTAACTTTCAAGTCCGTGACCAAGAAGGCAGTGGTGGATTTTGTTCATTCAAATATCATTTGTCGGTTCAGAATTCCCAACAGTCATTTGATGAAAGAGGTATGCCAACAGTTCAAGATCAGGCATCAGAACTCCACTCCGTATCGCCCCAAGGCAAATGGAGTTGTTGAGGCTGCTAACAAGAACATAAAGAAGATACTTCGTAAGATGGTTCAAGGTTCTAGGCAGTGGCATGAAAAGCTGCCTTTTGCCTTACTGGGGTATCGCACTACTATTCGCACTTCAGTAGGTGCAACTCCTTATTTGTTGGTATATGGAATTGAGGCGGTTATACCTGCGGAGGTTGAGATTCCATCCCTTCGGATCGTTGCAGAAGCTGAAATTGATGATGATGAGTGGGTCAAAACCCGGCTCGACCAGTTGAGTTTGATTGATGATAAAAGATTGGCTACAATATGTCATGGTTAATTGTATCAGAAGAGAATGGCAAGAGCATACAACAAGAAGGTGCATCCTCGGAATTTCGAAGTGGGTCAGCTGGTATTGAAACGCATCCTTCCTCATCAGGATGAAGCTAAAGGCAATTTTGCCCCAAACTTGCAGGGACCATTCGTTGTGACAAGAGTGTTGCCCAACGGTGCTTTGTATTTAACAGACATAGAAGGCAAATGTGTAGATATGGATATCAATTCTGATGCAGTTAAGAGGTACTATGTATGATTTCTTTGCTTACCTTCAATTGTATATTGTACTTGGCATGTTTCAAAATTGAAATGACGAAGACATTTTGTTCCGTTACCCAAACACTTTCATCCTTTGCTACCCCTTTCGAGCCTTATTTATTTTCTTTCATACCCCTCTTTTGGAATCAGGAGCAGAATTATAGAACGAAAAATGAATGATAAAAAAAATAGAAGGAAAAGAAAAGAATAAGAAAAAGAGAAGAAGAAAAAGAAGAAAAGGAAAAAAAGAAGAAAGAAAAAAAAGAAGAAGAAGAAGAAGAAGAAGAAAAGAAGAAGAAAAAAAGCAACAAAAACAAACAACTTTCTTTTGAAATACGTTCGACCTGATTCCTTTTAAGGATACGTAGGCAGTCTTACGGTTTGGTCCCATTAAAATAAAAATTAAAATTCCCCAGACCCAAAGAAACTGGCGCAGAAGTTTTGGTTTTTAAAAGATCTGATTCCAAAAGTTGTAATTTTGACCCCTTTTTCATTTTAAATTAGTTTGAGCCTTCATGCCACCCTTTCTTTCTAACCCTGTCCAAAAGCCTACATTACAGTCCAAATAAAGACCTTTCGATCAATCTTTGAGGATGTCAGGTCAAGCGAGATAGAGGTATGATTTACATCATGGGTAACACTTTGATTATGGGCACAAAGGAAAAATGAATAAAAATGAGAGAGTCTTACCCGTTGAAAACCCTCACGGGCACCGTAAGGCGATGGTGAGCTGAGAGAAAATTTAAAATGAGAGAGTCTTATTGGTGAAAACCCTCACGGGCACCGTAAGGCGATGGTGAGTTGAGATATGAACAAATGAGAGAGGCTTGTCGGTGAAAACCTTTCGGGGCACTGCAAGTCAAATGAGGCTCGTGACATTATAGGGGAATTGGATCAGTGAAAGCCTGATTTTTTTGAAGTATGAAGATATGACATAAATTGAAAATATGATTGGTTGGGCGGATTAGGCTGATCAGTCCGAAATGCATGTCATGATCTTTGGAGCTGGTTGCTGCCCTCATATAAGTCTTCTTTTTCTCATTCTTCTTCACATAGTCATCTGTGTTCAAAATTTTCATTTGTTCCTTTTGTCAAAAATCATTTCACTTTGCTCCTTGAGTCTATCTTTATGAGTCTCTTTCGAATTAGCCCTTGTCGAACAAGCAGGAAAGGATTTCATAGCCTACTACTAGCTTCTAAATTGCACAAAGCGGAGTTTGGCCTGGCACATCACAATTGACTTGATTTAGAATAAGCAGTATGGTGATAACTGAGGTTCAAGCAATCAAGTGAATCTTGAATTTTGAGAAAATACAAGGATTCGGCAACTTTCAAAATGAAAACACAATGCAACAAGTGAGTGTGAGAGATTCAGGTCATGCAGAGGTTTTGTGGTCCAATTCCAATCAAAAGGTCAAACAACTCCTTGTTAGCCCGAAGCAGCTAATCAGAATGAAGCATGGCAGTGGCGGAAGCAGACACTCAGCAATGATGCCACAAGCTAACCACCACATTTTCAAACTAACAAATTTTATTTGTCTGAAACAGGGGCAAGAAAATTTGTTAATCCACAGGGACCCTCCCACAAAGAAGGCATGGTTTAGGGGCAAGAAATTATGTTCAAAATCCTCCAAGAAGAGAGCATGGCTTTGGTAAGTTCATTCTCAAGTTCTCATGACTCTCCTGGATAATGGGATTTAATTTAAAGTTCTCAGAACCCTCATGGATAATGAGATTTAATTTAAAAGTTTTCAGGACCCTCCTGGATAATGAGATTTAATTTAAAAGTTCTCAGGAACCCTCCTGGATAATGGGATTTAGTTTTTAATTTTCAGGACTCACTTAGATAATGAGATTTAATTTTAATTTTTTAGGACCCTCCTGGATAATGGAATTTTGTTTTAAAGGTTTTCAGGTCTCTCATGGATAATGAGATTTAATTTTAAAAAGTTCTCAGGACCCTCCTGGATAATGGGATTTAATTTTAGAAAAGTTCTCAGGACCCTTCTGGATAATGGGATTTAATTTTAAAAGTTTTCAGGATTTTTCTGGATAATGGGATTTAATTTAAAAGTTCTCAGGACCCTCCTGGATAATGGATTTAATTTTAAATTTTCAGGACCCTCCTGGATAATGGGATTTAATTTTAAATTTTTAGGACCCTCTTGGATAATGAGATTTAATTTTAAAAGTTCTCGGGACCCTCCTGTATAATGGGATTTAGTTTTAAGTTTCCAGGACCCTCCTGGATAATGGGATTTAGTTTTAAGTTTTAGCGTAAATTCTCCCTTTAGAAAATATAATTTAGCTTTAATATCACTCTTAAGATGAGATTTAATTTGAAGTTTTCAGGGCCCTCCTGGATAATGGGATTTAGCTTTTAAATTCTTAAGAGCTCTATAGGTAACATGATCCGATTAACACTCACAAATATGCCCAGATCCCAAATTTTTGTTTTGTCTGTTTTGTTGAAATGTCAGGCGTCCACCTGGATAACAAGGGAATACATTTCAAGTTCTGGAGATCAGGCGCCCACCTGGATAACGAGGGAATACAAATCAAGTTTTAGCAATCAGGCGCCAACCTGGATAAAGAGGGAATACAATTCAAGTTTTAGCAATCAGGCGCCCACCTGGATAACGAGGGAATACAGTTCAAGTTTTAGCAATCAGGCGCCCACCTGGATAACGAGGGAATACAGATCAAGTTTTGGCAATTAGGCGCCCAGCTAGATAACGAGAGAATACAGTTCAAGTTTTGGCAATCAGGCGCCCACCTGGATAACGAGGGAATACAGTTCAAGTTTTGGCAATCAGGCGCCCACCTGGATAACGAGGGAATACAGTTCAAGTTTTTGGCAATCAGGCACCCACCTGGATAACGAGGGAATACAGTTCAAGTTTTTGGCAATCAGGCGCCCACTTGGATAACGAGGGAATACAGTTCAAGTTGTTGGCGATTAGGCGCCCACCTGGATAACGAGGGAATACAATTCAAGTTTTGGAAGTCAGGCACCCACCTGTAGAACGAGGGAACTCATTTTATACCAAAGTCAAGCTATTGGCAGGCACCCACCTGGAGAACAAGGGAATTCATTTCAGAGTTACTTCAATTCGCAAATTTAAGAAGCATCAGGAGCCCGCCTGAAGAACAGGGTCCATTTTTTTCAGTTTCATATTGAAGGTCAAATAGAGATTCAAGGAAGATTCAAGACAAGAAGTAGATAGGATCTTGTATTTTCTTTTACTTTTGCTGTAATTTTTTCTTTTATTGTTGATGTAATGGCAGGAACCGCGGACCGGAACCTCGACGGCACTTCACTCGACTCTCCACCTCGGTATACTCCATCATCTTTCTCACTCCGAACTATATGTGGCCTGATTCCTTTATAGCCAAGGATATGTAGGCAACTCAGATACCAGGGCTCGGTCACATTCTTTTTTTCTGTAGTTTTTGGTCTCTCTAAATAAGGGTCGGGTCAAAAAACATATCTTGTTGTTCTTTGTCTAAAAACACTTCGTGTTTTCCATCAAAGAGGGGCAGCTGTAGACATGTAATTTTTGACCCGCGCATTAGAATTACTTTTAATAGTCCTAGTATTTTTAGGATATTTATTTGGGTTTATTTCTATAGGATTTCATTTTTTTTATTAATTTTAATTCTATTTTTAAAGGCACAAAAATTGAAAAAATACAAAGAAATAGTTTCATTATATATTTTGTTATTTTTAACTTAAGGCCATTAGTATTTTATAGCAATATATTTTTATTTTTATTTTTACTACGATTTTTATGTATTTTTCTCTACTTTTATTTTTAATGTATTAATTTATATAAAAACTATATATAAAGTATATAGTTTTATATTGTGATATAATTTACCCTAGTTAATTAGAATTGAATTATTTTTAAGAAGAAAAGGTTTAATTCTTTCTTAATGGATGGATTTAAAGGATTATAGTCCAAATTTGAGGCCCAATCTCGGCCAAGACATGGCCCAAATTCGCCCAGCCCACTCCCTTACCTAGCTGACCCGTCTGTTTTCAACCCTTGACCCGCGCTACTTTACATTAAATCCCAACCATCCATCCACTTGTATCCAATGGCCCATACCTTTTTCCCTAACCAAATATAAACCATCTTATAACATCTAACCCTAAACCTAAAAATACAAACTTCAGCCGCACCCCAACCCCCATCTACGCCTCTGCCGCGTCCCTCACTCCAAACTCGCCGGAAAAAAACTCGCCAACCCGGCGAGTTAACTCACATGGTCCCCTCATGGTCCCCCTTTCCCTTCTCTCTTTCTTCCACGTGGCCTGACAAATAACCGATTTTGGTTCGAATCCGCGTTTTGTTTTGCTCTCTCACACGTGAATCTCTTTCAACGGTAGATGATGGACGAAGGGTAGGATATGATTAATGAAAATTAATCATACCCCTCCATTTGCCCAGATTTTTACCAAAAAGAAGGAGATTTTCGGAATTTTGGTGGGATTTTCGGATTTTTGAAGGGTTTTTGCGATTTCTTGCAAAGGAAGGAGAGAAGCTTTGAGAGAGGGCTATATATTTGGGTCTGGATAGAGATTGAAAGGGGAGGGGAGAAAAAAAGCGATGGTTTCAAAAGAGTTCTGTTCTTCATCTTTTGGTAGTCATAGATAAAAAAAACAAAACATTTTTTGCTTGTGTTAGTTAGTCTTTAAAATTTCAGAAAAATACTTCGTCTCCTTCAGTTTTAGATTTCAATTGTTCATTTCTGTAAATGAAGTTGGATTGAATCTTGAATTTCGGTTCGAAGATTGGAGTCACATGGACTCGTATCCGATCGAGGTGTTCGCGTTCGTGTTTCTTGATCCGGTTTTCTGCCTTGTTGCTTTTCGTTGGAGCATTTGAATCATTTGTGGTCATATTCGTCAACAAATTTAATCGAAAGGCTACATTCTCAGGTTCATTTCCTTCCACATTCTGTTTGCTTATTGTTTTTGTGATGAATTAAGCATGACGGGAGCCTAGGATAAGCCATTAGAATTGGTTTGAATCTTAAAAATTAGTTAAGTTCAAGTGTTAATAGAAATAAATTGATGTGTTCCGATTGATGGCGTGTTTGGATGATTTCTCTTAGCGTGCGATTCTATTCTGCTCGTACTGCTCGTGTGCTGCTCATACTGTTCTGCTCTGTTTAGTCAATTGTTGTGTTCCGTTGTACTGCTCGTATTTTGGTTTGGCTGCTAGAAATAGGAATATAATTCGTTCTTCGCTGTTTCAACGGAATTCTTTGTTCTCACTATTGATTTTGGTTCTGAAAACTGTTGATTTCTTCATGATCTGATCATGCATTTTTTTAGTGTTTTAACATCACTCACTGCTCATGAGTTCTTGTAGTGTCGCCTTGCTTATATATATGTTGTTGTCTGTGTCTTTATTCGAACAAGAATGTGAAATCGATGCATACTTCGTCATTGAGTGTGTTAATCTGCAATAGTTAACTTCTTTTGTCGGTTTGATTATGTCGTAGCAGATTTGAATTCGTTCCCTTGCATGATTTAACTCGTCAGCTACTCTGTTTGGATGATTTCAATTGGTAATTGGTCAGCCACGTCCACTTTGAATGCAACTTCCCCTGCATATGCTAAAACAATGGCTATGATTGAGTAACATAAACAAAATAGTCATTTTCTGTTATTAATTAACGAGAAAAGTGTATGAGATGCTAAGGAGGCAACTAAAGAGTAGCATATTTCTAATTACTTTAACTTTATAACATTTTCTTTATTCTGATAGAGGATGCTGCTCGCTCCAAATTATTCAAATGAATTGATTTGTTTCACTTTTGGAAAACCATATTCAATCATACCTTTGACATAAACCTTTAGTTGTGCCCTTAATATTTTTATGCTTGAAAACTTGGATCTAGTAGTATCTTCCAGTCTAATTTCTATCATCGTTAATGGACTTTTGCACTAATTTTTCCTTGCATATGCTTCCTTTGTCTTGCTCTTCCGTGCTAGTAGTATGAGTTTGGAATTAGAAGTATGCACGAGGGAATCAATCTAATATGATAAGTTGATATGGTCGAGTACAGTAGTAAAAAGTGACTCCTCTTCTAAGCCTTTCTTGAAGCATCTTTATTGAAATAGTTTGGGGTTAGTTTCAGTTGGTTAACTTTCTGTTGCCTTAGAATTTCATTTTGGGCTCTTCTCGCCGCAAGTTTTTGGTTAGAGGGACATGTGCTCTTATCATACTTCAATTAACTGTTTTGTGGATTCGCTTTACTTCCTCTTCTTACGTTTCTTACGTGTTCTGGATGTTTTGTCTGAATAATATATGTTTGAATGATTTAGGATGTGGGAGTTGGGAAAAGACTTGGCCCATTAGTGTTATTTTGCTTACATGGGAATTAGGCTTGGTCAAATACATGAGATAAGAAGTTAAAAGAAAAGTGAGCATGAAATGAGTTTTATTTAATTTCATTTCTACCTTTTAATCGCTAGGAGCATGCTTAGGCCGACCACATTTGGGTAGGCAAGCTTTAGGACTTCTGTTAATTGTGAGGCGAGAGGTCGTTCCCTTAGTTAAATTTACCCGGAGAATGCCCCGAAGGACTTGTATATATTTTATTCCGGGGAATGCCCCATAGTACTTGTATTTGGAGGCCAAAAGTAAAGCTTGCAGTATATTATTTTTATTTGTATTTTTTTCTTTATTAGGTAGGGACGACCTCGAGCCTTTTATGTGTTTATTTTATTTCTATGTGTTTTACCTCAATTTGAATGTTCTGAAAGCCAACTAGATCGAGTACGCAACTGTGACCTTCACGGGGCTTGGGGAGTGCCTAACACCTTCTCCCCGAGTCAAATGAACCCCCTTACCCAAATCTCTAGTGTAGACTTAGTTTTAGAGTTCAAAGTGTTTTGAAAGGAAAATTATTATTTTTAGAAAAAACGGTGACCTGACACACCGAAATCAAATGTCAGGTGGCGACTCTGAGTTAATCCTTTTGAACACACAATTTTTTCACTTTTCAAAAATTGAAAAACCTTTTTGAGCTTTACAAAAGCCTTTTTATTTATTTAAGAGGGTTAAGTGAGGTTAGTTTTAAAAAGGGGTGTGGCATTTCCAATTTTCTCAAATAAGGTCTGACTCACGTCATTTCAAGTCTGTCTCTTACCAAACTTCACAGACTCAACTTAAATCACATATAAGACCTGTACCGAGCTCCGGAACCAGAATACGGACCCGATACCATCAAATTTCAAACACATTTCATTTCCAAAAACTCATAAATATTCTAGAAAATAATATTTTTCAAAAATTCATTTCTCGGGCTTGAGACCTCGGAATTCGATTCCGGGCATACGCCCAAGTCCCATATTTTCAAATCATGGGTCCGGGTCTGTTTACCCAAAATGTTGACCGAAGTCAACTTAAATTCATTTTAAAGGCAAAATTCATCATTTTTCATAGATTTTCACATAATGGCTTTCCGGCTACGCGCCCGTATTGTGCATGCAAATCGAGGTGAGACCGAAAGAGGTTTTTAAGGCCTCGGAATGCATAATTCATTTTTAAAACAAGTGATGACCTTTTGGGTCATCTCAACTCTCTACTAATGTTCAAAAATTTCTTATCTTTTTATTATCTTTGAATTAAAAAAAGTAAAGAGATTTTTCAAAATAATTTGTTTACATTTTAAAAAAAATATTTCACGTCATACCAATTTTTTCTTTATATATACTCTTTGTTACACTTAAAAGTCGCTATAAAAATTGTAAGCACGTGATTTTTGTCCTATATGAGAAATACTCCGAGAAAATGCAAAATAAAATAATTTTCCTTGGTGTGCAATTTTGAGTATTTTTGTGATATTTTTGGATAATTATTGGTATTTGTCTGTGTTTGCTTATTTGTTAAATTAATAAAAAATATAAAAATATGTCGCATTTTGCATGTAGGATTTCATTCTACAATTGTTAGTAATTAAATTAGTTTTACAAAAATTAAAAATTACAAAAATAGGCATCTTTTGCATTTTTAGCATTTAATGTCCAAATGAACAATTTTATGCTTAATTATTACTTAATTGTGCGTTAATTGTTATTGGGAGTTAATTTGCACTTTTATAACTTAATTTAGTTCTTAATAATAATTTAAGTATTATTATAATTTAGTTTTAGAAAATAAAAGAAGAAAAGAGAACAAAAATACAAAGAAAAATCGGATTGGGCCACTTCTTCAAAATTCAACCCCAGGCCCAAACATTTGTCCAACCTTCTCCATGACCCAGTCCATCTCCACATGGGTCGACCCGGTCCGCCCCATTAACCCAATCCATAACCCAATACCCCTATCTTGCATTTCAAAGACACAAAACAAAAGAAAAAAAAAAGAAAAAAAGAACAAAAAACCCTAAAAAAGAGACCTAAACCATCCGCCCCCATTTTTGGGTTTCTTCTTCTCCAAAACACCAAACACCCCAAGCCATCCATGGATACCTCCCCTTCCGCAGGAGCAGCTCCCATGGCTGCCTCCCTATCAACAACACACGCACACACACAAGCTCCACCTCCCTCGCATACAAGTAAACCCCGCGACTGCTGCGTCGACGTCAAGCTTGGGCTTGAAGCTCGACGTCCATGGCAGTCTTTGCCCCCGGCCTCGTTCCAGCTTCATCGTTCATGGCTGAGTTGCATGTGTTTACTTGGACGCGAGCTGCATCTGTTCCAGCTCGTCGTCCATGGTTTCTTCACGAGCGAACGCACCCAGCTGCTCCTGTTTCGCGTCATCCATGGCTGTCGTAGCTGCTCCTTCTGCTTTTAGCTTTCGTCGTCCAGTCCCCCCAGCTGCTGTTTCTTCACGTTCCAAGCTCGAGCCAGTCGTCCAAACTCAGTCACGTAACCAAACGGAACCCCAGCTGCCTCGTTCCTCCACTTCTGCCGCGACAGCTGCTACTGCTGCTCCGGCGCGGCTTCAGTCGACTTCTTAGATTTGTTCGTCGTCGTTTGGTTGAGCTTTGGTCGAGGGTCGCCGAAACAGTCCGTATGTATGATTGTTCGATTCGGTTAGTAGATTTTTGAGTTTTATTTTGTCCGTACTGTGTTTTGATATTTTCGAATCTAAAATCGGCAAATGTTTGTTTTGTTTATCGTTTGAATTAATTTTTAGTTCATGTTCATGTGTTGTTTGTTAAATTAATTTTTCAGATTCCAAATGAAAGATTAATTAATTATTTTTCATGTTTATTTCATGTTCGTACTGTTGTTCAAGTGAATATTTGTTGTTGTTTAAGTGAATATTTGTTAGTTTAATGTTTGTTAGATTCAAATTGAAATTTAATTAATTATTTCTTCAATTTGTTTCATGTTGTTATGAATTTTCCAGAGAATGTTAATGTTGTTTGAATCGTTAGAATCCGTCATGTTTGTTGCTTAAAAAACAGATTTAATTCATGTTCATCTTTGTTTGAAGTTCATGTTTAAATCCAGTGATTTAATGTGAGTTTATGTTTGTTTGTGATTTGTTGATTTAATTTGAATCATTTTTGTTGGTATTGTTGTATCTTTGTTCATCCATTGATGATCTAAATTAACCAGGATTGGTTCCCGATATGGTTGATTTATTTCCATTAATTTGGAGTTTGTGTTGTTCATCATATTCATATGATTTGTTGTTGAAGATTGTTGAGAAATTGGTCATCATGACTATATTTTGGTCAAATTATGATTTAATTGATTGTTTAGAGCAGAGGGGTAATTTGGTAAATTGCAGTGCATTCGGGGGTAGATTTGTAATTGCAATAAGGTCGGAGGGGTAGTTTGGTAATTGAACATTATTTTGATTCTTTATGTTAAGCATGAGGGACAAATATAATGGGGTGGGGTTTTTGATGTACTTGTTCAATATAATGGGGGACAAGACAAAACATAATGGGGAGGAATCTTGCACTTGTTTAATGCAGGCATGGGGGACATATTGTAATGGGTTGGTAATGTGGCATTTATTTAATGTAGGCATGGGGGACAAAGTTTTAAAATAAAGAAGACATTTGATAGTGGGACAAAGCATGCCATTGAGGGAATAATTTGGGTTTAGGAATTCAAGGCAAAGTCTTGTTATAAATATAGAGTCATTTCTTGACATTGGGAGGGAGACTTGAGAGTTTTAAGAGAGATTTTTTTGGGGGGAGAGAAAAAGAGTTGAATATTATTGAGAGGATTTTTAGAGAGAGTTGACAGATTCTTTTTACACTTGAGAGTTGACATACTTTTATACTGGAAGAGAGTTTGTGATAGTAAAAGAGAAAGACAATTTGAACTTTCACTCGAACAATTCTGTTTGCTTTTCTTCGAGTGTTATTCAAAAGTCAGAAACTACTGCATCTCGTATCTTTTCTCTCTTCTGCTTTGACTGCGATTGTACTTTTGCACTGCTGAATTTTCAATCTGTTACTGGGTTATTCTACTGGTTGTTACTGGTTTTGCGGTGTTGCTGAACCTGTTGTTACCGCGTTATTACTGTCGCTGACTCCTACTTCTTTTGTTCTTGTACTGCTGTTTCCAGGTACACATTTGTACACTCTTGGCTTGAAGCGAAAAAATGAAATATTAATCAGGCTCCCGTTCCTGTTGAATTCTTTTGTTTGGATTTGTGTTTGAATATTAATTTTCCTCTCTTTGTATAAAAATGTAGTCGATTAATTAATGAGTAATGAGGCTGCATATGTATGATTTCTTCATCTAATAATGCTAGTTTAAATTACTTGAAGAATAGTTAATCGGCTTTGATATTATTGTGTATCCCTCTCATGTTCCAACATTAGTAAATAATAGAATATAAAAATGAAAGCAGTTTTTCTTTGTACAAACTCGATCGCAATTTTCCAATCGCATTAGCCGTAAACTAATAACTAATAAGTTACGTTTTCAGCATGTAAATAATTAAGAGATTTTCTTTTATTTTTAGAGACGAACTTAATAGAAAGTATAGTCACTATAGGTTTATCCTTTAAAAAATAATGAGACGAGCCTCGCCAAATAAAAATGCAAATTGCGGGGCCCTCAACAACTAATCATAATATTTAGAATTCAGGCTAGGCCGTTTAGTGAATCTCATGGCCTTCTCAAAAAATAATAACGCGTTAGACTCTTTAGGCGCGACTTAATTAAATCATATTCTTAAATTCGGGTGCACATTGATGTGACCCAAATCCAAATCTCAACGAAGTCAAAATGTGTTGACGATCACGGGCGCATTGATTGTGACGTGGTTCGAGATGCATTTTCACGACGTTGCAATTCTATAAAAATAAGTGATAATGATAAAAGCGGTTTAAACTTAATAAAAGCACGTAAGTCATAACATGTATTTAAATCAGATATTTAGCCATTATAACAATTTAAGCGACCGTGCTAGAACCACGGGATTCGAGGGTGCCTAACACCTTCCCTCGGGTCAACAGAATTCCTTACTTAGAATTTCTGGTTCGCAGACTTCATTTGGAAAAGTCGAAAATTTCCTCGATTTGGGATTCAAGATAAACCGGTGACTTGGGACACCAAAAGCCAAACCTTTCCCAAGTGGCGACTCTGAATTAAATAAATAATCCCATTTCGAATATTGTCACTTAAATTGGAAAAACTCCCCTCGCGCATTTAACCCTTCGGGGGCGGGCGCGCAAAAAGGAGGTGTGACAAAAATTATCAATTAGAAACCAATTTATCTCTTGTTGAGTTTGAAAAAAAAACTTTCACATAATCTAATGATTCAAAACTAATATTCTCCAACGAAAAAAATATTATACCCTTGCAATATTGGCTTGACTACAACTAAATGAAGGGGTTTCAGCTTATACCCATTCAATTCCTTGAATGTGCAAAATTAAAATTAATGATAGCAACTGTATAGCCAAAGTTTTGTTATTTGTTTGATGTCCATTTATGCAAATTGACTCTTCAAACAAATATTCTTCAAGAAGAAAAAAGAAACAACTTTTTTTTTAATATTGATTGATTTTGTGATGTTTCTTTCTCCAGCATGTATGTTTACTTTATTATATATGTAAGTAAACTTTTATTTGGTTTTATAAACTCTTTTTTGTTATTTAGATAAACATAGACATGTACGCTATATATTACATTTATTTTAAAAGAATTTCGTTTTATTTAAATCTAGCTACAATGTTTCAAAGAACTATATTTATAGGATTTTAAATGTGAAAGAGTTTTATAGTTATATGAAGTAGTTTTTTTTGCTAGAGGCGAAGTAATATTTAAATAATTATAAAAAATAACAAAGTTCCTAACATGATTGCATATGATCATTAACCGAATTAAGTATGATAACATGATAAAAAAAGATAAATTTTATTTTTAATTTAAATTTAAATTTTAGAACTTTATCTATAAATTAAAAATTATCTTTTAATTCAAATTCCGTATATATTTTCTATTTCTATTATATAGAAGAGGAAAGAAGGTCGACCAAGGGTAAAATAGTCATTTAACCATGTCATAAAATGTGCTGTTCGTGTTCACTCAATAATGGTTCCACTTTTTTTTCTTATACCAAGCCTCAACATAATTCTAGAAGTTATATTCTTTCATCTATCTTGTTTGTTCCAACCAACAACAGAGAAATATGATTCCTACATAAGTATGGATTGCTCTTTGAGTTCTCATCATCTTTTCATCTGTGTGTTGGGTTAGTATTTGTATTAATTTTTTTGTAATGACCCGATCGGTCGTTTTGAGCTTTTGTATTTCGCTCTTTAGTTCTCGGGCATGACTTGCCCCGTGTGATGCAATATGACTTATGTAAATTGTTGGTGTTGGGTTTCAGGTTAATCAGAATTTAGTTTGGAAGAACAGTCTCAGTTGAAAGCTTAAAATTTGAAAGGTTTGACCAATATTTGACTTGTTTGTATATGATCTCAGATTGGAATTTTTATGATTTCGTTAGCTCCGTTAGGTGATTTGGGACTTAGGAGCGTGATCGGAATGCATTTTGGAGTTGTAGAGAAGATTTAGGCTTGAATTGGCAAAGTTGATAGTTTGGCGATTTTCGGTTAATAGGCGAGATTTTGATATATGGGTCGGAAAGGAATTCCGAGAGTTGCAGTAGCTTTGTTGTGTCATTTGGGATGTGTGTACAAAATTTCAGGTCATTCGGGTGAGATTTGATAGACTTTTGATCGAAAACATAATTTAAGAGTTCTTGGAGTTCTTAGGCTTGAATCCCCTGTTAAATTGGTGATTTGATGTTGTTGTGAGCGTCCCGAGGTTTTGAACAAGTTTGAACGAAGTCATGGGATATGTTGGTGCAATTGGTTTGGAATTTCAGGAGTTCCGGGTAGGTTCCGGGATGTTTTAGGCCAAAATCATAGCTGTAGCAGGTCTAGAAGGGTTGCAGGCCTCGAAACCCACCCGTGCGGACCGCACAAAGGGAAGTGCGGCCGCGGTATGTGTTGTGCGGACCGCACAAAATGAAGTGCGGCCGCAGTGGTTTTGTGCGGGCCGCGGTGCTTTTGAGCGGACCGCGGTGCTTTTGCGCGGACCGCGGAGGCTGAGATCTGAGGAGTACTCTATAAATACGAGGTTTTTGGGTTTTATTTGATATTTTGACCTAAAGAGCTCAAATTTTGGCGATTGTTTGAAGATTTTTCAAGAAATTCATCGGGGTAAGTGATTCTAACTCAGATTTGGCTAGAGTACATGAATCTATCATTGAATTCATCATTTAATTCATCATTTGGGATGGAATTTGGGAAGAAAATTATGAAACCTTTCAAAAATATAAAATGATGATTTGAAGGACCAAATGGTATCGGAATTGGATAATTTTGGTATGGTTAGACTCGTGAGGGTATGAGGATTCTGAAAATGTAAATTTTACCCGATTCCAAGACATGGGCCCAGGGCTCGGGTTTTGCTAATTTCGGGATTTTTGATATTTTTCGAATGTTTTCGCTTGGGCTTTGTTCCCTTAGCATATTTGACGTATTCGTTCTGATTTTGGATAGATTCGACGCGCGTGGAGGCCAATTCAAGGGGCAAAGGCGTCGCGAGCTAGAGAATTAGCCGGTTCGAGGTGAGTAATGATTATAAATGATGTACTGAGGATTTGAGACCCCGGATTGCACATCATAGTGCTATATTAAGGTGAGACACGTACTGGATGATGAGTGTGGGGTTTTTTTACTACTGGGGATTGTGACTTGGTCCGTCCCGATTGATGATTTTTACCGTGTATTTGACTGAAATTTTATTTGTTATCATCATGATTTGGGCTGATTGCCATATTTGGGCTTCGTGCCAACTATCTGAACCCTTCGGGGATTTTGACTGATTTTCCTCGCTATACTTGTTAAAAATCATATCCTCGGTCATGTTTCTATCTGTTTTAAACGATTCGAGCTGGTTTTATCATACTATTCCTAAATGAGAGGAATTTGTGGGCTGAGATCCCTATCTCCTGTTATTGTGCCCGAGAGGCTGTAAGGTTAATAACTGAGAGGGGTTGAGAACCCAATGGTGAGGATATATATATTGTGGATCGGGTTGTACGCCACAGCAATACTTATATGGATCGGGCTGCACGCCGCAGCAATATAGCGTTTGGGCTGTAGGAGCCCCTCCGGAGTCTGCACACCCCTAGTGAGCGCAGTCGACTATCTTTATCAATGGGGCTGCACGCCGCAGCGATATACGGATCGGGCTGCACGCCGCAGCGGTTATTCTGATTGTTGTTATTATGAGAGATACATGGGTCGAGAGCTGAGAATGAGCACTAGTGATGAGAGTGAGCCCGAGGAGCTGATACTGTTCTGAGTGATTGATACTGTGCCCGAGGGGCAGATTTACTCGTTATTTACCTGCCAAATTACCTATTTTACCTGGTTTAAAGAGATTTCACTTGACTTCCTCACTGATTTACTGCTTTACGTGATTTTTACTACTTTGATATAGAATTGCTTTGTGCCTTACGTGTTTTCATCTTTCAGCCATTATTTATAATTATTACTCACTAAGTCGGAGTACTCACATTACTCTCTACACCCTGTGTGCAGATTCAGGCATCGCAGAGTCCGCTTCTAAGTGCTGATCCTCCCAGTCCAGGCAGTGATTCGGAGACTACAAGGTAGTTGTTGGCGTCCGCAGCCCCGTGCCTCGCTTACCTTATCATTTTCATGTTCTTAGAACTATTATATCGGATTTAGTGTTCAGTAGACTTGTATCCGGATTTCTTAGTTGCTCATGACTTGTGACACCCCGGTTTGGGCTGTGTCGGAATGGTTCTTACTGAGGTTATCGTTAATTCTGCAAATTATGGATATTATATCATGCTTTAGAACTATTTATGATATTTAACTATTTAAAAGAGGTGTTCTGTTTGGTCTGGGTTGCCTTGTCTTCACGAGAGGCGCCATCACGACCAGGTTCTGGAATTGGGTCGTGACAAGTTGGTATTAGAGCCTAGGTTACATAGGTCTTACGAGTCATAAGCAGGTTTAGTAAAGTCTCGCGGATCGGTACGGAGACATCTGTATTTATCCTCGAGAGGCTGTAGAACCTTTAGGAAAACTTCACATTTTTGAATTCTAATCGTGCGTCCTTGATTCAGCTTGAAAAGTAACTCTTGAATTCCTTCCATGCGTTCGTATGCGCGCATGAGCGCTCAGTATCAGATGTGCCTCGATGGCTTGTGATTCCCTGATCGAGGGGCGAGATCTGATCTCTGTGAGTTGATGTTGGGCCAGTTTGGAGGACTTGAGGCCGGATCTTTGCCTATAGCTTGAGCACCGAGGTGCTGATTGTGTGAGCAAGTATTTTTGAACGTATATGTTCGGTATTGTCCCTACTAGTGGAAGTGACGGCTGGATAACTATGTGATGAGTATGTTGGTACTGCGAGATGTATCCACATGATTTGGAAGCGGCGAAAAGGTCTGATAGAGGATAGAAGAACTATTAGGCACTTGAATTCCATCTTGATTCAAAGTATAGCCCTGAGTTATGGGCGCATAAAGGATCTTTTCATGTTTTTCCAGTTGAGAGTGAAGTAAATTTTATGTTGCGGTACGAGTTCAGACTCAGGAAAACTAAGCAACTGTGTAATGTGTATGACGGTGGAAGGTATATAGAAATGTTAGATTGAGGCAAAGCAGGTGGGTTATCTCCTGCGGAGTGTTCTAAAATGGTGTGATCCTTATATGAATGTTAGAAGATCTCATGTGTAAGTGAAAAGTACGTGTTGAAATTTGAAATTTTGGGTCGCTTAAGAAAGTGGGCTTAACTGTTGCGGGGATGAATGCGAGATTTGCAGAAGATTTAAAGTACTAGATGATCTGTGTTTTCACAAGCTTACAAAAGGATTTGAGTTTAATCTCACTATGGTATTGTGGCATCAATAGAGTATAAGTGTTATGAGTTATCGAGTGTATGTTGATCTATGGGTCCTAGCCAAGTGGGGGAGTCTGCTGTGAGTAGTTAGTTGCACGGTTAGGCGCTATGTTGGATCCAGTTTGAGGCGGGCGGGCGGATCAGTTATGGCTTGCGGAAATTGAGACCAAGGATGACTCGAGTAGAGGAAATTTTTTGACAAAGGTTATATTATGCTTCATAAAGTAAGAAAAATCATGGGATGTCTTAAGTTATTGTTGTTAAAGAATGCTTGGTGCATAGAGTAGGAAGTTACTTGGATGTCTTGGAATGAGGATTTCATTCTGCGGTGTCAGAGTGCTAATGAGGAACGGGTGGTTCTGTTCGTTTGATCAGGCTAATTGCAATTTGAAGAGAGTGAGTGACTCTCGAGAATGGTTCTAATGTGTTCGAGGTTCTACATGTAACAATTGGGTATCTTAAAGTTGTATATGGGGTTAGAAATTGTGCTTTCATTGGAAGAGGTCAAGACTTGTGATATTTCTATATTGATTATAGGATTCTATGTATCAGTATCAGGAAAGCAAAGGTAACGGATTTAGATTCGCAGGAAGTTCCTCGGAGTAAAGTATTCTTGAATGTGGTGTTTCTAGGAGTAATTGAGTGAGTATTCAGCGGCTTATAGGTCTTAGACAGTGTGGTCTTGCGCTTGTGTCTCATGTGGTGAGCCTGGGTTTGAGGGATCGTGGTGCTACAGCAAGAGAGAATATTAAGTTGAAAATGAATCAGAAGGAAATTTAGATAGATGGAATAGTTTGATAGTAGACCGAATCGGTATGGTAAAGATATGATTAATTCCTTGTGTGTGTTCAAGGTAATGAGTTCTTTCAGATATTTTGCGGCAATGCTCTTAGGTTTTGATGGCTTGCTTAGCTTGATCGAGTTAGAAGGATTCAGTCCTGACATGTCTGATTTGTGCAAAGGGAACTCGGAGAGTTCTTGATGGTTTTTACCACGATTTGGAGATGTATATTTTCTATGGGCATGTGAAGCATGGGATGTATAGTTATTCTTCTTCTAGATTGGGACCAATGGAAAGTTCTTGACCAATTGAGTACGTAGATGTTTGTGGCTCGGAAGGAAGATGAAGTTCTCATGTTATCCTGAGATGGTATGGTATATACAATAGGTTGTGGAGGATTGACAATTGCGTGTGGAAGGTTACGATTCAGTTCTGAACGGAAAGTCATGAATCCTTAGGCAGCACAGGCATTTTCAGTTTATTAAGGAAGTGGTAGTGCTAATTGGGGTGATCTGACGAGGGTATATGTTTCAGAAAAGACAATGTGATTAAGTTGATGGTACTTCGGTAGTATGCGACACTTTCTTGTTAGATCGACTGGTGATATTCGAGTTTGCTTGGTGGCACAGGGAAATTTTTGAGTATCTATCGTGGAATGATTAGGTATTTGAGGTGTAGCATGTATTCGAACAGCGAAATTAGGATCGGATATGGTGATTCATGGGCTGTGTGGATTTGGAGACGGAAGTTCTCATATTCGGGCTATGTTGTGGTTGTGGATCGTGTGTATCGGCACTGTTTAGTGACTATCGGGATTTAGAGGCTCGAGTGTATCTTTATTTGTTGGTATGTTAGATGTTGGATGTGATGTTGTAGTTCAGACTGGTTGTCTCTGTGTTGGGTTATTCTGGACTATTATGCTGTGGGCTATGCCGAAAATGCCACAGGTTGAGTGGTGAGGTGCGACGGATTATGTTCTAGTAGAGTGGTTTATATTTCAAGGACCCAGCGAACGGCTGGGAAGGATTGCCTTTCTTAATTGAGCCTTTGTGATGGATGTCAGTGCAGAGGATTCTACCACTGATTTAGTTCCGGTGTTGAGGGACTCTCCGGATGTGTTTCTTGTGGCCGGGCATGTCATCGGGCAGGGTTGTTGATTTTGGTATTGATTTGGTGTCGGGCACCGTATCGTATGGCTCCGGCAGGAGTTATAGTAGTGGAAGGAGCAGCTTCAGGCTTCCTTGATAAGGAGTTCGTTGGCAGGCCAATGTGGATGCGTGTTCTAGCTGAGTCGGCTTGGTTGGCCCCGAATTGTATTGTTGAGAGATAGGTTGATTCGACCGTTATTGAGCTTACTAGTGATCTGGTAGATCTATGAGTTGCCTTTCTGTGTTGCGAGACGTTATGATTTGTTGGTTATGGGCACACATGGTGCGGTTCTATTGGGGTTCATAGTGGAAGTCGAGCGGGAAGAGTAATTGAGTGTTGCTCGGTGAACGGCGTATTGGTTATGTCCTATCGGGTTTGCGTGATATATGTTACTTGTTTCACCATGGGTGTAATGATCTGCTTTGGTTCCAGAAATCAAATTGTGCGTGGTTGTCAATTTCGAGCATAGTGACTTGAGGTGTCTCATGTGGAGCAGTGTTTGGATAGGATCGCACGTTGCAGCGAAGCTATGTGGGATATGACCTTGCGGGTTAGATTCGTGTGTTCTATTCTATGATGTGAGACGGGTTCTCAGCCTTGTGTTGTGATGGTATTGGTGAGCTTGAGGGGCAGCTCTTTCGTTAGAGTCATTTTCATGATTTGAGTATGTCGGACCGTTGCTTATTGGTGCGTGTATTATGCAAGTTGTGGATTAAGCCTGTATTGATGTGTCATGTCACCAGAGTAGTGTGTTGGAGTAGAGTAGATCGTTGGGATCATTAATGAATACGAGCAGATTCGATTTCAGCATGTTGGAAAGATAACATCGAGATTCGGCTCGGAAATTTGTTGTGGTATTTGCCAAAGGAGGAGTGGCTTCTTGAATGATTGATTTGAGAAATGGTTATGGCTTACCGCGTGTATTAGTGATCATTGGCAGTATATGAAAGTGTCGGGATGAGACTTTAGTTGATAAGAGTTTTTCTATAGATATGCAAATGTTGTGTGCATCTGCTGTGATTAGAAGTTATCACTACAAGTGTTGAGTTATGTGGTATATCATGTGATTGCACCGGAGATAGCATATATGGGTGATTACAGCTTGTTCGGGCTTATTCGGAAAATAGATCTGAGATTCTGATCTTGTGAATGATTTCAGAAGAGGAAATGTGGTTCTATGGCTTATGGACTAGGATGAATTGTGAAAATTCAGTTATATTGTGTTATCGAACCTATGTGATATAGGGTGACATGGTATCACCCTCGGGTATGTGCATGGTGAGGTTATTCATCAATTGGTTGGCTTTTGGAACAACTCTAGGCAAGTTCGAGGACGAACGTATGCTTAAGTGGGGGAGGATGTAACTACCCGACCGGTCATTTTGAGCTTTTGCATTTTGCTCTCCAGTTCTCAGGCATGACTTGCCCCGTGTGATGCAATATGACTTATGTAAATCGTTGGTGTTGGGTTTCAGGTTAATCAGAATTTAGTTTGGAAGAACAGTCTCAGTTGAAAGCTTAAAATTTGAAAGGTTTGACCAATATTTGACTTATTTGTATATGATCTCGGATTGGAATTTTTATGATTTGGTTAGCTCCATTAGGTGATTTGGGACTTAGGAGCATGATCGGAATGCATTTTAGAGTTGTAGAGAAGATTTAGGCATGAATTGGCGAAGTTGATAGTTTGGCGATTTCCGGTTGATAGGCGAGATTTTAATATAGAGGTTGGAAAGGAATTCTGAGAGTTGCAGTAGTTTCGTTGTGTCATTTGGGATGTGTGTACAAAATTTCAGGTCATTCGGGTGAGATTTCATAGACTTTTGATCGAAAGCATAATTTAAGAGTTCTTGGAGTTCTTAGGCTTGAATCCCCTGTTAAATTGGTGATTTGATGTTGTTGTAAGCGTCCCGAGGTTTTGAACAAGTTTGAACGAAGTCATGGGATGTGTTGGTGAAATTGGTTTGGAATTCCAGGAGTTCCGGGTAGGTTTCGGGATGTTTTAGGCCAAAATCATAGTTGTAGCAGGTCTAGAAGGGTTGCAGGTCTCAGAACCCACCCGCGCCCGACCGCACAAAAGGAAGTGCGGCCGCGGTATGTGTTGTGCGAACCGCACAAAATGAAGTGCGGCCGCGATGGTTTTGTGTGGGCCGCAGTGGTTTTGTGCGGACTGCGGTGCTTTTGCGCGGACCGCGGTGGTTCTGTGCGGACCGCGGAGGCTGAGGTCTGAAGGGTACTCTATAAATACGAGGTTTTGGGTTTTATATGATATTTTGACCTAGAGAGCTCGGATTTTTGGCAATTTTTCGAAGGTTTTTCAAGAAATTCATCGGGGTAAGTGATTCTAACTTAGATTTGGCTAGAGTACATGAATCTATCATTGAATTCATCATTTAATTCATCATTTGGGATGGAATTTGGGAAGAAAATTGTGAAACCTTTAAAAAAATATAAAATGATGATTTTGAAGGACCAAATGATATCGGAATTGGATAATTTTGGTATGGTTAGACTCGTGAGGGTATGAGGATTCTGAAAATGTAAATTTTACCCGATTTCGAGACGTGAGCCTGGGGCTCGGGTTTTGCTAATTTCGGGATTTTTGATATTTTTTCGAATGTTTTCGCTTGGGTTTTGTTCCCTTAGCATATTGTGACGTATTCGTTCTGTTTTTGGATAGATTCAGCGCGCGTGGAGGTCAATTCGAGGGGCAAAGGCATCGCGAGCTAGAGAATTAGCCGGTTCGAGGTGAGTAATGATTGTAAATGATGTCCTGAGGGTTTGAGACCCCGGATTGCACATCGTAGTGCTATATTGAGGTGAGACATGCGCTGGATGATGAGCGTGGGGTCTTTTACTACTGGGGATTGTGACTTGGTCCGTCCCGATTGATGATTTTTACCGTGTATTTGACTGAAATTTTATTTGTTATCATCATGATTTGGGTTGATTATCATATTTGGGCTTCATGCCAACTATCTGAACCCTTTAGGGATTTTGACTGATTTTCCTCGCTATACTTGTTAAAACTCATATCCTCAGTCATGTTTCTATCTGTTTTAAACGATTCGAGCTGGTTTTATCATACTATTCCTAAATGAGAGGAATTTGTGGGTTGAGATCCCTATCTCCTGTTATTGTGCCCGAGAGGCTGTAAGGTTAATGACTGAGAGGGGTTGAGAACCCAATGGTGAGGATATTATATATGTTATGGATCGAGCTGCACACCGCAGTAATACTTATATGGATCGGGTTGCACGCCGCAACAATATAACGCTTGGGCTGTAGGAGCCCCTCCGGAGTCTGCACACCCCCAGTGAGCGCAGTCGACTATCTTTATGGATCGGGCTGCACGCCGCATCGATGTACGGATCGGGTTGCACGCCACAGCGGTTATTCTGATTGATGTTATTATGAGAGATACATGGGTCGAGAGCTGAGAATGAGCACTAGTGGTGAGAGTGAGCCCGAAGAGCTGATACTGTTTTGAGTGATTGATACTGTGCCCGAGGGGCAGACTCGTGCCTCCCTTACCTTATCATTTTCATGTTCTTAGAACTATTGTATCGGATTTAGTGTTCAGTAGACTTGTATCCGGATTTCTTAGTTGCTCATGACTTGTGACACCCCGGTTTGGGCTGTGCCAGAATGGTTCTTACTGAGGTTATCGTTAATTCCACAAATTATGGATATTATATCATGCTTTAGAACTATTTATGATATTTAACTGTTTGAAAGAGGTGTTCTGTTTGGTCTGGCTGGCCTTGTCTTCACGAGAAGCGCCATCACGACCGGGTTCTGGAATTGGGTCGTGACATTTTTGCCCTAATCTTCTTCAGATTCTCTTCAGATTTTCCAATTTCATGGCTTAATTCATGATTTTTTCTTTATTATACTGTCTAACTCTCTCTTTAATGTTCTTCGGCGTTCATTTCTTCCTTTGGATCTCACTGTTATTTGTTCTGTCATCTGTGTGTCCTATGTTGTTTTCTACGCTTTATCAATATGATGAAATTATTGATCTCCGATTTATTGGAGAATTTCACTGATTAAGTGATTTTCAGTTTGATCAAATAACAAGTAAATAAAAATCACCATAGAGCTTAGTACTCAGATGATAAATATGAATATATGCCTTTTACGGCGGCAAAATATGCTACAAGGATAAATCAGTCCGCTAAAGGATGACCTCTTATACATGATTTGTTTGTTCAATGGGATGCATTAGCCATTAATAATAGGATCAAGGCTCTTTAGTTCTAATGCATCATTGGTTTGTTTATATAAGACCACATCTTACTAGAATTGTCCATTTGACTAATTATGTGGAGTTCCGAAAGACTTTTTGATTTCTATAATCTTATGTTGATTTGCATTGTACTTGAGGAGTATGTTTTATATTTCTCGGCATTAAAAGCATTTTTTTTAGTACAAATGAAGAGTATTTTCTATTTAAATTTAAACTTTATTATAAGTCTATTAGTTTACTGATTTTTATATAAATCCGATGTAAAGAGCAACCTTATGACTTGAGTTATCTCTTGATGGAGGTATATTGCTTCAGATACATTGCTGCGAGTTGCTTCTCTATATTTTTTATTGCTATTAAGCTTTATTTGTGACTACAACACAATAACTCTATAGCATACTGTACTATTGTCATGATATATTTTGTTCTGCAAGTTTATATACTAAGATCGAGGACAAACAAAATATTTGATAACTTTGACATGGTCTAACTGTGTTCTTTTCTTTGTTCATAAATAATAGTAAATTGAATTAATGTGTTACAAATTGATGCACTTATCAGGAAAAAAGTATTGCAACTTGATAACAAGAACAAATTAAAAATTTGAGAAAGTAAAACAAAGTTAGACTGGTGCATTTCATACATATGGTGCTCTTGTAGACAGAATAACACAGAATAGTCATTGATGTTTCTTGGTTTATCAAGCATTCAAATTTTATATTGATTAACTTCTAATCAAAGTTTCAAGATTAAGCACCATTTTAAGCTGGCTATATCATGAAGAATATTTTTTGTTTGATTAGATTTTCTCCAATTTCTTGGTACTATTGTCATGATATATTTTGTTCTGCAAGTTTATATACTAAGATCGAGGACAAACAAAATATTTGATAACTTTGACATGGTCTAACTGTGTTCTTTTCTTTGTTCATAAATAATAGTAAATTGAATTAATGTGTTACAAATTGATGCACTTATCAGGAAAAAAGTATTGCAACTTGATAACAAGAACAAATTAAAAATTTGAGAAAGTAAAACAAAGTTAGACTGGTGCATTTCATACATATGGTGCTCTTGTAGACAGAATAACACAGAATAGTCATTGATGTTTCTTGGTTTATCAAGCATTCAAATTTTATATTGATTAACTTCTAATCAAAGTTTCAAGATTAAGCACCATTTTAAGCTGGCTATATCATGAAGAATATTTTTTGTTTGATTAGATTTTCTCCAATATTAGTTGAAATCTAAATCGTTTTTCATTATTTGACTTTTGGTATAGACTGATTATTCACCAAAGAGAAGTTCAAAGGAGTCCGATCAGTGAGGTATGTATATTAGTATGAGCAATAACAACTCCCTGAACATATCTAGATTTAAGGAATGTGCTATGTGACAATAGTGTCTTGAAGAGTTTGTATTCTGAATAAACAACTATTTGGTTTCTTTGAATATCTGGTTTATGAAACTTCAGTTTGGTACTTGTAGTGTTATGAAGTGGAAAAAAGTAGGTTCTTTTGTTTTCATTTTGCCCTCCTTTTTGTGATGAGTAATAAGGGAAAGTTTATTTACCAACACCTACAGTAGATAATATTGAGATGATATAAGAGTATTTCAGTATAAGTCCATATTTTATATTTATAGTGGTGATAGAAATTGTATCAAATGTATCTACTTCATAACTGTGTATGTTCTCTATAACTAATGGACTTTTTAGTCATTTCATACTCATATAATTGGGCTTATTTCTTTCTTTTATTTGAGGGTAACTGAAATGTATCGTCCCATTTTTTTGGAGATTATTTGCATTAAATTTTGGCATATTCATATAGTTGTCAGAGTTTAGCTTATCAAATAAAAAATAAGAATTAGCTCTTCTATTTTTTTTGTAATTGTTGGCCGGTTTAATCTTAAGGATAGAGGGATCCCACACTCTTTTAAGAAACAATTAGATTGATGATGCATCTTTAGATTATAGTAATAGTGTTTTCGCCTTTAATGACGTTGTTCGATCTTCTCTAAATGAGTGTAACTTGACACTTGGATATAGCTCTAGAGTAGTTTGTTCTCCCTGGGTCTCTCTCCCTTCCTCTCTCTAGCTTATCTTTATATCATTGTGTTTTTCAAATTCTTGGTGCTGGACTTGTATTAATTAGTACTTTCTGTACAAAAAATGTTTAATATCTCATTCTCTTTTAGGAAAAGGAGCAAGAAGCTCTTTTGATAGAGTCCAGGACAAATACAAAATAGTGATGTTTTCGGGCTTCCAGCAATGCACAAATGTTTGTAATATTGTTTATGGCTTTTAATGGGCTATGTGATTTTTGTTATTCTGTACATGGTGTAAGCACTCATAAACATGATACATCTTGTTGATCATGTGGTATAGAATAATGGTAGGAGATGAGAAATTAGTCGTATACTTGGGTTTAATTTTGTTAATAATTAATACAAAAGCACAACAAAATAAAAATATTTGCCCAGTTTTACACACGTTGGCCGGCCCTCGGGAGGTAATATATAGCTTTATGTTTCTGTCATTATTGATCAAAGACGAAACTGTTCTTCTGTGTTTGTGAAATATGGTTATCCCTAACCATTTATTGCTATTTGGAGTTGTAATCACAGGTAAATACGCGATTATAATTTAAATTGTTGGGCCCGTGCTATGCACGAGCAACACTCATCTAGTAGGTTTTAGAAAAAAGGATGAAAATAGTACCTTCTTACAATACTGGAGAGGATATGGACAATCTGATATACATCTTTGCAACCTCATTTTCATCCATTCAAATGCTCTCTTCTAGAGTATCCACGTAAGTGCCTAAGGTGTTTATGAAAATAACAATTAAAGAGATTGTTTTAAAAAATATAGTTACTTGTTGGATTTAGAAGTGTAGTACTAATTAGCAAATATTTTTTAAATTATTTTTTATTGTAAAATGATTTTGTTAACAATGGATTTCTTATATAAGCAGTATACCAAAGAGTAAAGAGCTCTCACAAAAATATGGTTCCTAATCACCAAATGTTCTATACAGACTGGAACCTCATGAGTGCACCAAACGAAACTAAAAGAGGATATTCCTCATATGTACGAAGTCAGTCTATATACAGCCAAAGACTTTCTTACCCCTCTTCATAGGACACACACAAGTGCAATTGGAGCAACATCTCATACCTTGTGTCTTCTTTTTTTTCTTTTTTGATAAGGTAAAATTTTATTAACAAAAGGTACCAAGATGGTGCAAAATTACAAACAACCAGCAGATATCACAACAGGGCAATTACATTCCTCCCAATTCCTCTAGAAAAATCATATACTATTCCATATTTTCCATAGCATACTTCCTACACCAGAAAAATAAATTTAATAAACAACTATTTTTAATCCAGGAAACATGCTGCCTTTCCCCTTCAGGGCAAATCTTGTTTCTTTCCAACCATATTGTCTAGAGCACACACAAAGGAATTGTTCTCCATACTATTTGTTGGCTTTTTGCTATTTTTGGTGTTTCCAAGTCTCCAACGGACTCCTGACATTAGAGGGCATAACCCAGTTGACACCATATATATTTAGGAAGAGTTACAACACTGTCTTGCCACTTTGCAATGAATGACTAGATGACTGACTGTTTCTGCGTCTTCACACATGTAACACCTGTTTCATAGAATAGTTGCTCTCTCCTGCAAGTTCTCCTGAGTTTAACAAGTTCCCTTTGCTGCGACCCACCAAAACAAGCTACTTTAATAGGTGCTTTGATCTCCATATTGCTTTCCATGGCTAATCTGATTGATAAAGCCCCTGTTGTTATTTTAGCAGACCGTAACAACTCCTGACGGTGAAAGTACCATCTTTGCTTGTTGCCTAGATTAGTGTGTCTTTCTTGTTGTCCTCCAATTTAACCATGTCTAGTAACTGCATCAATTTGAGCAAATACATCAACTTCCCAGTCATTAAGACCCATCCTGAGGGATCAACTGCCAACCTGTATTCGAGTAAAAGTCTGATACTCTTCCATTTTTTTTGTGGAGCAGCTATACAAAACAAGGAATTTTGATCTGAAACTTTCAATTCCTAACCATATATCAGATCTAAATTGGGTATTATTACCATTCCACAATTTCAACTTTACCAACTGACTCTATTCGTTCCATAAATTACTGATTGTGCACCAGACTCCCCCACTCCCTCTTTGCAGAAGAAAGCACTGAACGAGAAGCCTACATGTACTTCTACCATACTTGGCATCTATCAGTTGTTTCAATAATTTGTTTGCTATCATCATCAGCAACTTGTGCCTAAAGGCGAAACTATAATCTTAAAGGTAACTTGCCTTCCTATATGAGAACAACATCTTCATTAAAATTATTCAGAAACTTAGAGGAACAAATAGGAAGACAAATTACCTTTAACATTATAGTTTCACCAGTAGGCCCTTTAGCAACTCGTCTCAGGAGAAGAAGACAAAGAAAAAAAACATATCTTGCATCTTCTCCTCCTTCTCTACGCCCAACTATGCAGCGGTTCATTCACTATACCTGGAATCATCACTATACTCCAATCAACTAACAAACTGGATATAAATAGAAGTGGCTGTTCTATTGCCACTAGAAGACACGTATAAGTCTAAAGTCAACAATACCCTCAACTATAAATTTAATGACATTAAGCTCACACGTCGAAACTCTAGCTCAATATTCCATCGATAATGATCGAATTAAGCCAGCGATACCAAACCTTAGATCCAATTAGATGAACCAAAAATCCACTCATAGTGTACCCAATCAGGTGCCCGATTGAAGAACTCACTCCACACAAGCTTTGCATGTCACTGGCAAGAGAAAGATGGCTTATACTGTTCTCTGTGTCACAGGCATCAATAGTAACATCTGCTGCTGCCTGCACAACACTACCACCCATCAGGCACAACAAAGCAGATGCAAGTTGTAAGTTGTGGCCGAATGACATACTGAGCATGGCAAAAGCACCAAGAAAACCTAAAGAAAAAAGGGAGGCAAGTCAAAGAATTCTCTTCTGTCTGTTATTTGACAACTCGACATCTGAAATTGGATAAAGTAAATTCTTTAAACCAACTACCAAACAGCAAGATATTTCTACATTCTAGAAAAGATAATTAATCAGTCACTCAAAGATGACTCAATACTAAACTAATGGGGTCAATGATATGAATGCTCTATATCTATTCCACTTTATTTAGGATTTTTTTTGTTTCAATACCAAATAATATGTCTTTTCTATAGTACAGATACACCAAGAAATGCAATGTCATTTTTAGCAGAAGCACAACAACTTATAGAAATGTATATTTGCGATGATCACAATGAGCAATCAAATATTTTAGAATTCAAAACAGACATAAGCTGGTTTACAAAATAATGACAACAAATATCATCTTGCTCACCCTTTCGAATTTCCCTCTGTCTATGTGCATATCCAAAAGAAGCTACAATGAAAAGGTAAATCAGAGACAATGTCGTTGGATAACACCATACATATTCTTCCATCTCACAGTGACATCATCTTATTATTGCTAATGCATTGGTTCTAGAGGTAGACCAACTACTAGAGGTAGACCAACTACTGGAGAATTAAGTAAAGTATATAGCTTACATCCAGTATGAATAAGTCGAACTCTTGACAATTGCTGAACCACGATCAACTTGAAGAAATAGAAAATATTAGAATCAAAGTAGGTTGAATCCACAATCACTGAACAAAGTAGCTTGTCCTTGTCAAAAAATAACTGATATTTCTGCCATAAGTGGACCAGAACAATAGCTAGCGCGTGCTTTAAACTTATAATAGCATATTTAACCATAAATTTATGATATAAATTTAGTAATATAGAGCAAAGATTCCTAATTAAGTTCAATGATATTACTCATATACACTTAGGTTGTTCAATAGGTCATCACATAGACAATTAGGAATGATAAGTACAAGATCAAAGGCTCGAAATTACAATTCCAAATAAATAATTACTTCAACCCCCTCATTCTTCAAGCACCCACTACGCAAAAGAAGGGGCTAAAAGGGATTTAAAAAGGATAAACTTTACAGCTTTATTGTATTGCAGCAAATAGCCATAAAAGATAGCTAAACAAAATAGTAGGAAAAAAGATACACATGCATAATCAGTAAATCAAAAAATTTCATGTTTATAATTTAAGCACCTAATGTTCTTCTACTTAAACTGATGTTTATCTGGCTATGTAGAGGCATTGCCTATTCAAAATTATCTTTTAATTCAAATTCCATGTGTGTGTGTGTATATATATTATATTATATTTGTATTTAACTAAAATAGTCAAATATAGAATAAAGTTATCATATACTATTGACATTTATTAACTTGCCACTTGGCTTAACCATAATGTCAATTATATATGGTAACTTTCTTGCTTTAATATATATAGATAGATATTCTATGTAATGGCACTATCATAGCCTATTTAGTCAAGCTTTTTCTTTTTTGCCAAAAATATTTTGTTGACCAAAAGTGCTCCCATCCTCTCCCTCTGTGTCACAAAGTTAAGGCGTTTGACCAAACTTTTAGAAGAGAAAAATACTTTTAAATAGAAGTAGAAATAGTTCTTGAGAAGTAGAAAATGTATTCTCCCCAAAAATACTTTTTTGAAAAACATTTGAGAAAAATACAAATAAAAAGAATACTGTATTCATTTTTACAACGAATACAATTAAGGCGAAATACATAAAAATAAAATATTTTTGTTGAGAGTTAAACTCAAGACCTCCGCTAACTAAGCGTTGTTGTTACTTTCGTTTCAGTTCCAAATAATTAATCTTTTATTTTATGGATTTGCTATACATAGCTATCAATGGTAAATTTTGCTGAAAAAGTATAGTTACGATTCGTAAATAGTATATGCTTGATGAGTATATTAACTATTCCCTCTATTTCAATTTATGTGAACCTATTTTCTTTTTGGTCCGTTTAAAAAAGAATGATCCATTTTTAAATTTGGTAACAATTTAGCTTAAACTTACAATTTTATACTTAATGAGAATCTTTTATAACCATACAAATATTCTGACCCCTTTTTAACTTGTTTAGGATTATAAATTCCAAAAGTTTTTCGTGGCCAGTTAAACAAGTTCAAATAAATTGAAAAGGAGTGGAGTATATAATAATCATCCTTATCATTAGTAGTACTCCTAGCAATTATCTAATCCGAAACGCTGAGCGACGGAGTCCGAAACGGCGTTTTCACGTTTGGTGCTTCTGGATGTATCTTCCAGTGTAGTAGTACTATCCAAGTTTAAACGGCCGCCGTTTTATCCACTCGTGTTAAATGCCTTCAACGATGTATCTTCCGTTTCCGTTTATATTTGTGATCGTCACACACCGGCGTCAATAGCACTGTGCCTCCGCTTTTTAGGACTAAATTAAAAATGAATTCTCCGGCGACTCTCCGATGTCACAGCCCTATTTCAACCTTCAGGAAACCTAATTACTCTGGCAGACGATTAGTATGCAACGTGAAGTTGCCTTCAAACTGCAAATTCTCGTCGAACCACAACTGTTTCAAATCGTTTACTGCTAACAGAAGCGAGTTTGCAGCTCATCAGAGTATTGGGTATTGGAGAATAGGAGGAGCGTCTTCAAATGATGCTCAATCAGTCGAAGAGAGCTTTGGGGAGTTCATCACATCGGAGAGAGTGAAAGTAGTGGCAATGTTAGGCTTGTCTTTGGCTTTATGTAACGCCGATCGAGTTGTTATGTCTGTCGCTATTGTTCCCCTATCCCTTTCTCATGGTTGGCGTCAATCTTTTGCTGGCGTGGTTCAGGTAAACTGAATTGATTTAGTTGTGACTTTTCTCATGAAACATAAGCATCCAATAAATGTAAATTCTTGGATAGATAACTAATACAAACCACCGACTGCAGTTAATTGGCTTTAGAATATGGAGTATACATTGAATTACTTATTCTCTGAAATGTCTAGTGTATAAACTAGCTAGTTCAAAATATTGGCTTTAGAAAATTGAGTCCGCAAGTCTATTGGCATAAGATGTTAGATGCAGCATTCTCTTGACTGAAAGAAAGAAAGAAAAAAGTCAACTAGGATATTCTGTCTACATTGGCATAGTGTCAGTGCTGACTTTCATATTTATTCGTCAACAATGCAAGTCAAAACCCAAGCTTAACAAAATTTAATCAAGTCAAGTGAGTCATCTTTTACTCTGCTACGTTTTTAAAGTCATTATATTGAGTCATTCATCTTTTACACTAATAACTGTTTCTTTGAAATATTAGATGGTGGATATGGTGTAAGAAGTTGGTTTGATTCATAAAGTCAACCTTTTCTTAGATCCTAGGTGACTACCTACTTGGAATGCAAGTCAGAACTGGTACTAAAGTATTGTCAAGGTGTAACATGTCGTATAAAATAATCTGATTTCATTAATTTTTAGATCCAAATTTAATGTTCTAAAAGAAACAAAAATTAATTTCTTTTGTTGTGGTCTGGCTCTTTCATGATCGATTTGATCTAACATTTTATATTTTCTCTCTGCTTTCTTTCCTTATGGGGGAGGAGAGGGTGAACGGGAGGAGGGATTAAATGTGACAAAATCTAAGGATACAAATTAGATATTCTAGCACATGTCTGTTTGAACAATCTATAAACTGCTAATACAACATAAATCAAATCCAAACAATCACCTTCCCCACGGCCCACCTCACCGTATAAAGTCCGTGTTTGGGGGAGGGGAGAGGGGGAGGGGTTTCTTGATTCCGTTTACAAGATCCAATGGTTTCCATGGCAACCTGCATGTTATAAATGCCAAAAGCTTTTCATAGGCTTTTACGTAGAGAAGTGGGAAGACAACAACAACGATAACAACCCAGTATAATCCCACAAGTGGGGTCTGGGGAGGGTAATGTGTACGCAGACCTTACCCCTACCCTAGGATAGAGAGGCTATTTCCAATAGACCCTCGGCATCCTTCCCTCCAAGAACTCCCCACCTTGCTCTTGGGGTGACAGGAACTCACAACCTCTTGGTTGGAAGTGGAGGGTGCTTACCTTACATCCCAACCAATTGAATTCACTTATATTGAACAACTTCAACCTACATGTTATAAATGCGAAAAGAATTTTATAGACTTTTTGGTAGAAAAGTGGGAATACATCCCAACCAATTGAATTTGCCTGTATTAAAAATTGCTCAAAATTGTATTTGTTTCAATGCTCGTATTTTCTTGTGCGAAAATTTCAAAGCTAAACCTTTTTGTTCCAATTACCTCTTATGTTGGACTCCTACGGTATTTGGGTTGAATTTGGTTGTTGGAGTCTTCTTATTGTAAAATATTCCCGATAAATATGCATTTCTACCTTATCAAAAAAATAAAAATAAAAATAAATATGCATTTCTAGAATTCAGCCAAAGAACTAGATTTTCAGAGCTAGACGAGGATGTCACACACCGTATTGGGGTAGGATGAAGTGGAGGTAAGCATCTGGAGTATTGTGTGACAAGAGAGTGCCACTGATACTCAAAGGTAAGTTCTATAAAGCGGTGGTTAGGCCGGCCATGATGTATGGGGCTGAGTGTTGGCCGGTTAAGAAATCACATATCCAGAAGATGAAGGTAGCAAAAATGAGGATGTTGAGGTGGATGTGCGGGCATATTAGGATGGATAAGATTAGGAATGATGATATTTGGGAGAAGGTGTGTGTGGCTTTCATTGATGACAAGATGCGGGAAGCGAGACTTAGATGGTTCGGGCATGTTCAGAGGAGAAGCCCAGATGCTCCGGTAAGGAGGTGCGAACGGCTGGTTGTGGAGGGCACGAGAAGAGGTAGAGGGCGGCCTAAGAAGTATTGGGGGAAGTGATTAGGCAGGATATGGCGAGGCTTCAGATTTTCGAGGACATGACACTTGATAGGAGCATGTGGAGGTCGAGTATTAGGGTTGTAGGTTAGGAGGTAGTTGAGTCTTGCCTTATGCCATAACTTTGTGAGACTAGTTTGGTAGGGATACTATTTCGCTTTTCCTTTGTATCCTTCTTCTTGAGTTCATGTTGTTCCTATTTTTCATATTTTTTTTGTTACTGATATTGTCTTCTCTTGTCTTTTTGTCTTCTTGAGCCGAGGGTCTTTCGGAAACAGCCTCTCTATTCCTTCGGAGTAGGGGTAAGGTCTGCGTACACACTACCCTCCCCAGACCCCCACTAGTGGGATTTCACTGGGTCGTTGTTGTTGTTGTAACTAGATTTTCAGAGGTAATGACCTATTTCTGAATTCATGTGTTACTACAGAAGCTATAATAATACACGTACAAAGTCTGTAACTTATAACAAAAGAAGTAGTATGAATGATGTTACGATTTCTATTATGACCTTGCATTTGATAATCAATGTTTTGATTGATAAATAGTTACTAATGGCAGTCATCATTTCTCTGGGGATACTTGATCTCGCCAATAGCTGGGGGAACTCTGGTGGATTACTATGGAGGTAAGTTAGTCATGGCATGGGGTGTGGCTTTGTGGTCCATGGCCACACTTCTAACTCCTTGGGCAGCAGAAGCATCGTTATGGGCATTACTTGCCATGCGGATGCTGCTGGGTGTTGCAGAAGGGGTAGCTCTTCCTTGCATGAACAATATGATTGCAAGGTATTGAAGTCAAGAACCTGTTGAATTTATAATATGCTCTCTATGATATACTATTCAGTAGTAGTCTGTACAACTGAATGATCTGGTTTAACTTATTAATTATTATTTCTTTAAGATCCATTGGTGCTTTTCCTTGTAGATGGTTTCCTCCTACTGAGCGCTCGAGGGCTGTCGGACTTGCCATGGCTGGTTTTCAGCTTGGAAGTGCTATTGGGCTTACCCTTTCTCCTATTCTTATGTCACAAGGTGGTCTATTTGGACCATTTGTGATATTTGGCTTGTCCGGATTCCTATGGGTTTTGGTTTGGGTTTCTGCTACTTCTAGTACTCCTGAACAAAGTCGGCAGATATCCATTCATGAGTTGAGGTATATACAGAACAAGGGGCAGATCCGCTCTGTAGTTGAGGGTAAATCAAAGACAAGCAAAGGGATCCCTCCTTTCAGGCGTTTACTCTCCAAGCTACCGACATGGTCTATAATTGTTGCAAATGCCATGCATAGCTGGGTACATATATCTATTTCTAATAGTACAATTATCATTTTAACAATGCACCATTTTCTACTTTTATGTTTGCTTGTTTAACTTTATAGAGGTGCAAATCTACAGTGCCTTATCCAGAAGTCCATATCTTAGTGGATCAAGAATCTATAAAGCACCATGGCATTAGGTGAAAAAATTGAGAACTAATTGTATTCTGAAGGAAGTTCTCTTTGTTTCAAATTATCGAGTTTCATAACTTGCTGTAAGGCACTTCCTGTATGTCTCCTCTTAGTGCAATATGTATCTATTGCACATCGGTTTCTAAATATCTGTCGAAGTCTTCTGATTTGCCAAACTTTAAAACTCTGCAGCAAGTGGCTCTTTGCTTATGCATGTTTCTATTGCCCCTCAACCATATCTAAGTTGAAATATATGTACTTTTTATATCTTATACTTCGTTTCTTGATTTATCAGTCTTGGTAAATTTTTTTGCTCGATGCAGGGATTCTTTGTTATACTATCATGGATGCCCATTTACTTTAAAACTGTGAGTACATCCTCTGATAGTCTTCAATATATTTTTTGTGATGATTGTAGTGATATAGCTGCTTCTGTCCTTATAGATATATCATGTTGATCTTAGACAAGCAGCATGGTTTAGTGCTGTTCCGTGGAGTATGATGGCATTGACTGGCTATTTTGCTGGTGTTCTGTCAGACATGATGATCCAAAGAGGCATAAGTGTGACCCTAACCCGGAAAGTTATGCAGGTATGTTTTCTCTCTATCCCTTGTTATTTTTTCCCTTTGGATCACCATTTTTGATAACAACACATTATTTGTGCTTTTCTCACCACGTTGAGCTAGTCTCCCCACTGCTTCAAATATCTGCTCCATATAGTAGAATAGGTGTTAACATCTCTGCGTCCCCCAGGCCCCAACACAATTTAAAGAGATAAAAGTAAGCAACAAGAATCATAACATCTTGCAAGTTCATCACAATTGTCTGTCACATTATGTTGAGCTTTGCAGGTGCTTAATTGTGGAAGCAAAGACATGTGAATTATTTTATATTTATGGTATATCCAAAAGGATAAATGGAAATTCTCTCTTGTCTCTTCATTTGGTAGTTAACAGGAATGGAGAGTTGGAATTAGCAGATTATATGTCTAAATTCAAAGCAATTTTAACCCTGAGTGCAGTCTCATGCACATTTAGAATAACCACCTAGGTTGGTGGGGATCAAGTATTTAACTGACAATGGAGATCTAATCACTTCATTACTACAAATTATATGGTAAAGCAATAGTTAGCTATTTCAGCATAGGCAATAGTTAGCTATTTTTTGTGATAGTCTTCAAATTATATGGAAGAGAGGTTTGAAGGAGAAGAAAAACCAGATATCTGGGAGAACCTGCTGAAATAGCTAACTATTGCCTATTAGCCATGCTGATAATTCTTTGGTTGTGCGTCTAATGTTAAGAGGAAGGAGCCATATAGAATACTATAGAGTTGCGGCTTTGAAGTCATGAGGCTTGCTGGCTCCAAAGAATATGCACTTTGTTGCTCTGAGCCAGAAATGATGGCGTTGCTTCTAATCAGTGCAGGCCTCTTTTTGAATGACCCAATCACATTGCAACAGATGAAACTATTTAGAATGGACCAAAATATTTTCAGACTTGCAAGTGACTCAACAGATAAAGAAAGGAAGTAAATCTAGAGCATGTAAGAAACGTGGAATTTGGTTTACCAATCAAACAAAAAGAGACATGGAAATTGGTGAAAATGACAATAGTCGAGCATAAAAGTGGTCCATATGCTGCTCTCGACGATTGGAAGTTTGTTTTATATGATAGTAGATGAGTTCTGAATCTTTGAGAATCTATATGTTGCACATTTTTGAAGTTGCAAAGATGGAATAAAATATCCAAAATAAAATAAAATAAAGTTGCAAACATGGAATATGTTGACAGTTAAGAATACCATAAAATCATCTTGATAAAAAAGAATACCAAAAGAGCTTGTGGAAGCAACCTCGAAGTATGCCTGTTGGCAGTGTAAAACATTTCTTTGAAATGGTGAAGGTAGATCGTTTGATGAAAAGTAAATGCACATCTAACTACTTAGAAACAATTCGAGTCAAATACTAAAGTAGGAGATTGGTTTGCGTTTCTGGCTTCTAATGGTTTGGTCCAAATAGTTTCAATTTGAATCCAACATGTTAAGTACATTGAATGTGCCACTTAAAGAATGAAAATTAGATTCGAAAGCTTAACTACTTACTACTCTCTCCGTTTCAGTTTATGTGAACCTATTTCTTTTTTGATCCGTTCCAAAAAGAATGACCCTTTTCTAAATTTGGAAACAATTTAGCTTAAACTTACAATTCTACCATTAATGAGAAGCTTTTATAACCACACAAATACTCTGAGCCCCTTTTTGACTTGTTTAGGACCACAAATTCCAAAAATCTTTATTTTTTCTTCCGTGCCTTGTCAAACAGGTTCACATAAATTGGAACGGAGGGAGTACAAATTAGAGCCTGTTTGGCCGAGCTTCTAGGAGGGCAAAAGAACTTTTTTTTTTGGGTCAAAAAATAACTTTTTTGGAAATTTGAGGTGTTTGGCCGAGACGAAGAAGTGCTTTTGAGCACAACTGAAGTAGTTTTTCTGCTTTTGCGAAGAAGATAGAAATCCTAGCTTCTTTCAAGAAGCAGAAGCTGGAAATTAATTTTTTCAAGACAAAAATATCTTTTCAACAACAACAACACACCAGTATTATCCCACACTGTGGATTCTGGGGAGGGTAGTGTGTGCGCAGACCTTACCCCTACCTTGTGAATATAGAGAGGTTGTTTCCAATAGACCCTCAGCTTAGGAAAGCATAAACACTACATTAATGAAAATATAGCCAAGAAGGGACCGTACCAAAAAGCCATATAAAAGCAGAATAAAACAAGAAGATAGTAAGGTGATCAACAATGAAAGAAAACAACGGTTAGTCACAAAATCCTACTACCAAGAGAAAGCGAGATTGCGTGTCAATACTACTATTATGAACACTCTAGACTACTTACTCTACTACCCTAATCCTCGACCTCCATACCTTCCTATCAAAGGTCATGTCCTCGGTCAGCTGAAGCTGCGCCATGTCTTGCTTAATTACGTCTCCCCACCTCGTCTTTGGCCTACCTCTACCTCTCCGTAAGCCCTCCAGTGTCAATCTCTCGCACCTCCTCACCGGGGCGTCTGTGCTCCTCCTCACATGACCAAACCACCTAAGCCGCGCTTCCCGCATCTTGTCCTCAATAAGGGCCACACCCACCTTGTCGCGAATAACCTCATTTCTGATCCTATCTAACCTGGTGTGCCTGTACATCCATCTTAACATCCTTATCTCTGCTACCTTCATCTTCTGGACATGAGCGATCTTGACTGGCCAACACTCACCCCTATACAATTTCGTTGGTCTGACCACCACTCTGTAGAACTTTACGCTTAAGTTTTGATGGCATCTTCTTGCCACACAAAACACCGGAAGCGAGTCTCCATTTCATCCATCCCGCCCCAATACGATGTGTAACATCTTCATCAATCTCCCCATCCCCCTGAATAATAGACCCAAGGTACATAAAACTTCCTCTCCTAGGGATGACTTGCGAGTCCAGCCTCACCTCCCCTTCCCCTCCCTGAGTCTCGCCACTGAACTTATACTCCAAGTATTCTGTCTTGGTCCTGCTCAACTTGACCAAATTATTATCCTTAAATCAAATTATCCCTCATTAATTTAAGCTTTTCCTTTTTCTTTTTTGTTTCTACCATCCTTTTCTTCTCTTTTTATTTCTACTGTATTGCTTGAAACAATTTGCTCGTAATTCTTAAATTTTATTTTATAAATTATACTACAACAACAACATACCCCCAGTGTATTCCCACAATGTGGGGTCTGGGGAAGGTAACAGACCTTACCTCTACCTTTTGGGTGTAGAGAGGCTGTTTCCGATGGACCTTCGGCTTAAGAAAACCATTGATTGGCATGATTTCAGGAAAATTGTTGATTAGCATGATTTCAAGAGATTTGCTTATATTTAGGAGATTTGATTTTATTTGATTTGCTTTGATAGCTAGACCGATTGTAAAGATTTATTCTATTTCCTTAATTAGCAGTAGGAGCTTTTTATAAATTGCCTTACTCATAGGATGTAAAGATGCACTGGAATACAAGAAGTCTTAATTGAGGAATAAAAACTATCAAGTGTTCACATAACATTCAAAATTTTAAAAAAAATCATTAAAAAATAGACTCAGAAATCAGAATAAGTAACAGAACTGTAATTGAGTTTGGGAAAATCATAAAATAAAAAAAACAATTATTGTTTGACAGATAATCATGAATTTCACTAATTCTTAAAAGGTAGTCCTATCAATTTACAAATAGACTTTAAAGAAGAGAAGGAACCAAAAGTTAATTTTGTGTAATTCCTACTTGCTAATATACAATGGACTACGTAGAAGACATTTATGACCTTGCAAGTTCAAACTATGACCCGAAAACAGCCTCTCTATCCTTTTCGGGGTAGGGGTAAGGTCTGCGTACACTCTACTCTCCCCAGACCCCACTAGTGGGATTTTACTGGGTATGTTGTTGTTCAAGTTCAAGCTATGCTGAACCTCCAACTCTTTCCATCTCAAGGGTAAACATGATGCTTGCTCGCTCATTGCCAAGCTTACCTACTTCTTATGTATAAAGGATATCAACTTCTATCTTCTTTCCATAAGGAATAGATGAGTACTGGCATTTCTTTCGGTAATTAGTAAACTGAATTCTGCCAAAAATGTCATTGTTGAAAGATTTTGGTAGATCATAAACACAAGTTATTAGACTATGATATACCTCAATGAATAAGCGTAACAGACAGAAAACTAATCACAAAATTTTGTGAAATGTGCTAGAATTGGAGTAACAAAAAGGCAAAATCTTAAATATTAAATATTAAATTGGGAATAAATAATAATCAGAGATACCATCTCTTCGTCTTGCATGTAGAATGCGGAGAAAACAAACTAAACACGAAAGAGAACAACTATATTCCAAAATTATAAAGAAGAGATTTCTTTGAGAATTGAGAGAAACAACTCTTCTGTGGCGAGCGGAAAAAAACAAGAGTACTCCAAAACAGAAGATGAAGAGAAAGACAAGTATGGTAATTAAGAGAGCGAGAGTGACTGTTAGAAAAGGAATTTAAGAAGAAGCACCTGTTGGCCTGTTGGGGGTTTTTCCCTTGACAGAGGATTGTAACCAATGGAATTTTAAAAGACTGGGGTGTTTGTTTATTTTTTCTAACAGAGGACTATATTTTCATCATTAAAAAGGCAAAGCTCTAAGAAAAGAGATAAATAGAAACCCTCACATTTGAGAGATGCCACATCAGATTTGTAATTTTGTATTGCCCTGCTATATATATTTGATATTATATGCATTTTCTGCACTTGAGTTTTATCCAACCTATAATGCATTTCATAATTTTTCACAGTTTATACATTTTTAAACTTTATTCTTCTAAAAGAACTAATATAAAAATTAAATGAGACTTGCATCTTGTTTCGCGGGAATGTCCATCCCCTTTATAGGAAAAATGGTTTCCGCCCTTGTGGCTCCACCTTTTAAACACCGGCTACTAAAAAATGGGGCTCACAGTTATTCCGAGGCACATCTCTTTACGTGTCAAAAGTTGAATATTTTCGAATAGCATGTTGACAGAAAATGACTGGTTAACCGAAGCCACTGGTTCCACAGGATTACTCAGGTCAAAATGTTAGCTGAAAGCAGCCCTACTCAGTAGAAACTGTTGATTCACCTCTTGATAAATGATTTTTGTTCAATGCTCAGTTAAAGCTTGTTGAATGTTATTGATTCAATGGAATATTCAAATTAACTTTTTTTTCTTTGTTTGGTTTTTGTGACACACCAAGTAAGACTATCATCTAACACAACTTTTCTTTTCCATTTGCAGTCAATTGGGTTTTTTGGCCCTGGTTTTGCCCTCATTGGTTTAACTATGGCACCAAGTCCCTCCATGGCATCTGCTTGGCTTACTTTAGCTGTAGGGCTGAAAGCATTTAGTCATTGTGGCTTCCTTGTCAACCTTCAGGTTAGAATGTAAAAATATATACTTTATGAATCAGTAAAGCAAAAGTTTTCATTTATGGAACTGATCTTCCATTTACATCCATTAACAGGAGATTTCACCACAATATTCTGGCGTTCTCCACGGTAATTCTTGTCCATTTACTCGTGCAATTTGTGCCAGTTACTCGAATGATCTTGCCCTGTCTCCTGAATTTAGTTACTTGTTCTTATGCAACTATTTATCTGGCACACACGAAACAGCATATTGTGGTTATTGTATAACGTGAGCTTATACTGGTTGAGAAATTGTTTTCACATTTGTTGTCTGTCTGCATCCGCTTCTCATGTGATAAATTAGATAATAACAATAAAAAATATAGTGGAATTTCAGAAGTGGGGTCTGGGCGGGTAGTGTATATGATGACCTTACTCCTACCTTGTGCAGGTAGAGAGACTGTTTCCGATAGACTCCCGGCTCAGGCCAGCATAGTCACAGCAATAAAGCAAAAGAAATATAATAATGAAAAAGTCATGGAAAAAGTAGTAACATGTAATATCCGAGCTCACTAGTGATATTGTCTGCTTTGGGCCTCAGCCCGTAGGGTTTTAAAATGCGTCATTAGGATCTAAGGCTTGTTTTACTATATACTCAACATCTCTCCCGTGTTTTGTCGATGTGGGATTCGCCTAGGATGTCACATATGACGTGTTTTAAAACACTACATGCCTAGGCTCAAAACGGACAATATCACTGGTGGGCTGAGCTATTACATAACAACGAGATCGTAACAAAGTCGAAGCAGAAGCAACATCAGATACTGATAGACATCCAAGAATAAGACAAAATAAGAGTAATATTAAAACTACCGCTAAGGACGGGAAACAAGCTCTACTACTTACTAACTTTCCACCCTAATTCTCGACCTCTACAACTTCCTATCAAGGATATGTCATCAGTAAGTCAAGTCTTGTCTAATCACCTCTCCCCAATACTTTTTCGGCCTCCCTCTACCTCTTCTCAGATCCCCCATATTCAACTGTCACACCTCCTCATTAGGGCGTCAGTGCACATCCTCCTCACATGTCTGAACTATATCAACCTCACTTCTCACATCTTCTTCTCCATGGGCCTCCCCACCTTTTCCCGAATATCTTCGTTCCTGAGCCTATCCCTCGTATGCCCATACATCCATCTCAACATCTTCATTTTTGCTACTTTTATTTTATGGACATGAGAATTCTTGACAAGCCAACATTCCGCCCCATACAACATAGTCGGTCTAACCACTACTTTATAGAACTTACCTTTAAGTTTTGGTGGAATTTTCTTATTGCACAAAACCGGATGCAAGCCTCCATTTCATCCATCCCGCTCCAATACGATGTGTGACATCTTCGTCAATCTCCTCGCTATTTTGGATTACTAACCCCAGGTACTTGAAACTTCCTCTCTTGGGGATGACATTTGTACCACGCCTCACTTCCACTTCAGTTTCTTGAGTTATTTCACTGAACTTGCACTCCATATACTCGGTTTTAGTCCTGCTCAACTTGAAGCCTTTGGACTCGAGGGTCTATCTCTAGACCTCCAACCTAACGTTAACTCCGCCTCGCGTCTCGTCTGTTAGCACAATGTCATTTGCAAATAACATGCACCGTGCTCCACCTGAATGTGTTGTGTCAATACATCCATCGCCAAGGCAAATATGAACGGGCTAAGAGTCGACCCCTGGTGCAACCCAATCACGACTGGGAAGTGTCCCGAGTCTCTTCCCACTAGCCTTACCTGGGTCTTAACTCCGTCATACATGTCCGTAATCGCCTTAATGTACGCTATAGGAACATCTCACGCCTCCAAGCACTTCTATAGAACTTCTCTTGGGACTTTGTTGTACGTTTTTTTCCAGATCAATGAACACCATATGCTAGTCCTTTTTTTCTATCCCTATACTGTTTCACCTATCTCCTTATAAGATGAATGGTTTCGGTAGTCGATTGCTCCAGCATGAAGCCGAACTGGTTTTTGAAAATAGACGCACTTCTCCTCACCCTCATCTCCACCACCCTCCCCTAGATTTTCATAGTGGCTTAGCAGCTTGATACCCCTATAATTGTTACAATTTTGAATATTATCCTTGTTCTTGTACAGCGGAATCATCTTACTCCACCTCAATTCCTTGCGCATTTTAGATGTCCTAAAAATGACATTCTCATATGATAAATAGTGAAACAAAACAGGAACATTTTGGAAGAGGTTACCAGGATAATAAAGAAAAACATGGCCAAGATCTTTCAAAGATCATTTTTCTTGGTCATTGTGCACCAGTCAGCCTTTATGTAAAATGCAACATGAGTCTATGAATGCATATGCATGAGAAAGACTCGAATTTTACATCAACCGATATCGTCAGAGTGTCCGACAAACTAAAAACTCGTTAGATTCTTACAAACCCGCATTACGCTACCAAGAGTGAAACATAGGAGGATGACTTTAGAGTGATGGATCCTAATCCACACGTAAACAGGATTGTAAATCCGAACATGATGTAACATGTTCTAACTAATATCTCAATAGGAACGAGGATCCACATGTCTTAACTGCATGGCTAAATCAATATACAAAAAACAATCTGCACGTACTAAATTTGCATCTCATAACCGACACGGATAACTCAATGTGCCATAACTACATCTATGTGTAAAACTCGCATGCAAATGATAATATGCATATGTCCTATGCATGACTAACAATTTAAACATGTACTCTGGCATACATATTAACTAATTTGTTAAACTAACATGTGAAGGATCCCTACAACATTATACTAGTATAAGAGCTTAGATAGTCATGCTACAACTAGTCATGATATACAATATTCAATCATGCTAAACTAGCATATGAGAGATGCCTATGGCATGATAATAGCATGTGAAGCTGCACAAAGAGTCATGAGACAAATTAATAGCCTGTTTGGCCAAGCTTCGAAAATTAGCTTATCTTGAGAAATGCTTTTTCTCAAAAGTGCTTTTCTCAAAAGTACTTTTGGTGAGAAGCAGTTTGTGTTTAGTTAATTAATTTGAAAATCACTTCTAAGCAGCAATTAGTGTTTGACCAATCTTTTAAAAAGTGATTTTAAGTGTATTTTTCTCAAAAGTGCTTTTCAAAAAAGTGCTTTTGGGAAGAAGTTACTTTTTTGTGCTTCTCCAAAGTTGCTTTTGCTTGTCCTCAAAAGCATTTTTTCTTCCAAAAACTTGGCCAAACACTTCAACTTTGAAAATAAAGCATTTTTTGAAAAAAAGTGCTTCTAGGTTTGGAGAAGCTTGGCCAAACAAGCTATAAGTAAGTAATAGGTATAGCATACAAAGCTTATTATTCTACCCAAACATGGAATCACATGATGTTCACATATACGCTTGTCACCTCTTATATATATCACCCCCAAACACGTAGCCCGTAGAAAACAAGATAATTTGGGAAAATTCCCTCATTGAGTTCAAAATCTCAACTTACCTCGGTCCAAGCAATCTACTTCTCAAGAACACCCTTGCCTCAGTTCAAATCCGCCAAACTACCTCGATCTAGTCATAAGAGTGTTTAAGGATGTCAACAAAGCTATTCGGCTCACTAAATCGATCAAAATCTAAGGTTTAAGTCAAAAGTCAACTCAAAGTTAAACGTGAGCCCACAGGAGAATTCATTCTTGAAGATCAAATCAGACTGCATTTGTTGATATCCTTTTGGTGTAAACAGTATTGGATAGATGATAGTGAAACCCTACTAGAATTCATAGTCTTTTGTATGACAGAGGGTTTTCTTTTTTTTGTTATTTTTTGGGATGTAATCACAACACTCTCTTAGTGCTGATTTTTTATATCTATATAATACCTTACTATTTCAAAAAAATAAAAAAATCAAATCTTGTTGACCATAACCTCATGAGTCCAAATCTATGGTTCGATTTTCAATCTAAGGTCGTTTAGGCATTCAAATCATCATTTAGATGATTTTAGGTTTTCTTTAAAATTTCACTTGTGCCAGCCCCGACCTTGGGGAGCGGAACCGGTGCTCAACTGAGATATCCTAGTCAAGCAAGCCGAATTGATGCCTACTATCAACCTTACCCATGAATGATTCAAGGATAAACAACAAGAGTAAGACAATCGAGAGGATATAAATGTACAACACAAAATTTTCATTACTTAAAGGAGCTTCATTGATAATTACCAAAATATTATAGGTCCATAGTTAGAAGTGGAAACATCCGACAAAACGACATTTTTAGTTTGTTTTTCCCCATACAAGACCGGTCCACAATATGTCTACGAAGCCTCTAAATAAACATGGGTATAGTATGGAAGTGCCGGTGACAATGCCCCGACTATGCCTCAAAACATAATGTACCAGAAATCGAAACAACATAAGACTCCGGTGTGGAGTAGGGCTCACCAAGTCAGCTGAGAAAATGGTACACCTATCAAGAACCTGTGCCACTTGTTGAGGAACCACCTGCATCTATTAAAGATATAGCGTCCTCGACAAAAGGGACGTTAGTACATATGGAATAGTACTTGTATGTAAAGCTAAGTACCCTCACATGGAATGGAATGCCAATGTAAGAAGAGAGAAATACGGAAGCATAAGAAAATCAATAATATTTAAATGCCAAGTTAAGACATAATCAATTTTCATATAAGCATTAACATGTTTGGTTGAGAGTTCATTAGTTACCGATACACCACCATGCACGTGGCATGCAGTCCGATCTCGACCCGATCGGCTGTGCCGTCTCTCCACAATGTCGTGTGGGTCGATATGGTCTTTGCTAGTAATCAATTTATCACAATCAAGGGGAAATAATCTCAACATAATACAAAAGGAGATATGTCCCTCAATCATCTCCTACACTGGTACATGTAGTTTCGGGCTTGGGCCTTTATAACTCACCCTTACTCGGTGACCTAACAATACTCCCAAAAAACATTTCTATATAAAAGAAATACATTCATCTCCTAGCCTTTCATAGAATTTTTTCATTTCATTGGCACTCTTAGGGCATACATGATAATCTTCATTCTTGGCGCAATGTCCACATATCAATTGCTTTCTTTCATTTGACAACATATGCATTGAGTAATTGAAAATCATAGAGATGCATAACTTCATGTTCATGTGCATTTTAAAACTAATGAGGTTGAAACATTTTGAAGGAATAGAGTGGCATTAGCAATACGAAATATGTAGAGCCTCATGAGCATTTGGTAATTCAATCTTTAAAGCATTTCAAATACGTAGTTTCGTAGCATAAAAGTCATGACTTGGGAAGGAACACATGGATAGTATATAGTTACTTGTCTCCCATAATCATGTTCTAGTAATTTGGAAGCTAAGGCATGAAGCATGTGGAAATCATACATTGGAAGATTATGGAGACCTCATAGAAATCGATTCTATGGGAAGGAGCTTAGCCGAACATACCTTGATTAAGCTTTCATTAGGATCACTACAACGTTCCACGGCTCTTAGCAACTTCAATCTATAGCAACATAATAATATTGAGCCGTTATTAGGAAGGTGTTTATAGCTTAGGTCATATAGGAATTTCATCAAACACATACTGTGCATTCTTGACTACAACTCCCTACTATGGGATATCTTCACCCCACAAGTAATCCCCAAGTCAACAATTCATCCATAACAACCCCACACCACCTTCGTCGGCACATGCATCACCAACGACTTACTCCCAACTCAAGAATCACACCTCCCACTCTTCACATATACTCAAATTCGAAATTAAGGGCTTGTGGCTTTCAATCACCATCCCATAAGCCCCAACAAAAAATCATACTTATAGATTCATTATAGAACATTGCATTTGAGCTAAGGATAAAGTGTTACCTGTTTAGTAGAAGACCTTGTGAGTTTGCCCTCTTGAATCCCCAAGATTTGGGCAAGAATTTGAAGTGTAGAAATGTTAGACCTTCTTCCTCTTTCTCTCAATATCAGATTATGCCTTCTAAAATAACCCCCTAAGGCCTTGTATCAAAATAAAGTCGGATTAGAAAATATTCAAATAACCCCCGATGTCAAATCCGTGATCGCGGAATGCGCTGCAGAAAGGTTATGCGGTCCGCGAGATGGGCCTCCAAATCTGGGTTGGGTCTGGTCAGGTCCGCTACGGATCCACAATCAACAGAACGATTCTGCGGTCGCATATTGGACCGCAAAGTCTCCTTCCAAAAATTTTCATCCGCGGAATGACTATGCGGTCCGCATAACCCACTGCGAAATGACCCTCAGAATTAAGTTGCTTATGACTCGTTCCGCGATGGTTCTGCGGTCAGCGGAACCGATCCGTGGTCCGTATAATTGACCGTAGAATCGCCATTTTCTGCAAATTCTTCTACCTACATCACGATGCATTGCACAGTCCATAAATCTGTACCGCAGCGAGCTACAACCTTCCGAATTCATTTGCTTGACGTTTGGCACTGTGAAACCTTATATCCTTGGCGAACTTTTACGTGGCGTTACAATTTGCTTTCACTTTTAATTCATGCTTCCAAGACAAATTTGATGATAGATTCATGATATAATTATAGATTCGAGTTACAATCACTTATCCCAACATTGTAAATGAAAAGCGCTTCAAGAATCGCCTCTACTCGAGCTCTCAAACTCCAAAAATGATGAAATAAGCTCAAAACATGAAATGAGGTTATTTATATCTATGTTGTGCCTACTCTCCAAAATGTTGTCATACCAATGTTGAATCCTCCAAAACTGCACTACTTTTGGAGTATTTGACACAAACCTGACAACATTTTTGGAGAGTCCGAGTAACATAAATTTATACAAAAGGGCAAAATTTGCAGACAAAATAACCTATTGTGCTGCGTTACGTGATGTGCCAGATATGCACTTGTTTTTCACTTAGAACCTTCCCCTAACGCCAAATCTCACCCTCCCCCCTCCCTCAACCCCTCGAAACCATCCGACAAGTTCAAATACCCTATATGGACTTGTCTAAAGGCTCGAAACCTGAAGTGAAGTGCTACAAACCAATACAATGACTCAAAGGGGGTAAGTGTAGTAAAGAAGCCCGTAGAGTTAGTGAAGATTCTCCATAAGAGCAAGGTCAATATAGCTTGTATGCATGAGACTAGATGGGTGGGGAATAAGGAACATGATGTAGATAGGTTTAAGCTTTGGTACCCTGGACGCGTGGGTGGCAAGAACGTGATAAGTATTTTTGTTAATAGGGATCTTCGGGAGCTAGTGGTGGAGGTTAGGAGGGTGAACGATAGGTTGATGGACATTAAGCTAGTTGTTGGGTTTTTTACTCTAAACATGATTAGTGCACCCGCACCTCAATTGGGCTTGGACGAGAAGGTCAAAAGGCGTTTTTGGGAAGATTTTGATGAGGTTGTGCGTGGTATTCCGCACAATGAGAAGTTTTTCATTAGAGGAGATTTCAATGGCCACATTGGGGCAACGTCTGGGGTTACGATGACGTGCATGGCGGTTTCGGTTTCGGAGTTAGAAACGGAGGTGGTACGTTCCTACTCGATTTTGCTAAGGCTTTTGATTTGGTGATAACTGTAGTTTCCTGAAGAATGAGGAGCACTTGGTCACCTTTAGAGTTCGGTGGCCAGGACCCAAATTGATACTCTACTCTTCAGGAAGTTTGATAAAGGCCTGTGTGCGAACTGTAAGGTCATCCTGAGTGAGAACCTCACGACTCAGCATAGGCTTTTGGTCATGGACTTGGAGATTATGAGGAAGCGAAGAAAGAAGGTTGTGATTGGTCTACCTTGGATCGAGTGGGGAGCCTTGACTAAAGGCAGAGCACAGGAGTTGGGAGATAAGTTGCTGGCTATGGGATTATGTAGGATTAGGGACGCGAGTAGCATGTGGACCGCGACTGCGAATTGCATTAGGGAGGCTGCTAGAGAGGTTTTGGGGGTCTCGAAGGGATCTACGGTGGCCGTAAAGGGGATTGCTGGTGGAGTACTGAGGTTCAAGGTAAAGTGGAGGCCAAGAAAGCATCATACTTGAAGTTCTGGAGAGCGTGGACGAGGAGGCGAAGAGGACTAATAGGGAGCGGTATATGATGGCCAAGAAGGAAGCGAATTTAGCAGTTACTGCGGCCAAGACCACTGCCTTTGAACGCTTGTATGAAGAACTCAGAGGTAGAGGAGGAGATAAGAAGTTGTACATGCTAGCCAAGGTGCGAGAAAGGAAGGCCGTGACCTGGACCAAGTGAAGTGCATCAAGGACGAGGACGACAGAGTTTTGTTGGATGAGGCACTTATTCGACGTAGATGGCAGACTTACTTCCATAAACTCTTGAACAAAGAGGGGGATAGTAACATTGAGCTAGGCGACTTAGAACACTCTAAATGTCGTCGGGACTTTGGGTATTGTAGGCGTATAAGAGCCGAGGAGATCGAGGGGGTTATGCGTAAGATGAGCAGGGGGAGAGCGACCAGTTTTGACGAGATTCCGGTGGTATTTTGGAAGAGCGTGGGTAGGGGGGCTTGGAGTGGCTATCTAGGTTATTTAATGTCATTTTTAAGACGAAGAAGATGCCCGAAGAATGGAGATGGAGTACGATGGTCCCTCTGTATAAGAACAAGGGTGATATCCAAAGTTGCAATGATATCCAAAGTTGCAACAACTACCGGGCATCAAGTTACTAAGTCATACTATGAAAGTTTGGGAGAGGGTGGTGGAGGTTGAGAAGGATATATTAGGGACAAGGTGGACGTGGCCCTTGTGGAGGACAAAATGCGGGAGGCGAGATTTAGATGGTTCAGGCATGTGAAGCAAAGAGGCACGGTTGCTCCAGTAAGAAGGTGTGAGAGGTTGGCCCTGGAGGGCCGAAGGAGAGGTAGAGGTAGGCCATACAAGTATTAGGGAGAGGTGGTTAGGCAAGATATGGTGTTGCTCCAGTTCACTTAGGACATGACCATGGATATGAAGGTGTGGAGGTTGAGAATTAAGGTAAGGGTTAGGATAGGTCACCTAGCGTTGTCCTTGTCTGTGACAGTAGCTTTAGTACATAAGTTAATGTTATTTATGTATTTTCGTATTCCTTGGCTTCTGTGATTACTTGTCGTTGCTTTCGCTCCGGCCTTCTGATTGCAGTACTCAGTTTTAGTTTTGTATCTTTGTATTTTTGCTTCGGTTTCTAATTGATGTGCTTGCTGCTGCTCTCCCTTTTATCTTTCCTAAGCCGAGGATCTCCCGGAAACAACGTCTCTGCCTTCTTGAAGGTAGGGTAAAGGTCTGTGTACATACTACCCTCCCCCAGACCCCACTTGTGGGATTACACTGAGTATGTTGTTGTTGTTAAAATCCCAATTTTCATGCGGTAGTGGCGAAATATTTCTGAGCCCAAGGCCCCTTGGGTTCTAATCCGAACATACATACTAGTCCAAGTACATCATATAAACTAATGCTTTAAAACATGAACCAAAGCGATATTACTACATTCGAGGGTAAGGTTCTACTTAAGCTCTTTAAACTTTCAAATTGCATGATAAGGTTTCAGATCTTCCCCAAGCCCTTCGGGGTTTAGACCACCCATGTTGGAAGTCATAAAACATCATACTAAATTACTCAAGGTGTCAAAGCAAAGAAAGGATGCTAGAACTCAAATCGACCGGTTGGGCCGTTACAGTCTCCGAGATAGTGTATTATTGAATTAACTAAAACTCTACCTCATGGTATACGAGTCAGAGTGCCGGTTTACCGAGTAAATTGGCCTAGTTTTTTTTTTGTTTTTTTTTTTGTATTGAGCTGATGTTAGTATTAACATATTGGGTTTTTGGTATGTTCAAACATGCATGCTTGCCCACGAAAGCAATTTGTGTTGTAGAAAATCGCATGTTGTGTTAGCAGCTCAAGTGCGGACTAGACAACGGCTGTATGCATATATCTTGTTTATGAGCTAACCAGATTATTTTTTCCGCTGTATAGGTCTATCAAACACTGCTGGTACTTTTGCTGCGATAATTGGAACTGTTGGTGCTGGATTCTTTGTTGAACTGGTGGGATCATTCAAGGGATTTTTGCTGCTTACTGCATTCATGTATTTTTCTGCTGCCGTCTTCTGGAATATATTTTCTACAGGGTTGAGAGTAAACTTTGATGATTCCACTTAGATTGGATTTTTGTCTTGTTTTTTTTTTTTGGTTGGGTGGTTTCCTTTCTTGTTTACTTCATCAGTGTAAAAGGATGGATAGGTTTATAGGTTATAGTGTTTCATTCTCAAACGAGGGAATGTAAGTACCATTGTCCCAGTTTCTTTCTTCGCTATAAGAAGTGCCAAACAATGTAAATACCAGTCAAGTTGGAGTGAGAGGCACTGCGCCACAGTAGCTAAGCAAAAACCTTTCAGAGTTTTTTGCTATTGCTGTTTTTATTTTTAACAAGTTCCTGTAGCCTTTCTGTATAAGTCAATATTAACACGCTTAGAGTTTCTGATATGTTTAACTTCATTGGTACCTGTCTCTTTGATCCTTAAATGGTTGGTTATATGGGCACGTCTAATATCAAAGTTTCGCTAATTCTGCCGTTTTAAAATGAATACATTTTAAGTTACACGTCAAAATAACATGTATTCAGATCAAGCCCAGCTATGCTATATAAAAAGGATTAAATGGTCGCTACAAATATAACATGGCTTATGAGTCTAAGGTCGAATCTCACCGAAAATTAACGTATCCGTCACAAATTTTACTATCGCTAAGAAGTCAAGTAAACCAATTTTCCGGATTATCAAATGGTGACTTCAAGTTTTTAAACTAAAATTATTGCAACTAAAGAAATATACTAAAATTATCAACTAATTAACACAGTCTATGCTAGATTAAGGGGGACCAGAGTTATGACTTCCCCAATTGTTGAATTCCTTTAACTTAGCGCATTTATCTCTCGATCAATCACGATAATTTACTAGATGTATTCTCTCGAACTACTCTAACTAGCAATTTATCTCACGATAATTTACTAGATGTTATTTCTAAGCCCACTTTTAAACCCGCAATATTGATCTCTTATATACCTAGGAGTTGTGCAACATCAACCTAAATATTCATTCTTTCTCAAGCTATACATAATAAATAGGCACCGTTAATTTAGAGCCCTTCATGAGGCTAAGATAAATATGTAGTTGAACAAGTAGAGAAATTTTGAGGCTTAATAGTATCAAGAATATGGGTTCCAAAGCGACGGGGCGGCCGGACCCGGCTCGGTCCCGGACCGACAAGGGAAGAAGGGATGGGTTGTGGGTGTGGGGGAGAGGGGAGAGGGGAGTTTCAAGGGACGCGGGATGGGATGGCCATTTTGTCCCGACGACCTGACGGAGTTATGGCCTGGTCCCGGCTCGGCAACCCACATAATTTTTTTTAAAAATGAAACTGGCCGTTGGCCAATGACTTTATTTTCAAAAAGAGCAGTTGGCAACAGCCAAAAGCAAAAAAATGGTCCCCCCCCCCCCCAAATCCCTCCCCCTAAATTTTTAATTTAATCCCTAAGTTTATTAAATTACACTTTGGCCCTATTTTTAACTATAAATACCTCCCATCCTTCTTCATTTTTTCACACAAATTCTATCATTCTCTCCCTAATTTCTAACTTTCTATCTATATTCTTCTCTTAATTTTTCATAATTATCTACGTTTCAAGTATTTGGGCAAATTTTTGGAGCAAATTTCAAGCTTTAAATTAATGGGCAATTTCTTCAGATTTCAATATTTAATCATGGTTCGCTCGTTCCATCTCTTTATATATATATATATATATATACTTTTTGCGTATTATTTTAGTGTTTACTTTTCGTGTTTCAATTTCATATTTAATTTTTATTTTTACATTTCGTATTTAAATTATGACTCTTGAAAAGGTATTTGGCATAACCAACCTATTTAAAAAAATAGTAAATGTGCTAGTTCTAATAGTAATCCTAATCCCAATCCTAATCCTAATGACTCATGTTGATGAAACTTCCTTTAGCCGACCCCTGGGATTTTATAATATTAATCCGGAAGAACTAGTAGATCATGAAACTTTACAAAGACAATTTGACAATTATAATAATTTTAATGAAAAAGAAGAAAATAAGGAAGATGAATTAGATGGAACACTCACTAGTCCAACAACAGAAGCTTCAACTCAGAGTCAATCTCAGTCTAGGGCTTTACCTCTCCTTGTACCTCCTATAAGGGGTAAGGTTAAGGCAGAACGTACGAGAACATCACTTGTATGAATTTTTTTTATTTCGATAAAGAATCTTTAGTTGCTGCTTGTAAAACATGTAAGACACAATTTGCACCTGGTATGGGTAGAAATCATTTGGGATGGGGGGTTTAAGCAGACACTTGAATAATAAACACAAAGCTTTATGGGTAAAATCTCAAATAGATGCCGAAAAATATTGAATCGTAGCAGCACTTCTGGCGCTCCTACTGGATATAGCGGGGGTTCTAACTATGTCCAACAACAGTTTTACCCTACTACCGATTCTATATTACGCCCCCATAAATAAAGATAGAGATCAAGAAAATTTAGCAAAAATGGTTGTTGTTTGTGGCTGACCTTTTATTTTCTTTCTCACCCTGGCTGTGTGCATTATATACAAAAAAAATTACAATCATGCTTTCCAAGGTTTTCCTAAGACCATAATTAGAATTGTTATATATATTTCAAAGTGACTATTTTCAGTAGATATGTTGTGTATTTTACCACTTAGATTATAAAGTGTCTATCACATCTAATATAGGTCGTAGTCCTAACAATGATTATTTAACTGTTACATGTCATTAGGTTGATTATCATTCGAACATGCAAAAATGTGTTATAGGTTATAAATTTATCAATTCAAAATAAACCGGTGCATATATTGCAACCATTGTTCTAGAAATACTTCAATTTTATGATCTTATCGATTAAATTTTAACTATCACATTAGATAATGCGTTTGCTAATACTAATGCAACAAATAGCTTAAAAGCTAGAAGTTGCCCAATTAATGACTCATTTTTCTATGTTATATATGCATGCTATATTTTTTTTAACTTGGTTGTAAAAGAATATTGTCACGATCCAAATCCCACCATAGGGGTCGTGATGGCACCTAGTTTCTAAACTAGGTAAGCCAATCACTTGACAACATTAAATCAAAAAGACATGGTATAATAAAATTGAATTTAATATGTGTAATACTCAAACAACCCTTCTCGACCATATGTCGAACCTTCAAGAAAGAGATAGTCCGGCTAGATGTACTAATATATGAACCCTTCAAAGTCGGTCATATCAAGCAACAAAAGATCTGCTCTGGTCTCATAACTACAGAAAGTCATAACATATGACCCGTAAACCCGATCCACAACAACAGAATCACCCACTTACGTGGACACATATACAAGAACACCTAAGGACTCACGAGATACATCCAGATAAGGAGCAAATAGATAAGACACATATGAATATATAGACCCTGGATCTAATAGTACCGAGGCATCCTTACCGCAGACAGAAATAATAACTGTGATCACGACGTCTGAGGCTACTTCATCTGGTCTGGCTTTGAAGGCATAGAAACTTGCTGGAGTGCCACCTGGCTGGCCTCTACACCTAGGGAGACCCCTACCTACTTGACCTCTGCCTTTGGCCGGCCGGACGAGCGGTGCGGCAGCTGATGCGGTGATCATGGGCTGATGGCTTTGCAGTACTGCCTTTCCCAAAGCCTGGGGCAAAACCTCCTTATATGACCCAACTCCCCGTACTCATAGCAACCTCTTGGTTCTAAAGATGACTGACCCTGGGCCTGACCTTGGTGACCTTAATACCCGCTGGAAGAACCCTTAATAGTCGGTAGATGGTAGGTGCTCTCTGGAATGGCACTGAAGTAGGGTTGAGCTGGAGCACCCCGAGAAGGTGGTGGTGTTGAGACATGGGCCTGCTAGATTGGCCTTTCACAAACTGGCCTCTGCCCCAAGACGGAGCACCACTGAATCCTCCCGAATATCAAGGCCACTTGTTCCTTGGCGCATGATCTCGGCTCTGCTAATAGATACCCTTGATCCTCTGAGCTATCTTCACAACTTGCTCGTAAGAAGTCCCCATCTCAACCTCTCGGGCCATAGTAAACTGGATGCCACAATGCAAGCCCGCGATAAATCTCTGTGTTCTCTCTACATCTGTGGGGAGTATCATAAGTGAGTGGCAAGACAACTCAGATAACTTCGCCTCATAATCGGACACCGACATCTAACCCTGCTAGAGCAGCTTGAATTGACCCCGCAACTCTTCCCTCTAAGAGGGTGGAATGTATCTCTCCATAAAGAGACGTGTGAACTGGTCCCAAGTAAAGGGAGGTGAACATGTTGGCATACTTTAGAGATACGACTGCCACTATCTACAGGCCTTACCCTTCAGTTGAAATGTGGTGAAGTCCACCCCGTTGGATTCCAATACTCCTATGTTATGCAGCCTGCCCCTACAACCATCAATGAAGTCCTGTGGGTCCTCATGTCACTCACCGCCAAAGACATGAGGCTGTAGCCTGGTCCACCTGTCCAACCGCTTCTGCTACTCAATGGTCATTATTGGTCTGGGCTTTGGTATAGTTGCTGCGACTAGCTAAGCCCCACATGCAGGTAGTGCACCTAAGGTTTGATATACGGCAGCAACGTACCCTGGAGCCTGAGCATTAAGGGTCTGTGCTCCCCCTCCCGCCTGAGATGTGGCTGGGTTCGCTAGAATAAACCACTTGCGTCATAGAATCCATGAACTGCAACATACGTCTCATGACCTCCTGAAATCCCTATGTAGTCATGAATTCTGCCTGGGTCGTCTCAGCTGCAGGCGCCTCATCCTACTCCTCAATGACAGGATCCTTCACTAGATCCACTGGTGGTACAACAGGAGCAACTCTAGGATGCCCTTGTCCTCTAACAAGAGCCGGAGCCCTCTCTCGGCCTTTGCCTTGGCCTCTAGTAATAGGGGGAGCATCTCCTCTACCGCCGGGGATATCTGCCGCACGTGTTCTCACCATCTATGACAGAATAAGAGAAAGATACATAACACAACATCAACTGCACAATGGGAGATGAAGAAAGAGAAATTTCCTAACTCCCTATAGCCCCTCGAAGATAAGTACAGATGTCTCCGCACCGATCTGCAAGACTCTATTAGGCCTGCTCATGACTTGTGAGACCTATGTGAACCTAATGCTCTGACACCAATCTGTCACGACCCGATTCCCAATATAGGCCATGATAGCACCAACGTCGCCGTTAGGCAAGCCAACTGTGAACTATCTACTTAATTGTTCATTTTTTTAAAAGTCATGAATTTTATTTAATAAGGAAACCAAGAGTAAATAGCCAAGGTGATATAAAGAATAAATAATCGTAAGAGTGAAATAGTGATATTAATAGGCAAAAATCATAAGTATCTACAAGAAATTTTCAAAAGTCGGTGTCAAAACTGCATGAGCAATCTAGTAGAATATACAAAACTCCCTACAACTACTATTTGAATTAAAATAGACATAAATAATAAATACAACAAGAGGAGGCTCCGGGTGTTGCAGAATAGAGCATGGAGAGCAGCTTACCACTAGGCCTCTGGAAAATGCGGGTGCGCGCCTGGACGGACACCAAATATACCTGCCTCATTACCTGCAGAATATATGCAGAAGTGTAGCATGAGTACGTAAAACGAGTACTCAGTAAGTATCTAGTCTAACCTCGAAGAAGTAGTGACGAGTGATCGACATAGACACTTACTAGTGGTCACTATATATAAAGTGCAAGAATTATAAATAGGCATGAATTACAACAGTAACAATAGAATAAGAAACAATAAATAATGATTAACAGAATATCAATTTAAAACCTCCAATTATCACATGTAAATTTTAACACATAAGAGCCACCAAGTAATCATCAAATCTCAAGTTAAGAAGGAAATATCAAGTATAATCAGACTCCTAGCAATATCACGCAGGATTTATGCCGAGGTCGTACGGCCCAATCAGAATAGTCGTGTACACTTCTGAGGGTCGATCGGCATGAACCATAGATGCATCTAAATATACTGTCGAGGCGTTCAGCCCGATCTACAAGAATATAGGAACTCTACAAAACTACGGTCAACGAATACCATACATGAATAGTACTCAAAGAAGGCATAATTTGATTATTGTTTAATTTCCTGAATTTGTTGGAGGAACTTTAATAGAATTGTGATTTTATTCTTTATAGTGTTTAATCGAAAGAGGAGCATCTTATTGAATATCATTGCCGCATAAGCCTTAGTTTATTTTGTTGATTCTTTGAAGTAATAGAGAGAGAATTTTGAGTTATCGTTTAAATTAAGATTAAGAAATATTCGTGAGAAGTTTCTCTTACATCATTCCTACCAATAGATTCTTACAAGTTTCACCGTACTTCAAAAAAGTTTATTTGAAAGATTTAGATTTAATCGAGAGAGAATTCTGAATCAAAAGCATAAGCTAATCACCTATTGAATTCGTGAGAATTGATAGAACCTCAAGAGAAAAATATAACAGTATCATATCCAGAATAACAATCTTGCACCTATTATATCAAAACCCTTATTTCTCACATTGATAAGAAACCGACTTTGCTAATCTCTAGTTTGTTGCAGTCAATTGTCAATTGCTTTACTTAGTAGTTAATCATAGTTCGTAATCATTCCAATCAAGTTTGATCATCATGAATTGCATTTAAACCAGGAATTACTAGAGCATTATTTAAATCTAATCCTTGTGGAGACGATAACCATGCTATACTATATTTGGCTTGCGAACATCATTTTTGTGTTGTGTTTTGCGCTCGTCAAATTTCGGCTTCGTTGTCGGGGATTGGCAATCAATAGTGTTCAAATTAGTTTTTTGTGCTAATTTAGGAATTTATTTTATTTTACTTTTATTTTTCTTTTTTATTCTTCACGGGTTTCATCTTCCATGTGCAGGCAACAGATTGAAGTCTTTGGTGTATGACTCGATCTTCTTCAAGGGAATTGATTCTATACAATCCAAAGGTAGAAAAGAGTCTGTGACAGTTGAGGAAAGAGAAAGAACTCACCAGAAAGTTCTTGGGAAAACCATCAACCTAAGAAAACGTGGCTAATAACGGCGAAGATGAGGTAAATTTAGCTGCAAGAGAGGCAGTACAACTTAGAGAAGAATATGCAAAGATAGAAGATGAGGCAGCCCATAGAGCTACTAGGGAGACCGTCGAAGATGATCAGGGTTGAAGTGTCTATCTAAATCGACCCTTGATTGATGACCAGTTCGAGAATGTGGTACCCAGGCCTGGTAGAGCATTGGGGGATTATGCCAGACCAGTCTACAATCAGGGACTATCTAGTGTTAGACCTCCGCCAGTAGTAACAAATAATTTCCAGTTGAAGCAAGGCTTGCTTCAAACTATTCAGAACAATTGTGTCTTCCAAGGGAAGGTGAATGAAGATCCTAACACTCACTTGATGGATTTTGAGGATATCATTAACACCTTCTAGTACAACGAAGTGTCAAAAGCTGCAGTATACTTAAGGGCATTCCCTTTTCACTAAAGGATGGCGCGAAGCACTGGCTTCGTAGCTTACCAATGGGGTTGATCAGGGCATTGGAATACATGACTAAAAAGTTTCTTGACAAATACTTCTCAGCTGAAAAACCAGTAAAATTCATAAAGGAAATTCACAACTTCTGCCAGACGGACACTGAAACAGTTTTCGAGGCTTGGAAAAGATTCAAGGAGATGTGAGGAAGTGTCAGCATAATGGGATTGAATTGTGGATGCAACTCCAGGACTTTTAGGATGGACTGACACCCCCCTCACGATGAACTCTTAACACTGCAATTGGAGGTTCTTTAATAAAGAAGACTCCTGAAGAGATTCTGGCAATTCTTGATGAGCTCTCTGAAGATACTAACCAATGGCCTGCTAAGAGTAATGATAAAAGAACATCAGCTGGGGTTCATCAAGTATATTGTAACACAGCAGTGCAAGCCCACCTAGAAGTCATGGCCAAAGCGATAAGAAAGTTGACTTTAGCCAAGGTCCACAGCCAACCATCACCAGTTTGTGATTTTTGTAGAATGGGTCATCCAACGCATGAGTGTTAGGACTTAGCTACAGATGAAGTGGTAAATGTTGTGGGAAGCTTTGATAGAGGTAACTACCAAAGTGGAAATAATTTCAATTTTTTGGGATAGAGTCACCCAGGATTTTCTTGAAATTCACCAAGTGGTAGCCTCAACTCACGGCAACAAAATAACTCTAGACCTCAAGGACAAGGTGCTCCAAGATTTCAAATAAGCAGAGGCAGCAATTTTAGCCTCCATAGTCTAATCAGTCTAGCATGGAAGATCTAATGAAAGCCTTCATTATCAAGACAGTTGGGAGGCTTGAAACTAATGGCTCAGCTATATGAGAACATGGTGCAACTATCAAAGAACTGGGCACTGCTTTTCGAAACATGGAAAGACAGGTTGGGCAACTAGCTGCTCTATTGTTTGAGAGGATTCCAGGAACGCTCCCTGTTGATACAAAAAGAAATCCAAAAGAGAAAATAAATGCAGTGTCTTTGAGGAGTGGGCACGAATTGGAGGATACCATAGCAAAACAAAAGGAAGAGCCTATTGAAAGACAGGTGGAGATTGTTGAAGAGCAAAACAATTATGACATTCAAACAGGTGCAGGGATGGTAGATGATGATCTCAAGAAGAAGGGGAAGATTAGAGCTCAGGAAAAAAAAGAAAGATGATAATGCAACAAATAATGAGACTAAAGAGAGAAAATACATACTTGCTCTACATTTCCCCTAAAAGCCAAGAAGAGAGAAGTTGGACAAACAATTCGAGCGCTTTCTAAAAGTGTTCAACCAGGTGCATGTGAATATACTTTTCAAAGAGGTGCTTTCTTAGATGCCAGCTTATGCTAAATTCATGAAATAGATATTGTCCAAGAAGCGGAAAGTGGAAGAGACATCAGCTGTCAAGCTAACAGAGCATTGTAGTGCAATTTTGCAAAATAAGCTCCTTCAAAAGTGTGGAGATCCAAGGAGTTTTATTATACCTTGCTCTTTAGGAAGTACTAAATTTAAAAAATCTTTGTGTGATTATAGTGCTTCAATTAATCTTATGTCTTTGTCTATTTTCAGGAAATTAGAGGAAAAATTTGGAAAAACCGGTCGATACATGTGTCCTTGCAGCTGGCGGATCAGACCACAATCATACCGGAAGGAATAATGGAAGATGTGCTAGTTCAGGTTGACAAATTTGTGTTCCCCGTGGACTTCATTGTGATAAACATGGAGGAAAATAGGGAGGTCCCTCTGATTTTAGGAAGATCCTTCTTGGCTACGGGCAGAGCAATTCTGAATATTCAGGAAAGGCAGTTCATGCTCAAAGTGGGGGAAGAAAGGTTAATCTTTAAGATGGAAAGAGAAAAGGGGGCCCTGAAGGAGCAACTTGGAGAGATTTAAGCGGATAAGTATGGGGGTTACCCAAAGAAGGCCGAAAAGAATCTCTCAGCATGGATGTGTGCACTAGGTCGGCGTGAAAAGGAGATCCCGACTTTGATTCAGACCCTGACTAAATGAATCAGGGAAGTTTCCTTTACCTCTTTATTTTTGTTTGCGTGTCATGGGGACATGCCATAATTTAAAGTGTAGGGTGGGAAATGTAAATATGTATATATGTGTTTGTAATCGTGTCTTTTGATTGAAGAATTTTTTTGTTGACTTTTTCCGACGATGGATTTCCTCGGCTGTCTTCTTGAGGGATTAAAGTCGAAGAAAAAAACTTTAGCCGTTTATTTTTGTTTTGTTTTCTTAGGTAGTGTAACAATTCCCCCTTGATTTTTTTCAAGAGTTTTGCTTGAACCGGGTGTAGTTAGTTTCTCTTTTATTAGGTTAGTGAAGTCGTGTGCTATGTATTAAATGGAGATGATATTTCTTGACTTTGTTGTGCCTTGAGAGTGGTGAGTAGGGGTGGGAATAAAATCCTAAAAAACGAATTCTGAACCGACTTAATTTGGTATTTCGGTTTCTGGTTTTTCGGTATTTTGGTTTATTTCAGTACAAAAATTTCGGTATTTCTGTAATTCGGTACGGCATATGGTATTGGGTTTTTGATATTTCAGTATACTAAAATAGTTTAGTCCAAGCCCAACTTTATTTTATTTTTTAGCCCAATAAACTTAAGCCCACACTCCAAAAGTCCAAAACCCCTAATTCCCTAATCCCTTACCTTAGGCTTAGTCATGAGGGACAACCATTCTCTATATAGTATTGGTCGAGATGAGCACGTAAAAAGACATAATAGGAAATATTTAATTGTATGATCAAACATGATTTTGTTCATGAGTGACAATCATATAGTGGATTCCAACCTGCTATTGTTGTAAGTCTTGTGGTACAATCATTCTTTTCTCCTAACTTGTATTAGTTCTTAAACCAAAAAATATGCCTGCCTTGAACAAACTAAAAATTCTCTGATAAAGAAAAACATAAAGATTATAGTAATTTCTATAAAGCCTCAAAATAAATAACATAAATGACACAAAGAGCGGAAATCATTCACGGAATAAGATACATAAGATAAAAAACCTAGTTTAACAATTTGAAACAAGAATAAACTCATCGACTAAAGAACACATTAGTTGGATCATTTTCACACACTAACGACTATAAATCTCACAACAATTCGTGGAGGCAAATTGCAGTCCGACAATCATTGACTCATCTTCTTCTACTCAAACTCAAAGTGTATTGCCTTTCGTCTATTCTCTGTACACAACCTGAGAACTTAATATTGATCTTTGGTGGAATCTCAAACAACATGGATTACATTAGTTAATGGAGTGGGGGAGACAGTGAAGATTTGGTTTAAATCGAAACCGTACCGAAATCGTACCGAACCAAAATAAGAAATACCGAACCGAACCGAAATACTTTGGTACGGTATTTGGTATACACAATTGATAAACCAAATACCGAAATTCTTAAATACCAAACCGAAGTACCGAATGCCTCCCCCCCCCCTCGAGAGGTGAGTGCCTTAGTTGTGATGCCTAGGCTCAGTCATTGACTCGTGTATAAGTGCATTAAATTATTTAATTTTGACTTTGCTTAACTACTTTGACGAGATAGTCGGGATAGATCCGATACTGAGTGAGTTATGTGCCAATGTGTATGCGAGGTTTTTGTTGATATTTTGTGCACGCAGTTGATGTCTAGAACTTGCCCTGTGTATTTGCAAAATGAAATGGTAATCTTATTCAGTCTAAGAAGTGATATATGCATTTCTTTGTTGAGCTAACTATATGTTATGACCCAACTAATTAATCGATATCCTAGTCAGCCCCCTTGAGCCTATAATCCTACTTTTTGGCAACCCCACTGCAAGCCGGATCCATTTTATTTGAACTGACTATCTGTTTAAAACTTTTACCTCTCGCGAGCACTTAATTTTGTTTGAGCTTGTAAAACCTAAGTGGAGGCATGGTCATGGTTTTGAGTAGAACTATTGAAAAAGGAGAAATGTGCATTGTTTGAAAAATTATGAGAGCCACGTGTAAGGAATTGAAAAAAAAAAAGAGAAAGAAAAATCAATCAAAATTTTGAAAATAAGAAAAAGGAGCGTGTATGTGGTAGAAAAGAGAAAAATTGATCCCTTGCTGGTGATAGTTCTCTATCTTTTTTGTTCTTAAAGATATTGGGATCTCGATGCTATTATGTATGAAGGTTGGGGTTTGGTTCAACACAAGTGTAGGATTTAAATTATGAAATTGTATGTATTAAATTGCTTAGGGAGGTTTAGTCACTATATCCAACTGTATCCTACCTGTCCCACAGCCTACACTGCAACCAATTTAAGTTCTACTTGATTCTTGACATGATGAGCTAAATTAGTAGAGTATTATACTACGGGAAAGCCTATTGCACGTCTTCTGTGGCACATGAATTTTATTTCTGAGAGTGAGTTAATTCTTTCTAGCTTGAGTTTCTATTTGTTCTTGAATTTTATTGTGTGTGGAACTACTTTCTATTGTTGTGTGAGGGCATATAATTTGTGAAGGTAAGGTAAAGTCTTTGACCTATGTGTTAGAGTAAGTGAGTAGGTTGTGAAAATTGCGTAGTGCTTGTAAGTCGAGTTTTGAGGCTAGGATGTCATAATTGGTGCTTAGTCTGCTTTAATATTCTTTGCATTATAAGTTGGGGAAGTTGTCTGTGAAGATGGTCGTCTCTATGTGAAGTGCAGTTTCATTGCCCGAGGACGAGCAATGATTTAAGTAGGGGCGTTGATGGTAGGCTAGAATCACGTATTTTAGTCATTGTTTGCACTCTAATTACTGCATTTTACTTGTGTTTGAGCTTAAATGATAGTGGATTGTACTAATTATGTGTTTTATGCCTTGCAGGAAATGATTCCGAGCTATTAAGATAATTCAGAGCTAATTGAACAAGTTAAAGCTTTGAAGTCTGAGTAAAAACCCAAGAAATTAAGTCGGGATCACGTTGGAGTGTCGAGGATCAAGTCAGGATGTTAAAAAGTGAGAAAACAAAATTACTCTGAGAAAATTGAACTACCGCCCCGCGCCATACGTAGCGGAGCGCAGGACGGTAGTGCAAAATTCCTGCAGAGTGAAAAAATTAACTCTCTGAAAATCCTCACTAATGTGGCGCATGGGGTGTCGTGCTAGTGTATTTTTACGTTCCAATTGTCCCACTTCGACTTGGAAAGGGTAGTTTCATCCGGACCCGTTCCTACATGGTATAAATATACCAAAAATACGATTTTTAGAGAACTTGTGACCTTGGGAACTATTGGAGAGCATTAGGGGCTAAAATATACAAGATTTCATCATCCTTCCATCAATTCAATACGCAAGTTTGGATTGTAACGTATGATTAATATTTTCTATGTTTTTAAACTTATTTGTGATGACTTTCTCCATATCTATGGAGTAGTTTACCTTATGGTTTGACAAGATTTGGTGATTTGGTTGTTGTTTATGGATTTAATTACTGTTTAATTACTTGAATTTGTTGGAGGAGCTTTAATAGAATTGTGATTTTATTCTTTATAGTATTTAATCGAAAGAGGAACATCTTATTGAATATCATTGCAGTGTATGCCCTAGTTTATTTTGGATATTCTTTGAAGTAATCAAGAGAGATTTTTGAGTTACCGTTTAAATTAAGATTGAGAAATATTCGTGAGAAGTTTCTATTGGATCATTCCTACCAATAGATTCTTGCAAGTATCACCGTACTTCACATTAATTTATTTGAATATTTAGATTTAATCGAGAGAGGACTCTGAATCGAAAGAATAAGCTAATCACTTATTGAATTCATGAGAATCGATAGAACCTCAATAGTGAAATATAACAGTATCATATCCAGAATAACAACCTTGCACCTATCATGTCAAAACCCTTATTTCTCACATTGATAAGAAAACGACTTTGCTAATCTCTAATTTGTTGCAGTCAATTGTCAATTGCTTTACTTAGTAGTTAATCGTAATTCGTAATCATTCCAATCAAGTTTGATCATCCTAAATAGTAGTTACACCGGGAATTACTAGAGCATTGTTTAAATCCAATCCATGTGGAGATGATAATCATACTATACTATCTTTGGCTAGCGAGCATCAATATTATGTTGTGGTTTGCGCTCGTCAGACAATAATGATATACATTGGTAAAATAATAATTAGCTGATAGAATCCATATCTCGGTTTTGAGATTGATGATACTCCTTTATGGAAGCTTATAAATTTTCATGTGTAAATCCAACCGGTGGATTTTGTATTCGACATATGAAATAAGTTAAGTGAAAGTCTAAAGGATGTAATCAATAAATTAAATTATCAATAATTTAATTTGATTAATTAGTATATGAATCTTAACATGGGAAGTTAAATAAGGTTTTATGGAAGAATATTAAAATTTAACTAAGGGGTGCAATAACAAATTTTAAGTGAAATAATTCGTAATGTATTATGGTAGATATTAATTTCGAAATTTGAAATTAATTCTATAATAGGTAGCTTTGTTAATTAAATTCTATGATCTCTATTGTACCTAAATAATAGAAAATAAAGGAAATCTTTTGAAAAAAGGGTTTTATCCAAAAAAAATTGGCTATATATACATGGGTATTTCCTCCATAGGGCTGGCCGAATTTTGATGCTCTTTTCCTTGGAATTTCGCCTACGCAAAATTTACTTTTTTCAGATATTTTTTAGATAACACAATAGAAGACTGAGGGACGTTTTTGGAATTCCTGATTGTGCTACTCTGTAATTGGAGACCAACGAGATTGATTTACTTTGTTCATGCTTCAAGAGGTAACTCGTATGAATTCTATATGTGCTAATTATTTAATTTGCACGTGAATTCAATATTGAAATTGCTTGCGGTGCGGTATATAATCCAACTCTTGAATCATAATTTAGTAGTACGATGAGTAAACCATTGTACAAGTTGCCTACTGATTCTTGACATGTTGCAAAAGATTAAAGTTGCTATTGTTTCCTGGCATGTTGCAAAAAATTAAAGTCAAAAGAATAAGATCATAAGATAGAATATCCTTTGAAGCATCACTACTATGTTACACCGATATCATTACCCTAAATAATGTTGAAAATTACTAAAAGAAGTGACACAAGAAGGCAAAAAAGGAAAAGAAAGAGTTAGAGTCACTAAAAATCAAATTTAAAAACATGGAAAAGAGAAAGTTATGGGTCAAAGAGACAAAGATTGCAGAAATAAAAGAAATTAAATAAAGAAGAAAAAAAGGGGGAAAAAATGGAAAAAAGCAAAACAAATGGGGTATCCGTCCTTGTACAAAAATATTAAGCATCAAACGTCGTCTAAATAACTTATATTTGTTTCATGAATGGCGGAATTAAACGAGCAGTTTCAAGCTTAATGGTACATGACCAGCGAAACCAAAATCTTGAAGTTATCTCCAGGACTTAAATAATTACATCTTTTACCGCTTGTTGTTGCTATTGGAGAAAGGTTCTATCACACAAGAAGTTCAGGAACTGCTAAATCTCTTCACCCAAATTATCTAATAGGAACTTCGTTTCAGAGGAAGTACAATGAGGAAGGGAGATGATAGTGACTAGTGAGTAGGGGTGGCTAACGGGCGGGTTGGGTCGGATATAAGCAATTCGAAAAAGAATAGTAAATGAAATATCCTATCTGACCTGTATTATACGGATAGAAAATGGGTAACCAAATAATATGTGTATCCATATTAACCGTGACTTCTTGATTATGATAACTTTTGGGAGAATTCCTAGTCTCTCAAACCCCCAATTTGAATCTTTGCAAATATAAAAATTAAATTCATTAGTTATCCATTTTTCAAGTGGATAATATGGATCTTATCGATGTTTGAGTCATTTTTAAAAAGTTCATTATCCAACCCATTTTTTAGTGGATAATATGATGGATAATTGCCACCACTGTCAGTGAGGGACTAAGAATGCTCGTATTTTGTAAACTCAAAGGATGGTTTCTTATAAGTATATGGACAATGTTTTTCGATCTATAAGAGTTGTTAGGGCCTGACTCTTTGTCATCGGGCGTGGCACGGCTGTGGCAAGGATTTGGGCGTGATGACCTTGTCATTGGCCTATGTGCGGGCAAAACGATCATGCGGACGACGGACAAGACATTGTCATTGAGGGTTGTTGGGGGCAAATATTGGCCAAGGCCTTGGGACAGGCAAGGCGCGCTTGGCAAAGGCTTGACAAAGCTGTGTGGGCAATGTTAGGGCGGCATGGCACGTCATGCCCGCCAAAGTCAGTGGCACGGCACTTTGGGTTGTGGCAGCTAAGTGCGGGCTAAGCTAAGGCAAGGCGGAAATGCGGGATGATGGCAAAGGCTTTCAATAGCTAAGGCAAAGCTATGTGAAGGAAAATACAAGCAATGGCACGAGGGAAATGAAGGTTGACATGGGCAAGGCAGAAACTCGGCCAACGCAGTGTGCGGGCAACAGCGACGTCGGGCGTGTGCGGCAAAATCATGGGCGGCGAATTGCGGGCATGGCATTGGTGTGGAGCAATGTCAAGATGAGCCAAGGCTGGGCGCAATGCCAGCCTTGGGCGTGATTCAGCTGGCCAAGTGAAGATGGCACATGCAATGCATATGAAAAGCAGTTTGGCGGTTACCTTGTCATAACCTCTTTGTGCCATGACTGATTTATGCTTGTATCATTATCCCATTTCGTGTATATCATGTCCTAAGTAGTTGGGGATGTCAACTACATGTTAGGAACAGATTTAGTCTTAGCCCGACAAGTGGAAAAAGTTGTAGACGACAAGTGTCATTGTGCTGTCAAGTTCTAAGGGTTGCCTATATGTTATAAATAGGGCATTTGGACTTAGTCAGATGTGTGTGGGTAATTTCGTGTGAAATTATAAGTGGGAAACAAGAGTGAAACGTGAGGGTTTCAAAGTGTTTCAAAAGGGACTAAGGCTAGGTTTGGGCAGGTCTTAGTGTTGGCCAAGAACGACTTGTGTTCTTTGTCACGAGTGAGCTGTGAACGATTTGTGTTCATAGCAAAGTGAGGGGTCCTTTGTATATTTTCGAAATTATTGCAAAGGTTAGGATTTTCCCGTACTTGCTGTTGTTCCTATTGAATTGCTGCCTAAAAATCGTTGAGGCCAAACTTGCTGAAAATTGGCTAAGTGTTTAGGAGGCTGAGTCAAGTGCGCAACTTGACTGCCACGCGGGTGTGACTTTGGACTGATCAAAAATGCCCCCGTGACAACTAGTATCAGAGCGAATCAGGTTCGTGCCAGTGGCAAGACGATCGGCGGCAGATTTCGTTGGGCTATTTGAGAACATGGCTGGTGACACAAATGTTGAATTGCGTCAAAGGGTGGAGCAGTTGGAAGCACTCGTTGGGCAGGCTCTTGAAGTAGATGGCGATTCTTCTTTTCTTGCGAGAATGGCACGTTTGGAGGCAGATTATGCGGTGAGGCGTGAGACGACGCTGGCAGAAATGGCCTTGGTATGCAAAGAAAAGGAAGAACTGCGCGAGGGAGTGATTCAACTTCGAAGGGCACTGCAAACTACTGCCCCTAGATGTAATGAATGCACAAAATTGAGGATTCCGGAGCCAAAAGTGCCAAAGAACTGGAAAATTTCTTGTGGGATATGGAGCAGTATCCCGTGTGTCGGATGATGAAAAGGTGACAATCACACCAATGTATTTGACTGACGATGCAAAAGTGTGGTGGCATACACGAGTGGTAGAAGTGGAAAGTGCTGGACTGCCCAATATTGAAACTTGGGAGATGCTGAAGATGGAATTAAAATCTCAATTCCTTCCAACTAACTCGTCATGGATTGCACGAGATGGACTGCGTCGCTTGAAACAAAGTGGCACAGTGAGGGAGTATGTCAAGGAATTTTCGTTCTTGATGTTGAATGTAAGTAATATGGCAGAGGAAGACAAGCTGCATTACTTCATGAGTGGACTGAAGGGCTGCGCGCAATTGGAGTTGAGAAGGCAGAATGTTCAAAGCCTCTCTACTGCCATTGATGCGACAGATGCATTGGCTGACCTAAACATAGGTGATGACCCTGTTGAAACTTCGCATTTGAAAGCTGATGGGAAGAAAGACAAAGCGAGGGAATGGAAGAAAAGTGGGAAGGGCCAAGCTGCCGAAGATGAGGGATTTGCCAAGAATGTGAGACAGGAGATTCACAATGGCAAAGAAAGGAGCGACAAGTTCAAAGGCTGCTTTACTTGTGGGGGACCGCACTTGAAGAAGGACTGTTCGGTGCAGGCTAGGGTGAACGCTATGCTGGCTGCAGAAAAACAGGAACAAGTGGTGGAGACGAATGTCATTGTGGCAGATGTGAATGGAGCACCAGGGGCGTTGTATGTCAACAATCCCTTGGGGCTGCTTCATTGAGTTGGCTTGATGAGGACGTTGATTTCAAAGGGTGCGGGTGGTTTGTTAGGGCTTGACTTTTTGTCATCGGGCGTGGCACGGCTGTGGCAAGGATTTGAGCGTGATGGCCTTGCCATTGGCCTATGTGTAGGCAAAACGATCATGCGGACGACGGACAAGACATTGTCATTGAGGGCTGTTGTGGAAAAATATTGGCCAAGGACTTGGGACAGGCAAGGCGCGCATGGCAAAGGCTTGACAAAGCTGTGTGGGCAATGTTAGGGCGGCATGGCACGGCATGCCCGCCAAAGTCAGTTGCACGACACTTTGGGTTGTGGCAGCTAAGTGCGGGCTAAGCTGAGGCAAGGCGGAAATGTGGGATGATGGCAAAGGCTTTCAATAGCTAAGGCAAAGTTATGTGAAGGAAAATACAAGCAATGGCACAAGGGAAATGAAGGTTGACATGGGCAAGGCAGAAACTCGGCCAAGGCAGTGTGCGTGCAGCAACGACGTCGGGCGTGTGCGGCAAAATCATGGGCGGCGGATTGCGGGCATGGCATTGGTGCGGAGCAATGTCAAGATGAGCCAAGGCTGAGCGCAATGCCAGCCTTGGGTGTGATTCAGCTGGCTAAGTGAAGATGGCACATGCAATGCACATGAAAAGCAGTTTGGCGGTTACCTTGTCATAACCTCTTTGTGCCATGACTGATTTATGCTTGTATCATTATCCCATTTCGTGTATATCATGTCTTAAGTAGTTGGGGATGTCAACTACATGTTAGGAACAGATTTAATCTTAGCCTGACAAGTGGCAAAAGCTGTAGACGACAAGTGTCATTGTGCTGTCAAGTTCTAAGGGCTGCCTATATATTATAAATAGGGCCTTTGGACTTAGTCAGATGTGTGTGGGTAATTTCGTGTGAAATTATAAGTGGGAAACAAGAGTGAAACGTGAGGGTTTCAAAGTATTTCAAAAGGGACTAAGGCTACTTGGGCAGGTTTTAGTGTTGGCCAAGAACGACTTGTGTTCTTTGTCAAGAGTGAGCTGTGAACGACTTGTGTTCATAGCAAAGTGAGGGGTCCTCTGTATATTTTCGAAATTAATGCAAAGGTTGGGATTTTTCCGTATTTACCGTTGTTCCTATTGAATTGCTGGCTAAAAATCGTTGAGGCCAAACTTGCTGAAAATTGACTAAATGTTTAGGGAAGGTTGAGTCAAGTGCGCAACTTGACTGCCGCGCGGGTGTGATTTTGGACTGACCATAAACTCCCCCATGACAAGAGCCACGTTAGACCAACCTTGAAACTTGAGAAACCCTTTGAGCCAGAAATTCAGTTAGAACAATTGTTCCAATTTTACGGCATTTATAGTGATTGGTGAATTGTGCATTTCTCTGACTTGGAATCCAGCATCCAATATTTTCGCAAGAAAAAAGAGGAAAGTAACTGTTCAACGCGTTCTACATTGGCTAAAATGATGGATTTAAAACAGGTTATAATGGTGCAAATATGATCTTTCGATCCAACGAGATACAAGATGTCAAATGCAGACATAAGGAGTAATCGAATGCGTATACATTCAATAAAGATAAGTAGCTGATACCTGCTTGTTAGCAGTATATATGCAATAAGATACTTCAGAATGCTGCTTGAACTAACAATTTTTCATAATTCTAGTACTATTTAATGATGAATATTAAATCCATATAAACACCAGGATCGGAAGTGCCGCTAATGCAGTTAAGGTACGCGACACTCTGCAATATTCCAGATCTCTTTTGCATATTGAGAAATTGTACGGTCACTACTAAATTTGCCACTCCCAGCGGTGCTCAGTATAGACATCTTTATCCATCTTTTCCTGTCCCTGCAGGGTGGACACAAACATCAGTTTTCATTTTAGCATATTTTGATATAAATTGAGGAGAATTTCCTCCCAAACTTCTGACAGCTTAGGTGGGCGTAAAAGGTCGTCCTTTTCAATAAGAACCAAAATCATTCATCATAAGTGTTGAATGAACAAACTGAATCTATGTATAATATTCGAATGATCATGGATCGTCATGACCAAAACCAATATCACCAGAAGTGAGTCTTAAGATATCTGGTAACAGTGTCTAAGGGGAACTTCAAAACCTACCGGAAGAAATACTTGCTTTATTTTCTATCTTTCCTTTTTTTACACTTGCTAAGTACATCAAGACAACGAAAAGTTGATAAGTTATAGGCAGAACAATGTTTATCAAGTCTTCCTAGGTAAGAATATCTGAAATTATGTTCTCCACAGAAATTTTGATTCATCCTGTTGTTTTTCAATCGTTTGCAAGTGCATATAAGTCCAGCACTTTCACCCCAAACGACTCTTTTGATCTTTCTGACCAGATCTATGTCAATAGCAGTACGTGCATATTAAGTTTACTTCATAATAAGGCAAGCTCAAAGAGGGAATCCAGTTCCACGTAAAGAATAACTCACAGCAGGATATTTTGGTGGAACACAAACAGTTCAAAGTTAAGTAGAAGATCTTACTTGTAAGCTTCATCTACTCTTGCCTGAGCATCCATGTAGCTCGGAAAATCATGGCCAACAAGAAAATAGTCACCACGACCATAGCCAGAGTTCCCTTCTAGCGACTCAAGGAGAGGATTATAATCATAGGTCCCAAATGCTCCACTCCTTATAAATTGCTTGGCCTCTTCAAACCGAGGATCAGGTTTGAACTGCACAATTAGGATGAGAAAGCTAAAATTACTGGCGCTACTTGCTCTGATGGGAATATAACAAACAAGCGTATTCTAGTGCATATGGGGTGAGGGGTGAAAGTAGTACTTCAACTGCAGTAAGCACAGCCAATACACTAAAATAACATTCCTTCTATGTATTTTGGGCTGGTCCAAACAGAAGTAACTTCCATGAGAAAAGAACTTCGTCTAGTACTGTTCCTTGCGACTTAATTTGAGGAACTTTAACAGTTTTCTATCATGGGAGGAAGTAAGTCATATCATTACAAATTTCTTTGACCTACTGATTCTCTCAAGTCAAGCTAGGACTGAAATTGAGAGGACCTACTAATGAAGTAATCTGCTAACTGCAGAGATCTCTACAGAAAAAATATTATCCTTTTCAGCACATTAAATCTTGATAAAACAGCAATCAGTAACATGGTCAGTGGAGAAACCAAGCACTCTAGAATAAGACAATTTGGAACCAAAACAAGCAAGGAAAATTTATTTGTGGCACACCAGTTAAAATCCAGGACACAGGGCAAAATGAGTAGGCTAATCAGGTGTTGAGTTATAAATTAGTAGCACGACTATGAAAATAATATACTTTTTTAAAGCATGAACTATGAAAATAATATAATGTAGGTGCTAAAAGATCTAAACCAGCAATATGGCTAACGAATCAACTTCTACTGTAGAGTAAATACGATATATTCTTAGAAGAATACCAGTCCATCCTCTCGTTCTTTCCGCAGTCGAGGAACTTCATCAGCTGTTGCACCAAAAAGAAAGAAGTTTTCTTCTCCAATTTCCTCCCTGATTTCCACATTGGCCCCATCTAGTGTCCCTATAATAAGGCATCCATTAAGTGCAAATTTCATGTTGCTTGTTCCACTTGCTTCCATGCCTGCAGTACTGATGTGTTGTGATAGCTCACTTCCCGGAATAAGCATCTCTGCCACTGATACATTATAATTGGGAACGAATACCACCTGAAAAATCAGCCAACCTCCTGTTAGTCCAAAAAAGTTACTGACATAATGAAAGTGACAAAGTGCACGCTAAATACTGTCTCGAATGAAACTTAAATTAGAGGACAACATCCGCACTGAAGCACGAATTGTAAACATGTCACCTGTGTGCATCAAATTAAAAAAATTGTTGTTCGGAATAAGAATTAATTCTTATTCCCCAAGTTAGATCTTTGAAAAGAGAAATAGCATCGGAAAAGCTACTATACTAACATAGCACTCTTAGCTGAAAATGGGAGACTACAAACGCGTAAGATTTCACCAAGGCAAGAAAACTGAAAATGTGCTGGTTAAAGACCCACTAGAATTTCCCTTTTGTAAAGCACATAACTAATAAAAATGACAAATTCAATCTAAATTCAGTTGGAACTCTCCGACAGATTATATGAATCCGGCCCCTGAGCATGACTCATTACAACTTCTAAACAGGGGAAGTTACATCTATCAAGAAAAAAAGTTCCTAAACCAACAACTGCCTGGTTAACTAAATTACTAGATGCTAAAATAAGAATATAAGCATCAGCGTTTTACACTCAATAGACAATACAGTGTGCAAGTTAAACACATTAAGGAAACTACTTCTAAAAATAAATTTTATTAAATAAAACAGGGCCAATTTACAGAAAATGAAAAGAAAAGCACGCGCACACACACAAAGAGTATACAATACACCCTTGCAGGAGATATACCTAACTTGATATACATCAGTATCATTAAAAGGCACATACCATCTCTAGAAGGTCATTTGATTTATAAATAAAAGAACAAGTAATATTTGGTCAGAAAAGAATCTAATGCTCTCCCTACTTGGTGGATGACACATGATTTGAAAGAAGGGGCAACGTATGCAGGACAAATAGTAAAGAAGATTTCGTAAAAATTAAGCCGGGACAGAACGATACATGCACACAGACATTTTTGATATATCAACTTTTCTTGGGGCAAAACTATCTTTGAAGGTATTTATGAAAATTATTAAAACTTCAAAAGGTAAGTATTAGAATCTATGTAGATATTCTAGAATATTAGAATTATAGTATAGGATTAATTAGTGATGAGCTACTTCCTGTTACTCTTGATTATCTTTCTTTTCTTAGAACATGTAACCATAACTATTTAAACCCTATTACATTGAGGGACTAATCAAGTTGAGTTCTCTCTCAAACTCTCCTTTCTATACCCTAGACCCTACACCCTAAGTTCACAAAGTGCTATCTCATCTTGGATCGCGACAGGCTATGATCGAAGAGATGTTTGCTTTACATGCTAGTGGTACTTGGGAGCTTGTTCCTCTACCTCCAAGTAAATCTACCCTTGTCGACGGGTGTATCAGTCAAAGTTGGTCTAGATGGTCAAATTAATTGACTTAAAGGCTGTCTTGTTGCCAAAAGGTTTTACTCAGATATTTGGGCTTGATTACAGTGATACCCCCCCCCCCCCCAAAAAAAAAAACATATGTCCGTCTTTTTCTATCCATGGTTATTGTTCGCCAGAACTCTTTATCGATTGGACATTAAGAATGCTTTTCTCCATTGTGATCTTGAGGATGAAGTATAGATGGAGCAACCGCCATGATTTTGCTGCTCATGCTGCTCAGGGGAGTTTAATGGTCTTGTATGCCGGTTGTGTCGATCCTTATATGGTTTGGAATAGTCTCCTCGGGCATGATTTGGTAAGTTCAGCATGCTCATTCAGGAGACTCGCGGTGAGGCTAATCATTCTGTCTATCGATATACTGCTCATAAGTTGTGCATTTATTTGGTCATTTATGTTGATATATAGTCATCACGGGCAATGATGAAGATGGTATACATAAATTGAAGCAACATCTCTTTTAGCATTTCCAGACAAAGGACCTAGGTAAATTGAAGTATTTCCTAGACATTGAGGTCGCGCAATCCAAATCAGGAATTGTCATCTCACAACGTAAGTATGCCCTAAACATTCTTCAGGATACATGTATGACACGTTGTAGACCCATTGACACTCCTACGGACCCCAATTTCTAAACTTCTACCATGACAGGGGAGCCCCTTAGTGATCCTGGAAGGTATAGGCGGCTAGTTAGTAAGTTGAACTATCTCACAGTAACTCGACCTGACATTGACTTTCCTGTGAATGTGGTAAGCCAATTTATGGACTCTCCATGTGATAGTCACTAGGATGCAATTGTTCATATCTTCGATACATAGATGCTGATTAGGCAGGTTCACCTTCTGATAGACGGTCTACGTCTGGATATTGTGTGTAGGAGGTAATTTGGTGTCTTAAAAAGGCAAAAAACAAAATGTGGTTGTTTGATCTAATGCAAGAGCTGAATACCGAGCAATGGTTGTGGCAACTTGCGAACTAATTTGGATAAAACAGTTGCTCAAAGAATTGAAGTTTGGAGAAATCAGTCACATGGATCTTGTATGCGATAACCAAGTTGCCCTTCATATTGCATTAAATCTCATATTTTAATGAGAGAACTAAACACATTGAGATCGACTGTCACTTCATTTGGGAAAAGATACTCTCAGGAGATATTGTTACGAAATTTGTAAAGTCAAATGATCAGCTTGCAGATACTTTCACCAAATCCTTCACTGGTTGTCGTATCAGCTATATTTGTAACAACATATATGATTTGTATGCACCAGTTTGAAGGGGAGTGTTAGAATACATATTCTAGAATATTAGAATTATAGTATATGATTAGTTAGTGATCAATTGTTCCTGTAATTATGTACTCTTGATTGTCTTTCCTCTCTTAGAACATGTAACCATAACTATTTAAACCCCGTTAGCTTGAGGGAAAAATCAAGCTGAGTTTTCTCTCAAACTCTCTTCTTTCTCACTGAAAGATTTTAGTTTTGAAGAAGTTTTGGGGTTGGGAGACCCCTCCTTAACTTCTCATGTACATATAGTTAAACTGCTTACCTTCAAATAATTATTGATGTCAGGGTCACTGTTGATAACGTCGCCAACATCAGTCACCAGCTTTACAATTCTTTTTGCATTTGTATATGTAGCAAATGCTTTTCCTCCAATCATGACCGTGCGAGGAGTCGTATTATTCCGCTCTTGTGGGCTCATTTCCTGTAGTTTATACAAGTATAAAAATCTCATTACATTCTAAAAAGTGGAATATCCCATTCTTGCATCATTTCAACAATCTCAAGATTTCATCATGTGCAGAAGAGAAACCACATGAGTAGAAATGTTTAACTCATTTAAGATTTATATTATTACTTGTTAGATCATTGCTAGCAGTGATAACTGTCTTGAACTCTTAAGGCCGCTAACAAGGAGAAATAACCAGACAGTGGAAATTTGGCAGTTCCACGCACCTTCAGCTTCTTGTATCTGTAGACGACACCCAAAACATTAAGAAGCTGCCTTTTGTATTCATGAATACGCTTGACTTGTATGTCAAAAAGGGTATCTGGATCAATGCTCACACCTGTCACTCGCAGAACATACTGTGCCAAACGCCGCTTGTTGGCCATCTTAGCCGATTCCCATTCAGCATGGAGCTCTGCATTGTCGGCAAACTTTGCAAAATGTATAGTCAATAGCAATATCATCATGATTGGTAAGTTACTAATTACAAAAAAAAAGTGTAATATCATGGCCTACATGAAGAATTTTCAATGAAAAGGTTTAAAAGTATGCAAGCTTTCCAGAAGGATATTTTATTTAAATACCTCCCGAAGATTAGCAAGCAGTTCGAGGTTCGTCACCCACTGATCTGTTTTTAACCACTTGGTGATTATATTACTCAGCTCTGGACTACAAAAATGGATCCATCTACGGGGAGTTATACCATTGGTCTTATTCTGGAACTTGGTGGGCCATACAGAGACATAATCAGCAAATAACTCAGCCTTGAGGATGTCACTGTGCAGCTTAGCAACACCATTCACCTGCAGGATATGGCTAATGAGTTTGCTTCTCTTTAAAATTCCATAAGAACTTTGACAAGGAGGAAGACTTTTATATGGAGATTCTTATTCTTTGTTCTAATAAGTAAAGACTTGATGAATACTTTATTGTTGATAAGTTACTCTTCAAGTCTTTGCTATCAACACTACGTAATTGTTTTTTAATCTGCTGTTAAGTAAACACTTGAAGAATAACTTAAATGAAAAAATCTAAGTAGCTTAATGTTATCAGCTTTTCCAAACTTTTGGGGTTGGTTAAAACTGAAAGATCAACGGCAGTGTGCAGCTCCAGGTCATGCATATAAAGTGCATCAATAAATAAAAGCCGGGGTATTTTTAGAAGGTCTTCTATAAGTAGGAGGATTTTTATTTTAGTTTACATGTACTACGCACATGCAGTTAGAATAAATCAAAGAATGTTCTACATGAGAAAAAATATATAGATTATAGAATGGATATCCATCATGTGAATAGATTAAAGTACTCAAATCCCAACTATAAGCGTACCCATTCACTTTTACCTGGAGTTAATTTATCGAACTCTCAAGTCACAGGTGTATCACAGGCAAATAAATTGCTTACCGTATGAGAAGAGACAACACACAAGTTAGCCATACGCACAACAGGCTTCTGGGCATTGTGATCCAAAATGCGCATGCTAGGAATCTTATTCTCAAGATCGGGTCTTTCTGACTGTACTGAAGCAACAAACTGCAAGAAATTTCAAATACTCTTCTAAGTAAGCTATATTTTCAAGTATGGGAGCAATTTGCATGATTTGATACCCGTCTATCAATTTCTTCAATGATTTCCATATGTCGAGGTAGGAGTTTCCACATGACTGCTTGCGACCATTTCTCCAGTGCTTCAGGTAGGACTGTATGATTTGTGTAGGCAATTGCCCTAGAGAAGTAATGTATTACATCATCCCATCCATAAACTTGCAAAGATACCGAACCAAGACAAATCAAACAAAGGAACCATATTCGTGTTTACTCATGAATGAGCATCCACCTAGGCAAAAGAAAATTTTAAAAGCACCTCATAGTAATACCCCAAGCTTCATCCCAGCCAAGTCCTTCATCATCCATTAACAGCCGCATCAGCTCTGGTATTGCAAGAGTTGGATGTGTGTCATTTAGTTGTATTGCGACCTTCTTGGGAAATTCAGACCAATGGTGAGCTCCCTTTCCATCTTCTCTCTCTTTGAATCTGGCAATGATATCCTGATGTTGACCCAACAGTCAGTTAGCAGACAGCTACGTAAAAAGAAGAAAGTAAGACATGTCAAAACAACCAAATATCAAGTAACATCTAGGTCAAATGAAAAGCCAGTTACCTGGCTGTAAAGAGCTGTTAAAGTTGATCAAAGGCATACACCTATTAAGAACTGAAATATTATGACAAATTGGTTTATTGGAGACTGAAACTCTTACAAGTTAATGGATGCTATACAGTGTTCGACAGATATCATCGGTTGGTTTGGGTTAGACAATGGTCTGGTTCTGGTTTGGTTTTGCTTTTGGAAAACAATTGTGGGTTGTTGGGATCTGGTTATTGGACAATTTCTCCTGAGGTTGTGTTGAAAGAATTGTTTAGCGTCTTTTCTAGGGGTAATATCACTAGAACCCTAAAAGAAGCTGAGGCTTTCATATGATTAAAACAGGCTAATTCATAGATATTGCTTAACGTCTTTCCAGATTATTTCCATAAAAACGGGTTCAAGTGGAGCAAAATGGATATTGTAGTAGTAGTAGTAGTAGTTGTTGTTGTTGTCATTGAAAAGAAAACAAATGTGCCAAGGAAAAAGACACGTTGGTGCCAAAATGCAATTTTTTTTACAAGATTTTCTCTAGCACAAAAACATGGTTTCATTTGTTTCCATTTTATGTTTTGTTTTACAGCCTTTCTTTTACTTTTTTTCCGGGAGAAATACAAGTTCCCTTTTTTACTCCATTTATTTTAGCAAACAAAACAATTTTCAAGATGCTCCTGAAACAAACACGAAGCTTCCGTCAAAACAAATTAGCTGAAGGGCAGATGCCAATGCACAGTTCAACATGAAGATATAATGCAAGGGAAAAAGTGGCTCCTTAATATCCTTCCGATAGGCTGACTTCCTAAATAGCATAAAGGAGAAAGATATGGCATTTAAAGTGAGCAGAAGCAGGAAAGAGGAGAGTAAGGAAACTGTAAACCTGAAGCGATGCACTGCAAAGCAAAAATTGTTGCTTTAGTCGTAATAGTTTTCCATTCTCTGTAGCATCCCCAGGGTAAAGAACAGCACAAATCTGCATGAATAATATTTGCCACTCAAAATCTCTTGAAACATGGGAAGCAAGTGTGTAGATACAGGTAAAGTGTTTCAATTCTCAGGGTTCAGCAATTAGCATTACAATATATAACTTAATATTCAACTTCCTTATTAGAAAAACGGAACATTTATAGCTGCAAAGTGCTCTAGCAGACCTGCTGAGCCCTAGAATGAAGCTGTGCAGCAGATTCATACTGTCCATCATTAAACTGAAATAAGTTGAGATCCTCAGAGCTGGCTTTGGCATCCCAGAGACGAAGACAATTAGTGTTTTTAGTTCTGTATCCTGGAATTGGTACATCATATGCAATAGCCTGTATGACCTCTCCACCAACCCATTTTCTTCTGCAAGATATTCCATGGATAATTAAGTTTGAAATTAGACAGCAGTATGGCTTCTTGAAGTAAGAAATCAATCTGAGATTTCTGTTTCTTCACGACCTTTACCACATATATAGTTAGTATTAGTACTTACGAGCCAGAAGGGTGGACCTCAACATCACCAAAAAACCTGACAGGAAAGACAACATCATGTCTTACAACTTCCCAGGGACTAAATTTCTGCAGGGTACATAACCAAGTTTGGTTACTAGCATACAATTCTCATGGTATTTAACAAATGCATTAATGAAATCAGACCTCCAACCAATCTTCAGCAACTTCTTCTTGCCCAGCCTTGGTGATAATCTGCTTAAAAAGTCCATATTTGTACCTCAAGCCATAACCCCATGCTGGCAAGTTTAATGTGGCCATGGAATCAAGAAAGCATGAAGCAAGCCTTCCTAAACCACCATTTCCTAATGCTGCATCTTTTTCCTACAAATGAAAGATAAATTACAGCAAGCCAAATAATGTCACATCACTTTCCAGTGGCACTAACAGAAATAAGGCTCTTGAAGTGACACAACTACATTTCAGAAGTAGCCAACTGAAAGCTCACACAAAAGGTTTGAAAAATTGTTGATTGATTTCTAACAGATACAGAAAAAGGGAGAAGGCTGAGGATAACAGTATAGAATGATTGCAGTGGACGAATCACAATCCAAAGTTGAAGAATACAATAATATTATTTGTTTATGTCTTCATCCAGCAAAATCCACAATTGACAGGGTAACTATATCACTATAACGTTGGAGACATATAGGCTTAGGGGAGAGAAATCCTTTCACAACCCACTATGCAGTCATCAATGGTTCCTCCTATTGGTATCAGAAACATAGCAGTCACAAAGAGTGAAGAGTATTAACTAAAACATATTCCACGGTCTAGTTGATAGCTAGACAAACACAGATTTTGAGTAAGGTCCACAAAACAGTTGATAGTATGAACACAATAATGAACCATTGGAGAAAAGTATTTCAAGCCAAAGATTCTAAAGTTGCACCACCTGCTCAACGACCTCCTCAAGCTCATGACCCAGTTTCTTTAAAGCATCAGCATATGCATCGTGGACGTCTAGGTTTCCAATGGCATTGGTCAAAGCTCTTCCCTGGAGATACTCCATGGATAAGTAGTATGTTTGCTTTGGATTAACTTTGTCATAATGAAGATAGGTGTCATTCCATTGCTGCAAAAGAAACAGACAAATAACAACATTGAGATTAGCGACAATCATTAATAGCACAAAAACGTTGCTGAATTTATGCTAGAAACCAAACTTTCATGCTCCCCGTCAACTGATTACTTCTCTGTAGAGGAAGAGCGTGTATTCATATCCCTTAGTAGAACCCATACATCTAATCATCAAAATCACAATCAAATTATTTCATTCATAGCAACGTTCTCAATCTCAACACATAGATCAGCCAATGCATCTTGCATTTGATAGCCATACTAATATGTACAAGTATCGGAATCTTGAAATGCAGACAGCCACGACCGTCAAGTTAATGGCGTGTAGTTTAAGGTACAACTTATCCTTCTGTAATGGTATAAGGTCAACTGAGCATATATTTTAAATTGTTGATCTTGGATTGGTGATTAATTGAAACCTCAAACTATAGAAAAACCTTCCATACAACGAGCTGAAAGTAAAAGAATGAAAAGTGTTGTGTTTCTATCTTATATGTGTGGCCTACTTCATTTATCCTTTTACGGTTTTACCTGATAGGTCGCATACATAGTAGACTCTCCACTTCATTTGCAGAGAATGCAAATAACATACATTTGAGAAGTCAGTACTTTGTGGCTTTTCCTTTCTTCAAATCAATTGTAAGTAGAAATGAATGAATGAATGAACTCACATTGATTAAGCGATCACGAACACTGTCAGCAGTAGCATAGTATGCTTGTTCAGGCTCATGTATAAAACCATGTTAAACAGGTTATCTTTAGACAATTGCTTCTGATAAATGGATGACCAACAGCATATTCCCATTCAGGATATTTACCATACAAGATAAAACAATCCATCAGTTCAGCAGGACAGACAGAAGTAGAAATGAATGAATGAATGAATGAATGAACTCACATTGATTAAGCGATCACGAACACTGTCAGCAGTAGCATAGTATGCTTGTTCAGGCTCAAACTTGAATGGAGAAAAATGAGGAGTATAATGAGCATGATACTTGATGTTAGATGCAATCTCAGTTGGTTCTTCAGCCAGTGGTTGAGCAACAGCTGACACATCACTTATATTACCATTGAAGTTTGCGCTACTAGTTTCCATGCTCATTTTACAGCAATATATTAACCTATACAAGAGTGAATATATGAAATTATTTCTATTTCTATTTTGAAAAACCAAAGAGATTCTTGAGTATCAAACTATAAGTTGCGATAAAGAATCATACCAGTCAAAGATTAAAGCTTTTTGCAAAGTAGTGAATATGGGAAAGAGTAAAAGTGGAAGGTATTTAATGAAAAGAACAGAATATGCTTAAGATATTTCTATAATCGTGGCGAAGATTATAGATCAATGGTCCAAAAAATAATTTGAAAGAAGAGAAAATATCAGAAGAGAAAGAAGGAAGGAGACGAAAGAGGGGTTATCTTGATTTAGACATAATCATGTGGAATGGACGGAGTAGAAGAAATGCAACTTTGGACTACGGACTATTGAGTGAAGTGAAAGGTTTGGAGTGTATTATCCCTCATTCTTCCTTTGCAACCGACTTTCTCCTATTCTCACAAGCCTCCCCACACACAAAAAAAAAAATTTAAAAATAATAAAACTAATAGCCCGTACGGCCAAACTTCTAAAATCTATTTATTTTGAGAAATATTTTTTTTTAAAATACTTTTCAAAAAAGTACTTTTGGCGAGAAGGAATTTGTGTTTGATTAATTATTTTGAAAAGTATTTTTGAGCAGTAATTTTTATTTGGTCAAGTTGTTGAAAACTATTTTAAGTGTATTTTTCTCAAAGTAATTTTCAAAAAAATATTTTTAGATATAAGCTATATTTTTCTGCTGCTCAAAAACTGCTTCTACTTCTACGCAAAAGCACTTTTTCCCCTTCTAAAAGCTTGACCAAACACATTAATTTTTAGCCAAAAAAAATACTTTTGGCCCAAAATATTTGGCCTAACAGGCTATAATACTCCATCCGGTGGATAGCTTATGTGATGTAATCACTCATCATGTAAAATAACATATAATGTACCAATAAAAGATAAAAACCGTGAATCTAGAAGAAACTTAAAATTAGCAACCAAAAAAAATTAAAGATTAAAGTAGAATATGAGGGGTTAAATGTAATTTGGGAAGCTTTTTCACCAAAAAAAATAGAACAAAAGAAGAGAGGAACAAGATTGAATATATTGGATGGGAACTTGATGCCTGTGATATTTGTTGAAAGAAACACGTGTGAAGAGTGTGGGCATTGAATGAAAAGCGCCGGGCACGAAATATGATGGTGACGTTCAAATTTGTAATCCCACCACCTGCAAGTTGAACCAGCTAGCTTTTGGCCATAAATTTTAAATTTAATTTGGGTGAAATTTAATTTGAGAATAAAAATATATTTGGACATATGTTTTCAAAATATATTTTTTAATTTTATTTTGAAAAAAATATATATAATTCCCATGTTAGGATGATTTTGGAATTTTGGGTTTGGAATTTGGGATTGGAGGCTTTTTTGTATATATACCATATATGAAACTATATTACCAAATATGTTCATAGTTTGCTTATTACCCTTCATGCTTGTAAGCACGTGATTTTTGCCATATATGAGAATTACTCCCAAAAAATTCAAAATAAAAAGATTTTTCTTGGTGTGCAATTTTGTGATATTTTTGGATAATTATTTGTATTTGTCTGTGCATGTTTATTTGTTAAATTAATAAAAATACAAAAATATGTCGCTGTTTGCATGTAGGATTTAATTCTACAATTTTTAGTAATTAAATTAGTTTTACAAAAAAAGAAAATTACAAAAATAGGCATCTTTTGCATTTTTAGCATTTAATGTCCAAATATACAATTTTATGCTTAATTATTACTTAATTGTGCGTTAATTGTTATTGGGAGTTAATTTGCGCTTTTATAACTTAATTTAGTTCTTAATAATAATTTAAGTATTTTTATAATTTAGTTTTAGAAAAAAAAAAGAGCAAAAATATAAAGAAAGTCGGATTGGGTCACTTCTTCAAATTTCAACCCCAGGCCCAAGTAATTGCCCAACCTTCCCCACGACCCGGTCCATTTCAAACCGGGTCGACCCAACCCATAACCCCAATACCCAACCTCTCTTCATTTTTCATTTGGTACAACACAAAACAAAAAAAAAAAAAAAAAACAAAGAACCTAAAAAACCCTAAAGAGGTCCGCCCCCCCCTCTCATTTGCTTCTTCTTCTCAAAACTTGAGAACACACACAACCATGGCTGCCTCCTCCTCACCCTCACTGCATACACACACACACAATGCACGCAGCAACCGTTCATGGCTGCTGCTCCTCCTCACCACACCAAACGACCCCGCTGCCTCCGTCTCCTTCGAACCAGCGACGACCCCTCCGTCGAACACCTTCGTTGTTTCTTCTTCTTCGTCCAACATCCATGGACACCTCCTCCACCTCCCCAGTTGCTCAAGCTTTACCTTCTCCATGGCAACATCATCACCACCATCGCTGCTTCATCTTCGTCGTTCAACGTCAAGCTCGAGTTTGAGCTCGACGTCCATGGTTGCCTTCAACCTCAAGTCCAAATGACCAGTTGCTGCTGTTATGCTTCATCCATCGTTGTTGTTGTCACTGCTTCATCTCCTCCTCCAAAAAACAGGAGTCCGCCATGGCTGCTGTCGCCACTGCGCCAACGAGTTTCTGCCTCAGTCAAAGCTCCGATGTCCAGCAGTAACCGATGCTACTGCTTCACTGATGCAAGGTTGAACGTTCCCCTCCGTTCTGTTGCTGTTGCTCAAGCAGTTGTTGCTGCTTTCTTCTCCAACTGCTCCCCGCGGCTTCTACTGTTGCTTCGTCTTCTTCGTTTCGTCAAAGTTCGAGGGTTTTTCGTTGAGTCGAGGTCCGGTACGTCGAGTTTTCTGTCTGAGTTTTCCATTTTCGTTCGTCGTTGGTCACTTCCGGTTAGTTGGATTTTGAGTTTTATTTTTGTCCGTATTTCGTTTTGATATTCTCAAAATCTAAAATCGGTAAATGTTTGTTTAGTTCGTTATTTTTGTGAATTTTTCAGTTTGTTTTATTGTTCTTATTTATTGCTTAGGTAAAAATTCATTAGTTTAATATTTGTTGTATTCAAATTGAAGTTTAATTAATTATTTTAGTTGTTTCATGTGTTTTATGTATTTTTCAGAAAATGTTAATGTTGTTAGATTCAAGCTTAAATTCGTAATTGTTTCTTCTTCGGTTTTGTTTTGTTATTTGTCTAAAAGAATGTAGTTGTATAGGGAAATATGTTGGTTTAATCATTTGAATCCGTCATGTTTGTTGTTTAAAATGGATTTAATTCATATTCATCTTGGTTTGAAGTTCATTTTAATCCAGTGATTTAATATGAGTTTATGTTTTTGGTTTTTGATTTGTTGATTTAGTTTGAATCATGTATTGTATTGTTAATATTGTTGTTTCCTTGCTCATCCATTTATGGTCTGAGTTAACCAGGATTGGTTCCCAATATGGTTAATTCATTCACATTAATTTGATGTTGTTCATGTTGTTCATATGATTTGTTGTTGAGTTTGGTTAAGAAACTGGTCATATTGGCTATATTTTGGTTGAGTTTGATTAATTGATTTGTTATAGCTGATGGGGGTAGTTTGGTAAATTGCAGTACATTCGGGGTTAAATGGTAATTGTAATAAGGTTGGAGGGGTAGTTTGGTAATTAAACATTTTGTAATTCTTTATGTTAAGCATGAGGGACAAAATGTAATGGGGTGTGGGTGATATAATTGTTTAATATAATGGGGGATAAGACATAATGTAGTGGAGGGGAATATTGTATTTGTTTATGTTAGGCATGGGGGACAAGATGTAATGGGTTTGGTTGATATATTTGTTTAATGTAGTGGGGAATGAGTGGGAAGATAATAGGTTTGATAGGAGAAAGTGGTTGATTTTAATTGATTAAAGGATTCTGGGATGGGATATAAATAGGAGGTCTTGAATCAGATTTAAGAGAGAGAAGACAGGAGAAAATTTCAAAAGAGAAGAAATTCCGAAAAAATACTAAGACTTTAGAAAAATAAAAAGAAAAACATTCTGGAAATTCAAAAGAAGAAGAGTATACACCTGATATACAATCCAAATATTCTGATATACGGATTCAGAAATTAAGGGTTAAACACTAACTAGCCTTTCAAAAATCTGAAAAGATTCCCTTTGCTTCTGTCCGTTATTTGTTGTTGTTGTTTCTGGATTTTTGTCTTAATTTTAAAATCTGTCACTAAGTTTCTCGTTGCTGGTTGTTACTGGTCGCTGGGGTTGCTGTTGTTGTATGCTACTGAGTTTTTGCTGATCTCACGTTTCTTTTGCTTCCAATATCAGGTACACAACTGACACGCTGATTATTGTAAACTGAAACAGGAAGCATGAATGCGGAAAATGAAGAGTTGAAGTTCTAAATTTATTTTTATTATATTCTGAATTTTATTTGTATATATAAATTATTTAGCTTACAAAATCAGAATCATGTAGCTATTTAATATATATAGTGGAACATCTGACGATAGCTTAACGGTTGAACTATCTATATATTGCCTAAAAAATAAATGAATGGTGTAGCAACTCCGTCTAGTTAAAAATCAAACGAATAGGCCATTTCGGAACTTGTAGGAATATTATTTAGTTAAATAATATTGGTTAATTTCAGCATGTAAATGGTTTAGGATTAAAATTAGATTGCTAAGTTTTTTTTTTTAATTTGACAAACTGAAAACATGTCGTAGTATAATGTAGCTAGGTAGTAACATGTGAATAAGACGACCCAGGTCTAGTTTTATGTCATACACGTTGAGCCTGGGCCCGCATTGGCAACGGACTGCCCTGCTTGCATCATTTTCAGAATTTATGAATCATATTCGAAACCCGACTATAACAACTCAAGCATGTAAATAAATTAAGATCTCTTCTCTTTCATTTTATAGAGACATAATAGAAAATGTAGTCATTGTAGGTTTATCTTTTCATAAAATGAGACGAGCCTCACCAAATAAAACAATGCAAATTGCGGGGCCCTCAATAACTGTCATAATAAAATACTTAGAATTTGGGATGAACTGTTTAGTGAATTTCACTGCCTTCCCCAAAGACTATAAACGCGTTAGACTCTTTAGGCGCGATTTAATTAAATTACATTCTTAAACTCGGGTGCGCATTTATGTGACCCAAATTCAAATCTCAACGGAGTCGGAATGTATTAACAACCATGGGTGCATTGACTGTGACGTGGTTCGAGACGCATTTTCACGACGTTGCAATTCTATAAAAATGATAATAATAAAAGCGGTTTAAACTTTATGAAAGCACATAAGTAATAACATGTATTAAATCATTTATCTAGCCATTATAACAATTTAAGCGACCGTGCTAGAACCACGGGATTCGAGGGTGCTTAACACCTTCCCTCGGGTCAACAGAATTCCTTACTTAGAATTCCTGGTTCGCAGACTTCATTTGGAAAGTCGAATATTTTCCTCGATTTGGGATTCAAGATAAACCGGTGACTTGGGACGCCAAAAGCCAAACCTTTCCCAAGTGGCGACTCTGAATTAAATAAATAATCTCATTTCGAATATTGTCACTTAAATTGGAAAAACTCCCTCGCGCATTCACCCTTCGGGGCGGGTGCGCAAAAAGGAGGTGTGACAGCTCTGGCGACTCTGCTGGAGACAAACCCAGAACCACTGGTTCAGGGTTCAAGAATTCGAGCTTAGAATAATTGTTATATTTGGCTTTATTATCTGATCTTTATTACATGTTTTGGCATAACGTGCTAAATATTGTCTTTTACCGCTTTGATATTATCTGAACTGTATATAAACTGTGCCGAAACCCTTCTCTTCTTACCTCCGGGGAGAAGCTCGCTGGTCGAGACTCCCCATTATGTTAGTGTCAATACCCTGAAATAAAAAAAAAGAGGCTCGGACAAGTTACGAAGCCGGATGGCCTTTTGGTTTCCGGTAATTTGCCCCCTCCTCGACTCGAGTTGTCCGCTTGGGTACACAGTCTAGAACATATACCCAGGTTATAAATCTAGTATAACGAAACCTCATACCGAATCCCTAGTAGGAACGCTTATTTGCATCATATTGCATTTGACATAAGGGACTCAACACAGGGGTTGGGTCCGTCTAGGACAGGCAACCTGAAATGAAAAGACCATCCTGCTGCATCCCGTTTGTTTGACGCATTTATTTGCTTCAGATCTGCATGCATACCGATTTAAAAAAAATCCAAAAAAAATAGGAAAAATAGTAGCAGCGTAGGGAGATAATCACCTATTTTTGGAAAAATAAAACCAATGTCCAAGTAGTGTCAAAACCTCGCCGGAATTTTCTAAAAAAAAAAGAAAAAGAAAAAAAAATGAAAACAAAATTTGTCTTTTAGTTTGATTTATTAAAAAAAAACATATAAAAAAAAAATCTTATAATCACTTTCAAAATCAAAAAAAAATATATCAAAAAAATATATATATTTATTTAAAAGTAAAAAAAGAAGAAGGGAAAATTCAAAATTCAAAAAAAAAAATGTTGTTTCTTTTGTAGTATTTCTTTTATAAATTAAAACTAATAGTCCAAATACTTCCTTAAAAAGATTTTCTTTGGTCTTTATCTCTTTTCAAAAATAAAACAAAATATAAAAATCCAGAAAAAAATAAATATATTTTTTCCTTTTCTTTAAAAGATTGTATTCAGAGGGGGTTTAGTTTATTTCCTCTATTCCTGATCGGACCGAACTACGCCGGTTTGATTCTCACAGGGTGTGAGATACGTAGGCAACCCTCATCGGGTCCAACCCCCCTTTTTCAGAAATAGCCAAAATGTCAGAATTTTAACTTCATCATAAATGAGTAGGGTGATGCCGTTTTGTCAAGAATAGCCAAATGTTCCCGAAAGGGACGCCGGAAGGCTGACTTTGCACAAACAGCCATTTTTGGTCATTTTGAACTTTGAACAATTTGCCCGACAGCCTTGGAATCCTCGTCCCTGAGGCTCTGTGAGGCCATGTTCCCAATGTCGGGTCACCATTCTAGAAAAAATAATAAATAAATCAAAGTGATGTTTTTGTTGTCAAAAACAGTTGAATGTTCCCGAAAGGGACGGCGGAAGGCTGACATTGCATAAACGGTCATCTTTGGTCATCGTTTTTTGTTTTTGACCGGTTGATCCTCGCAGCCTTAAAATCTTCGTTCCCGAAGTGCTAAAAGACCGCATTTGAAAACCGAGTCCATTATTTTGAAAACAAAATCTTTTTTTAAAAAAAAAAACATAGATAGTTTTATTTTTTGAGTCTAATAAAAGTTTTTCGTTGGCGTAATCACCTTAATAAATGTGCAGGATGAGCACGATACAAAACAAACCCTTTTCAATAATGACCAAGATCCCTTTTGAGTTGCGATTATGGTGGAATGACCTAGGCAAGGAAGGGCAAGGCAAAGTAAAGAAATATCTGAAAGATCTACCGGATTTACTAGACATCCAGCCTCGGGGTGATATTATCAGATCATTGGTCACTTGCTGGGATTCAGCACACAATGTATTTCATTTCTCGGACTTTGTTCTCACCCCGACATTGGAAGAAATAGCGGGATACATCGGAAGTGATGAAGCTCCGCTAAGGTTCAAGTACTTGATTGCTCCTAGGGCCGTCACGGTACACCGGTTTCTGGATTTCTTAAAAATACCCCGAACATTTCACCATCCCGATCTCGCCAAAGGTTTCTGCAGTCTCCGCCTCATATATGCTAGATACGGCCACGTGGGCGGGTTCAATAAGCCAGACTTCAAACTATGCAGTAGAGGTAACCGACAAAAGTGGGATGAACACAGGCTGGTAGCTTTTATGATAGCTTTTTTGGGCCTTATAGTGTTCCCAAGGAAAGACGGAAACATCGATCTAAAAGTAGTTGGGGTCGTCAGTACCTTGCTCACCCATGATAAGAGTACTCTGGCGCCTATGATTGTGGCTGACATCTTCCGGGCTCTCACTATTTGCAGAGCCGGGGGCGACTTTTTCGAAGGATGTAAACTATTGTTGCAAATATGGATGACCGATCATTTGTGCCACCGCTCCCCGCTCTTGGGTTACGGTTCGCCCGAGAAGACTTGTATTGGAGAATTCTACACAAGAATCGAAAGGGTTAGTCTGCCCGAGGGAGTCACAGCTTGGACGTCATTCTTCCGAACTCTCACTGCCGACCAAATTCAGTGGACGCTCAGATGGCTGCCTATTGAGGAAATCATATACATGCCGGCAACCAGGCCCCACTTTCTGTTGATGGGACTTAAAAGCATCCAACCCTATGCACCGTATCGGGTTTTGAGGCAACTTGGGAGGTATCAAGTAGTGCCAAAAGATGAAGACTTGAGTACCCAAGTGGTTGAAATCAGTCCGGACGATTCCCCACGGGCGCCAATTCTCGAAACCTTGATGTATTCATAGGTCGAGTCTGCATCTTAGCATCTTCTGTCCGTCTTTTCGCATCAGGGTGCATTAGTCTGTTTGAGTCTGTACTTATTTTCAAGGTTTGTTTATTTTCCCTTTTTTCAAATGTTGGTTGTAATGGATTGCTTCAGTAATAAAATGTGTGCTTCTTTTACACTCCTTTATCCCGAACTACGCAAGATCTGATTCACGGGGCATCGTGATACATAGGCAATCCTCATCGGATCCGGTCACATTTTTTACTACAAATAATGAAAACAATAATAATAGGAAAAAAAACAAAGAAAGAAAAATGGTGATAAATAAAAGGAAAGCCTAAGGAGAAGCCAGAATGACGCACGTCTTTGTTGCAAGCATGTAGAAACTCACCTAACTGTATAGGTGCATCACACCCCAATGTGAGATTACCTATCTGTTATTTGTTTCAAACTAACCGTCTGTTTGCTGATAAGTTCAGGTTCCTAGAAAAGTGGTTTGGTTTTGTGGTAATCTGGCCTCACATTCATACTTCACGAGGTCAAAAGGAAGAGTTCAGCCACCCGTTGCTAAATCAAGAGGAAGTGTTCATACATACTTCACAAGGTCGAAGGGAAGTGTCGAAATGTCTTCAGAAATTCCTCTGCCAACGATTCCTATTTTGGAGGAAAGTTCAATCTCAGCCATCCCAACTTCTGAGTCAGCAACTATCGAGGAAAATAGAATTCTGCGTCTCCGCATGATGGAAATGTGGGATGCCTGGGCCAATGGAAAAGAGCCACCAAGTGCGATCCCTGGATTCCCTGAGCTTTTTCCTAGGGTAAGTGGGACCTCCAACATCCCCACAAGTTATCCAAATACCCCACTGGGATTTCCTACCATCTCAACCTACTTTACTGGAACACCTTCTGAGTCTCGCCCCCAGGTGTTAGCTGCCGGTGCGGTTTCAAACATATTCGCTGCTCCACCTTGTTCATCCACGGCACAACCTGTTTTACCCAGGCCTAACTTCGATTCATCATCCTTCACATTTCAAGCACCACCTCTTCCATTGGAACCTAGCCAGTTCACTACCAATGATTACCCTCAGCCGTCTCAGTACGAGTTTATCGCAGGACAGGAGAAAGCCGAGAAAACGCCTGAACAAGAGGAAATGACCAGAAAAATGAGAAGCATGGAGCAAACTCTCAATAATATACAGGGTCTGAGCGGGCAAAAAAGCGTATCTTACGTTGACCTGTGCATGTTCCCGCACGTACATCTGCCCTTGGGTTTCAAAACCCCAAAGTTTGAGAAATATGACGGGCATGGGGACCCCATAGCCCACCTCAAAAGGTACTGCAACCAGTTGCGAGGAGCGGGCGGAAAAGAAGAACTTCTTATGGCTTACTTTGGAGAAACTTTGATCGGCATTGCTTCTGAATGGTATACGGATCAGGAAGTATCTCGTTGGCACATTTGGGACGACTTGGCTAGGGATTTTGTCAGGCAGTTTCAATATAACATCGACATTGCCCCCGACAGGAATTCATTGTCAAATCTAAAGAAGAAGCCTTCGGAGAGCTTCCGAGAATATGCTATCAAATGGCGCGAACAAGCGGCCAGAGTCAAACCTCCGATGGATGAAACAGAAATGGTCAGTGTTTTCCTTCAAGCCCAAGAGGCTGATTATTATCAAAACATGATGTCTGCATTGGGAAAGCCGTTTGCTGAAACCATCAAAATCGGTGAAATGGTGGAGAATGGGTTAAAAACAGGGCGAATCTTGAGTCAGTCTGCTATAAGGGCCACCTCCCAAGCAATCCAAGGCAGGTCTGGAGGAGGAGCAAACCGAAAGAAGAAGGAAGAAGCAACAATGACAACTTCGAGTGTAAGAAAACCCCATCCATCCAGATTTCATTTCTCTGAAAGATCCCCGCAACACTACTACCCCCATCAAGATGCGGCCTATGCTATGAACCTTCAGCCTTACACAGTAATGAATGCACAACCATATATTAGGCCACAACAACAATTTCACCAAAAGTGAGCTCAATTTCCAAGAAATCAACCTCCCCACCAAGCTCAGTATAATCCCCGACCTCCGCAAAATAATCTCCCTTACAATGCCCGCACTCGAGAGCCGCCCAGGAAAATGGACTTCACACCTATTGGTGAGTCATATTCCAACCTTTTCCCTAAATTGGTCCAAATGGGTTTGTTACAACCCGTACCCCCAAATAGGCAAAACCCAGAGTCACCCTCTTACCAACCTGGTGCCCGATGTGCCTATCATTCTGGAGTGGAAGGGCATGACACTGAGAGCTGTTGGAATTTGAAAAGGGTTGTTGAAAACCTAATAGAACAAAAGTGGATAGTGTTAAAGGACGAAGACATTCCTAATGTGACCAACAATCCGTTACCGGCTCACAACAATGGACCGATTATTGGGATGATCTGCGAAGATAAAGAGTTTGATCCTGTCTTGAAAGCCATCATTGCAATCGCCGACATTGAGAAAAAGCCCAAGACGTATGCAAAGCAAGAAAAGGTGGACAAGAAGAGTAAAAACCCCCATCAAAACACAGAAAAAGCAGTGGAAACCAAAACTGAGGTAGTACCCTCGAAAGATGTCATCCTTTATGTCCCCCGAGGTTCGAAGAAAGGACAAGTGACATTGAGCCCTCCAAGAAGGTTTGAGCTGAACAAAGGATCTAAAATGTATGTGCCCAAAGGGACCTATGCGGAACGGGGGCCAATAATTTCACCAAGGCTGAATGAGCCCGTGATTATTGGACGCGCGCCGCAGAGGCCTATGACAGATCCTACTACCGTCCCGTGGAATTATAACAAGGCGGTAGTAACCTACAAAGGAAAAGAAATCCTGGGAGAAGTAAATGAAACTAACCCAACTGAGAAATACCTCAACCTGGAGGAGTTGAATGATTCTACAAAGAAGCGTTTCCCACTCAAGAAACCAGTTAGTGCCGAGGAAGCGGAAGAGTTTTTCAGGAAAATGAAAACTGCGTACTACGAGATAATTGACCAACTCCGAAAGTCTCCCGCTCAGGTCTCGTTGTTGTCTCTATTAATGAATTCTACTGAGCATCAGAAAGTGTTGATCAAGACCCTCAACGAAGCTTACGTCCCAATTGAAACTACCGTTGAACAGCTAGAGAGGATGGCAGAAAGATTCTTCATGATCAATCAGATTTCTTTCAGCAAAAATGATCTGCCCCCGGAAGGGGCCGCTCACAACAAGGCCCTCCACCTTACAGTTAAATGTGAAGGGTACTATGTGAAGAGGGTCATGCTGGATGGCGGGTCCGGAGTAGATATCTGTCCCCTTTCGACTCTGTAAAGAATGGAGATCGAGACAGGGAGAATCAGGCCCAACAGCGTATGTATTCATGCCTTTGACGGCATCAAAAGGGACACCCTAGGCGAGATCGATTTGATTTTGACTATTGGACCTATAGATTTTGAGGTGACCTTTCAGGTCCTAGATATGGATACTTCTTACAATCTCCTTCTAGGAAGGCCTTGGATTCATGCGGCGGAAGCCATACCTTCTACTCTCCACCAGATGGTAAAATTTGTATATGAAAATCAAGAGATTATAGTCCACGGAGAGGATGAGCATTCAATTTATCGAGACCCGTTGGTTCCATGCCTCAAAGCTAAGGAGGGTAATGAACACATAGTCTATCAAGTTTTTGAGGTTGTGGTCGCAGACCAATGCGAAGAAGGAAGCCCTTACCCTCAACCTTTTCTCTCAAAGGCGTCAGTTATGGTTGCTAAGGAAATGATCAGGCATGGTTATAAACTGGGGAAGGGACTCAGAGCATCATTGCAAGGTATCACCGAACCTATCACCTTACCTGCCGCCGAAAAGTTCTTCGGTGTTGGTTTTTACGCTGAAGAAGCTGACGTAATGTGGGCAAACCAACGGAAGAGCAATGGTTGGGTTTTATCTCAGCCAATTCCGCATCTTTACAGAACATTCGTCAGACCCAAGTACATTGAAGAAAGAGAGGATGAGACCTTCACAACCGGAGAAATTGAAGAAATCTGTGGGGTTATGAGGCAAATGCTGTATGAAACCCATATGGTTCAGCCGGGAGAAGGCTCGAGCACCGCTGAGGTGCTTTACATGGGGCCTGGTGCCAAATTGCAAAACTGGAAGGCTACTCCGTTTCCGATCAAGCGGGAATCCTGGTAGACCAGTCTTGCCACCTTTTCTGCATCACGAGTTATTTTGGGGTGTAACTCGAATGATTTCCTTTTAGTTTCCTGTCCTTAAATTCTGATGTAAACCCTATTATCTTCAAAATTCAATGAAATAAAATTAATATTTCATATTTCATCTTATTTATTCTCTCTGATTGTTTTATTTTTTTGTGTTTTATTTCTTTCAGTTCTAATAATGCGGTTTTAAATAACATGACATGCTTGCGGACTTCATGCCCGGATCCAAACATGCAGTCTAGCTGCGAAATAATGAACCAAGAAATGGAATACGATGAAGAAGAGGTTTTTAAGGAAATAAATCGAGAATTGGAACACTTTGAGAACAAACCTAAGCCGAATCTGAATGACACCGAATCGGTTAATTTGGGAACTCCTGAGGAAATCCGAGAGACCAAAATAAGCATTCACACGGACGAGAGAACGCGAGACGCGATAGTTCAACTTCTTTTTGAATTTAAAGATGTGTTTGCTTGGTCATACGATGACATGCCAGGATTAAGCGTTGATCTAGTGGTGCATAAATTGCCAATTTACCCTGATTGTCCTCCAGTTCAACAAAACAAAGAAAGTTCAAAACTGATGTCAGTGACAAGATTAAAGAAGAAATCACCAAGCAGCTGAGAACGGGAGTAATTCGGGTAGTCCAGTACACCACGTGGTTGGCGAATGTAGTTCCAGTGCCGAAAAAAGATGGGAAGACTCGGGTATGTGTGGATTATCGAGATTTGAACAGAGCAAGTCCCAAAGACAATTTCCTATTGCCCAACATCCACATCCTTGTTGATAATTGCGCCAAACATGAGATCCAGTCTTTCATAGATTGTTACGCTGGATATCATCAAGTATTGATGGATGAAGAAGACGCCGAGAAGACTGCCTTCACTACACCATGGGGCACTTACTGTTACTGGGTTATGCCATTCGGTCTGAAGAATGCTGGGGCAACTTACATGAGAGTCATGACTGCCATTTTTCATGACATGATGCATCAAGAAATAGAGGTGTATGTGGACGACGTGATAATAAAGTCCAGGACTCGGGACAATCATATCCAAGACTTGAGGAAATTCTTCGAGAGACTGAGAAAGTATGACTTGAAGCTGAACCCGGCCAAATGCGCCTTCGGAGTCCCATCAGGCAAGCTTTTGGGTTTCATAGTAAGCAGGAGAGGTATAGAGTTAGATCCAACAAAGATAAAATCTATCAGAGATCTACCTCCCCCAAGAACGAAGAAAGACGTGATGAGTCTGTTGGGCAGGTTAAACTATATCAGTCGATTCATTGCCCAGCTGACTAGCACGTGTGAGCCCATATTTAAGCTATTAAGGAAGGATGCAGCGATCAAATGGACGGCTGGGTGTCAAGAAGCCTTTGACAAGATCAAAGAATATCTTTTAAATCCCCCAGTTTTGGTCCCGCCAGAGCCAGAGAGACCCATGTTCTTGTATCTGACAGTCTTGGAAAATTCTTTCGGTTGCGTCCTCGGGCAACATGACATAACCGGAAAGAAGGAGCAGGCGATCTGCTACTTGAGCAAGAAATTCACCGGCTACGAGGCCAAGTACCCTCTGCTGGAAAGAACGTGTTGTGCTTTGACGTGGGTTGCTCAAAAATTGAGACATTATCTCCAAGCTCACACTACTTACCTCATAAGCAGGTTGGATCCTTTGAAGTATATATTTCAGAAACCAATGCCTACTAGAAGACTGGCCAAGTGGCAAATCTTGCTTACTGAATTTGACATAGTCTATGTCACCCGCACGACAATGAAAGCCCAGGCATTAGCAGATCATTTGGCCGAAAATCCGGTTGATGAAGAATACCAGCCATTGAGTACTTATTTTCCAAATGAAGAAATAAATACCATAGAAGCTGTCTCGGAAAACACTCACGTTTGGAAGATGTTCTTTGATGGGGCCGTAAACGCCAAAGGTGTGGGAATAGGGGCAATCTTGATCTCACCTGCTGGTCAACATTATCCGGCTACAGCTAGGCTTCGTTTCTTTTCCACGAACAATACAGCTGAATATGAAGCTTGCATCATGGGCATGAATATGGCGATCAATCAAGATGTTGGGGATTTGTTGATTATGGGGGATTCTGATTTGATTATCCGGCAAGCCCGGGGTGAATGGGAAACTCGAGATGTCAAGCTTATTCCTTACCGGCAGCACGTAGAGGATCTCAGCAAGCGGTTCAGATCAGTAGAGTTTAGGTATATCCCGCGATGTCACAACGAACTAGCGGATGCACTTGCTACCTTGGCTTCAATGTTGCCTTATCCAGGCAACGCCTACATCGATCCCTTGGAAATCCAAATCAGGGAAAGGCATGGTTACTGCAATGCCATCGAGGCAGGACCAAGTATCCAGCCATGGTACCAGGATGTTAAGAGGTTCTTGAAAACACAAGAATACCCCGAACATGCTACTGGAGATCAGAAGAGAACTATTAGGCGGCAGGCAAGTGGATTCTTTTTGAGCGGTGAGATATTGTATAAAAGAACCCCTGATCTCAACTTATTAAGATGTGTTGACGCCGAAGAAGCAGGCAGGATCATGCATGAAGTACATGCAGGGGTGTGTGGACCTCATATGAACGGGTACGTTTTGGCAAAGAAAATCCTGCGGGCTGGGTATTACTGGATGACCATGGAAAAGGACTGTTTCAGCTTCGTTCGAAAGTGTCATCAGTTTCAGGTGCATGGAGATCTAATTCACGCACCTCCCACAGAACTGCATCCCATGTCTGCACCTTGGCCATTTGTTGCCTGGGGTATGGATGTCATTGGTCCGATTGAGCCCAAAGCTTCAAATGGGCACAAATTCATATTGGTCGCTATCGACTACTTCACAAAATGGGTCGAGGTTGTCACTCTCAAATCAGTCACTAAGAAAGCCTTGGTGGATTTCATACATTCAAATCTTATCTGTCGTTTCGGTATTCCTACAACTATAATCACAGATAATGCAGCAAACCTGAATAGTCATTTGATGGAGGATGTGTGCGAACAGTTCAAAATAACGCATAGGAATTCCACTCCTTATCGGCCCAAGGCCAACGACGCTGTTGAAGCGGCTAACAAAAACATCAAAAAGATTTTGAGGAAGACAACCCAGAGTTCCAGACAATGGCATGAGCAGTTACCTTTCGCCCTGCTGGGATATCGCACTACAGTACGCACATCAGTAGGGGCAACCCCATACTTGTTGGTTTACGGGACAGAGGCTGTAATACCGGCAGAGGTAGAAATCCCTTCTCTCCGGATCATTGTTGAAGCTGAAATTGAAGACAGTGAGTGGGTCAAAACCCGTTTGGAACAATTAACGCTGATCGATGAAAAGCGAATGACTGCGGTCTGTCACGGGCAGTTGTACCAAAAAAGAATGGCCCGTGCTTACAACAAGAAAGTGCGACCCAGGAATTTTGAAGTAGGTCAACTGGTGTTAAGGCGCATTCTTCCACATCACCAGGAAGCGAGAGGAAAATTTGCTCCTAATTGGAAAGGTCCATACATCATCAGGAAGATATTGCCCAGGGGAGCATTATATCTAGGTGATATTGAAGGAAAATATCCCGACACAGCCGTGAATGCGGATGCAGTAAAAAGATACTATGTCTGAATTTGCTCTGATTGTTTTTGCACAATTGAGAGGACGAAGGCTTTCATTCCCGCTACCCAAACACTCAAATCCTTTGCTAACCCTTTGAGCCGTTTACCTTTCTTTCATTACCCTCTTTGGAACTCGGAAGTGCTAGTAAAAAAAAACATAAAAAACCAAAATTGCCTGAACTACGTTTGACTTGATTCCGAAAGGATACGTAGGCAGCCTCTCTATGGGGTTCAGTCACACCAAAACAAAAATCCAGTTTTCCCCAAAAGTTAAACTGGGGCAGACATTATAATAATTCGGCGATAATCCCGCCTGGACAGTTCCAAAGTTGTAATTTGATCCAAGTTCTTTTGACCCCAAACCTGTTGCAAGTCCTTCCGATCAATCGGCAAAATTTTCTTCAAAATCAAAGGACGCAGTTGCTCGCATTCGACGCAGTCAGGATGAGAGAAATAAAATGAGAGAGTCTTATTGGTGAAAACCTACATGCACCATAAGGCGATGGCGAGCAGAGAAATCAAAATGAGAGAGTCTTGTTAGTGAAAACTCATGGCGAGCACTATAAGGCGACGGTAAAAAGAGAAATGAGAGAGGTCGACTAGCGAAAACTCGCAAAGGGCGCTGTCGGCCGAAAAGAGGATTTCACCACAGAAGGTTCTGGCAAGGTTCCCTGGTTTGGAAACATGGATCCGTTTGGTTCGTGAGAAAATGTAGGTTCGTGAGAGTCGGGCATCCAATCCAAAAAGCAGGTTATGTCAATTTAAAGCCAGCATGCACCTCAGATAAGTCTTTCTTTTCCCCGAAAAGGACGCTTTTCTTTTTAAATTCATTTCTTCGCTCTTTGTTTACCTTTCTTTGGATTCCTTTTTGGTTTAACCCTAAGCCCCAAAACATGCTAAAAAGAAAAGGTGGCAGGACTGGTTTCACAGGGCTCTGTCTGGCAAGAGGTAGAGAATATACCCGGCCTCAATGATGCGTCAGTCCAATCCCGACTGATCGTGACGTTTGATTACCTCAAAATCCTCAAGTAGAGTGAGACGGAAGAAACAGAGCCGTACACGTGCAAATCATCGTGAAAATCCTGAAATATTGAGTCTTATCAGTTTGAAAGGAGGTCGCCTTGGAAGCCAATCAATGACGAATTTTCTCAACAGAAATGAGGCTTGGGACCAAGAAAAACAATGAAGGCCACAAAACCGACCACAATCTCAAACTAACAATTTTCCTTTGTTTGAAGTTGAAGCAGTTGCGAAACAAAACGAACTAAGCAGGAAGCAGGTACAACCCTGCGATAGGCAGGTGCAGCCAAAAGGAAATGCACAAGGGTTAGAAATAGCTATGCTGTAATAATCAACCCAAAAGGGAAGTTTCCTCCCGATTCTTTCCTGCATTTTTTCTAAACCGATGATTTTCCCGGCATAACCCGAGGACTCTCTCCCTTTCACGGCATAACCTGATGACCTCCCCGGCATAACCCGAAGACTTTTTTCCTTTTCCGGCATAACCCGATGACTTCCCCGGAAAAACCCGATGACTTCCCTGGCATAACCCGAGGACCTCTTTCCCTTTTTCCGGCATAACCCGATGACTTCCCCGGCATAACCCGAGGACCTCTTTCCCTTTTCCGGAATAACCCGATGACTTCCCCGGCATAACTCGAGGACTCTTTTCCATTTCCGGCATAACCCGTTGACTTCCCCGGTATAACCCGTGGATCTCCCTGACATAACCCAGGGACCTCTTTCCCTTTCCCAGCATAACCCGATGACTTCCCCGGCATAACCCGAGGACTCTGTTCCTTTTCCGGCATAACCCGATGACTTCCCCGGCATAACCCGTGGACCTCCCTGGCATAACCCAGGGACCTCTTTTCCTTTTCTGGCATAACCCGATGACTTCCCCGGCATAACCCGTGGACCTCCCTGGCATAACCCAGGGACCTCTTTCCCTTTCCGGCATAACCCGATGACTCTTTCCCTTTCCTGGCATAACCCGATTCCCGGCATAACCCGTGGACCTCCCTGGCATAACCCAGGGACCTCTTTCCCTTTTCCGGCATAACCCGATGACTTCCCCGGCATAACCCGTGGACCTCCCTGGCATAACCCAGGGACCTCTTTCCCTTTTCCGGCATAACCCGATGACTTCCCCGGCATAATCCGTGGACCTTCCTGGCATAACCCAGGGACCTCTTTCCCTTTCCGGCATAACCCGATGACTCTTTCCCTTTTCCCAGCATAACCCGATGACTTCCCCGGCGTAACCCGATGAATCTTCCCGGCATAACCCGTGGACTTTTTCCGGCATAACCCAATGAATCTTCCCGGCATAACCCGATGAATCTTCCCAGCATAACCCGTGGACCTTTTCCAGCATAACCTAGCAATCCTCCCAATTTAGGGCTCCGATCCCTAAGTTGAGCAAGTTTCTATTTAGCCAGCATTAGGGCTCAAATCCCTGAGTTGAGCAACCTTCCTTTAGCCGACATTAGGGCTCCAATCCCTGAGTTGTGCATTTTTACCTTTTGCGACATTAGGGCTCCAATCCCTGAGTTGCGCTTTGTAGACTAGGGTTTTTTCCAATCCCCTCATCAGTGCTGTAAATCTTCATGACAATTAACTCACGAAATTTTCCTAGTGAAACTGGGGCAGAAAATTTCGTTCGTTTGTTTTGTTGTCTCAGCAGGTCTGACCCTGAGGTGCATGGATCGAGATGACCTACGGGATGAGTCTCAATCCAGAATGAAGAAAAGAAGAAAAGAACAAAAAAAAAGATGTTCCCACATATTGGAACAAACAAAGGGCAGGTCGCTCAAAAATTGGATCAAATTCCCGAGCTCCGCCAATCCTGTTTCATTCAATACCGCAGAAATAAACAGGCGCCTACAACTTGCGAGCATCAAGATTCAGATCGAAGTCTACAAGCAGAATCAACTAAGACCCAAGATCAAGTTGCAAATGAATTATAGATAGGGATCTTGAATCTAGCAATTGACACGCATAAGTAGTTAGTTCAATTTCAATTTTCCTTTGGTTGTAATAAGGCGATCAGTAAAGCAACAGTGGCAACAACAACAACAGTAACAACAAGCATCGCAATCCTAGGGTAGTCCCAGCTACCAAAGTTTCCCGAACTACATTGACCTGATTCCTGTTTAGCCCAGGATATGTAGGAAACCTCTGAAGCAAAGGTTCGGTCAAATCCTTTTCAAAAAATGCTTCACACGGAGTACTCGGATGGGCAAAAATCGCTCACTTTATCTTTGCACGAAAACCCTTCGTGTCTTCGGGCAAAGAGGGGCAGCACGTGAATTTTTTGGGAGTAATTCTCAATTTCTTGCCCAAGTAATAGATCGCCTGCTCCTTCTTTTCGGTTATGTCATGTTGCCCGAGGACGCAACCGAAAGAATTTTCCAAGACTGTCAGATACAAGAACATGGGTCTCTCTGGCTCTGGCGGGACCAAAACTGGGGGATTTAAAAGATATTCTTTGATCTTGTCAAAGGCTTCTTGACACTCAGCTGTCCATTTGATCGCTGCATCCTTCCTTAATAGCTTAAATATGGGCTCACGCGTGCTAGTCAGCTGGGCAATGAATCGACTGATATAGTTTAACCTGCCCAACAGACTCATCACGTCTTTCTTCGTTCTTGGGGGAGGTAGATCTCTGATAGATTTTATCTTTGTTGGATCTAACTCTATACCTCTCTTGCTTACTATGAAACCCAAAAGCTTGCCTGATGGGACTCCGAAGGCGCATTTGGCCGGGTTCAGCTTCAAGTCGTACTTTCTCAGTCTCTCGAAGAATTTCCTCAAGTCTTGGATATGATTGTCCCGAGTCCTGGACTTGACTATCACGTCGTCCACATACACCTCTATTTCTTGATGCATCATGTCATGAAAAATGGCAGTCATGGCTCTCATGTAAGTTGCCCCAGCATTCTTCAGACCGAATGGCATAACCCGGTAACAGTAAGTGCCCCATGGTATAGTGAAGACAGTCTTCTCGGCGTCTTCTTCATCCATTAATACCTGATGATATCCAGCGTAACAATCTACGAAAGACTGGATCTCATGTTTGGCGCAATTGTCAACAAGGATGTGGATGTTGGGCAATGGGAAATTGTCTTTGGGACTTGCTCTGTTCAAATCTCGATAATCCACACATACCCGAGTCTTCCCATCTTTTTTCGGCACTGGAACTACATTCGCCAACCACGTGGTGTACTGGACTATCCGAATTACTCCCGTTCTCAGCTGCTTGGTGATTTCTTCTTTAATCTTGTCATTGTTATCAGTTTTGAACTTTCTTTGCTTTTGTTGAACTGGAGGACAATCAGGGTGAATTGGCAATTTATGCACCACTAGATCAACGCTTAATCCTGGCATGTCATCGTATGACCAAGCAAACACATCTTTAAATTCAAAAAGGAGTTGAACTATCGCGTCTCGCGTTCTCTCGTCCGTGTGAATGCTTATTTTGGTCTCTCGGATTTCCTCAGGAGTTCCCAAATTAACCGGTTCGGTGTCATTCAGATTCGGCTTAGGTTTGTTCTCAAAGTGTTCCAATTCTCGATTTATTTCCTTAAAAGCCTCTTCTTCATCGTATTCCATTTCTTGGTTCATTATTTCGCAGCTAGACTGCATGTTTGGATCCGGGCATGAAGTCCGCAAGCATGTCATGTTATTTAAAACCGCATTATTAGAACTGAAAGAAATAAAACACAAAAAAATAAAAAAATCAGAGAGAATAAATAAGATGAAAGATGAAATATTAATTTTATTTCATTGAATTTTGAAGATAATAGGGTTTACATCAGAATTTAAGGACAGGAAACTAAAAGGAAATCATTCGAGTTACACCCCAAAATAACTCGTGATGCAGAAAAGGTGGCAAGACTAGTCTACCAGGATTCCCGCTTGATCGGAAACGGAGTAGCCTTCCAGTTTTGCAATTTGGCACCAGGCCCCATGTAAAGCACCTCAGCGGTGCTCGAGCCTTCTCCCGGCTGAACCATATGAGTTTCATACAGCATTTTCCTCATAACCCCACAGATTTCTTCAATTTCTCCGGTTGTGAAGGTCTCATCCTCTCTTTCTTCAATGTACTTGGGTCTGACGAATGTTCTGTAAAGATGCGGAATTGGCTAAGATAAAACCCAACCATTGCTCTTCCGTTGGTTTGCCCACATTACGTCAGCTTCTTCGGCGTAAAAACCAACACCGAAGAACTTTTCGGTGGCAGGTAAGGTGATAGGTTCGGTGATACCTTGCAATGATGCTCCGAGTCCCTTCCCCAGTTTATAACCATGCTTGATCATTTCCTTGGCAACCATAACTGACGCCTTTGAGAGAAATGGTTGAGGGTAAGGGCTTCCTTCTTCGCAATGGTCTGCGACCACAACCTCAAAAACTTGATAGACTATGTGTTCATTACCCTCCTTAGCTTCGAGGCATGGAACCGACGGGTCTCGATAAATTGAATGCTCATCCTCTCCGTGGACTATAATCTCTTGATTTTCATATACAAATTTTACCATCTGGTGGAGAGTAGAAGGTATGGCTTCCGCCACATGAATCCAAGGCCTTCCTAGAAGGAGATTGTAAGAAGTATCCATATCTAGGACCTAAAAGGTCACCTCAAAATCCATAGGTCCAATAGTCAAAATCAAATCGATCTCACCTAGGGTGTCCCTTTTGATGCCGTCAAAGGCACGAACACATACGTTGTTGGGCCTGATCCTCCCTGTCTCGATCTCCATTCTTTGTAGAGTCGAAAGGGGACAGATATCTACTCCGGACCCGCCATCCAGCATGACCCTCTTCACATAGTACCCTTCACATTTAACTGTTAGGTGGAGGGCCTTGTTGTGAGCGGCCCCTTCCGGGGGCAGATCATTTTTGCTGAAGGAAATCTGATTGATCATGAAGAATCTTTCTGCCATCCTCTCTAGCTGTTCCACGGTAGTTTCAATTGGGACGTAAGCTTCGTTGAGGGTCTTGATCAACACTTTCTGATGCTCAGTAGAATTCATTAATAGAGACAACAACGAGACCTGAGCGGGAGACTTTCGGAGTTGGTCAATTATCTCGTAGTCCGCAGTTTTCATTTTCCTGAAAAACTCTTCCGCTTCCTCAGCACTAACTGGTTTCTTGAGTGGGAAACGCTTCTTTGTAGAATCATTCAACTCCTCCAGGTTGAGGTATTTCTCAGTTGGGTTAGTTTCATTTACTTCTCCCAGGATTTCTTTTCCTTTGTAGTTTACTACCGCCTTGTTATAATTCCACGGGACGGTAGTAGGATCTGTCATGGGCCTCTGCGGCGCGCGTCCAATAATCACGGGCTCATTCAGCCTTGGTGAAATTATTGGCCCCCGTTCCGCATAGGTCCCTTTGGGCACATACATTTTCGATCCTTTGTTCAGCTCAAACCTTCTTGGAGGGCTCAATGTCACTTGTCCTTTCTTCGAACCTCGAGGGACATAAAGGACGGCATCTTTCGAGGGTACTACCTCAGTTTTGGTTTCCACTGCTTTTTCTGTGTTTTGAGGGGGGTTTTTACTCTTCTTGTCCACCTTTTCTTGCTTTGCATACGTCTTGGGTTTTTTCTCAATGTCGGCGATTGCAATGATGGCTTTCAAGACAGGATCAAACTCTTTATCTTCACAGATCATCCCAATAATCGGTCCATTGTTGTGAGCCGGTAACGGATTGTTGGTCACATTAGGAATGTCTTCGTACTTTAACATTATCCGCTTTTGTTCTATAAGGTTTTCAACAACCCTTTTCAAAGTCCAACAGCTCTCAGTGTCATGCCCTTCCACTCCAGAATGATAGGCACATCGGGCACCAGGTTGGTAAGAGGGTGACTCTGGGTTTTGCCTATTTGTGGGTACGGGTTGTAACAAACCCATTTGGACCAATTTAGGAAAAAGGTTGGAATATGACTCACCAATAGGTGTGAAGTCCATTTTCCTGGGCGGCTCTCGAGTGCGGGCGTTGTAAGGGAGATTATTTTGCGGAGGTCGGGGATTATACTGAGCTTGGTGGGGAGGTTGATTTCTTGGAAATTGAGCTCGCTTTTGGTGAAATTGTTGTTGTGGCCTAATATATGGTTGTGCATTCATTACTGTGTAAGGCTGAAGGTTCATAGCATAGGCCGCATCTTGATGGGGGTAGTAGTGTTGCGGGGATCTTTCAGAGAAATGAAATCTGGATGGATGGGGTTTTCTTACACTCGAAGTTGCCATTGTTGCTTCTTCCTTCTTCTTTCGGTTTGCTCCTCCTCCAGACCCGCCTTGGATTGCTTGGGAGGTGGCCCTTATAGCAGACTGACTCAAGATTCGCCCTGTTTTTAACCCATTCTCCACCATTTCACCGATTTTGATGGCTTCAGCAAACGGGTTTCCCAATGCAGACATCATGTTTTGATAATAATCAGCCTCTTGGGTTTGAAGGAAAACACTGACCATTTCTGTTTCATCCATCGGAGGTTTGACTCTGGCCGCTTGTTCGCGCCATTTGACAACATATTCTCGGAAGCTCTCCGAAGGCTTCTTCTTTAGATTTAACAATGAATTCCTGTCGGGGGCAATGTCGAGGTTATATTGAAACTGCCTGACAAAATCCATAGCCAAGTCGTCCCAAATGTGCCAACGAGATACTTCCTGATCCGTATACCATTCAGAAGCAATGCCGATCAAAGTTTCTCCAAAGTAAGCCATAAGAAGTTCTTCTTTTCCACCCGTTCCTCGCAACTGGTTGCAGTACCTTTTGAGGTGGGCTATGGGGTCCCCATGCCCGTCATATTTCTCAAACTTTGGGGTTTTGAAACCCAAGGGCAGATGTACGTGCGGGAACATGCACAGGTCAGCGTAAGATACGCTTTTTTGCCCGCTCAGACCCTGTATATTTTTGAGAGTTTGCTCCATGCTTCTCATTTTTCTGGTCATTTCCTCTTGTTCAGGCGTTTTCTCGGCTTTCTCCTGTCCTGCGATAAACGCGTACCGAGACGGCTGAGGGTAAGCGTTGGCAGTGAACTGGCTAGATTCCAATGGAAGAGGTGGTGCTTGAAATGTGAAGGATGATGAATCGAAGTTAGGCCTGGGTAAAACAGGTTGTGCCGTGGATGAACAAGGTGGAGCAGTGAATATGTTTGAAACCGCACCGGTAGCTAACACCTGGGGGCGAGACTCAGAAGGTGTTCCAGTAAAGTAGGTTGAGATAGTAGGAAATCCCAGTGGGGTATTTGGATAACTTGTGGGGGATGTTGGAGGTCCCACTTGCCCTAGGAAAAAGCTCAGGGAATCCAGGGATCGCACTTGGTGGCTCTTTTCCATTGGCCCAGGCGTCCCACATTTCCATCATGCGGAGACGCAGAATTCTATTTTCCTCGACAGTTGTTGACTCAGAAGTTGGGATGGCTGAGATTGAACTTTCCTCCGAAATAGGAATCGTTGGCAGAGGAATTTCTGAAGACATTTCGACACTTCCCTTCGACCTTGTGAAGTATGTATGAACACTTCCTCTTGATTTAGCGACGGGTGGCTGAACGCTTCCTTTTGACCTCGTGAAGTACGAATGTGAGGCCAGATTACCACAAAACCAAACCACTTTTCTAGGAACCTGAACTTATTAGCAAACAGACGGTTAGTTTGAAACAAATAACAGACAGGTAATCTCACATTGGGGTGTGATGCACCTATACATTTAGGTGAGTTTCTACATGCTTGCAACAAAGACATGCGTCATTCTGGCTTCTCCTTAGGCTTTCCTTTTATTTATCACCATTTTTCTTTCTTTGTTTTTTTTCTTCTATTATTATTGTTTTCATTATTTGTAGTAAAAAATGTGACCGGATCCGATGAGGATTGCCTACGTATCACGATGCCGCGTGAATCAGATCTTGCGTAGTTCGGGATAGAGGAGTGTAAAAGAAGCACACATTTTATTACTGAAGCAATCCATTACAACCAAAATTTGAAAAAAGGGAAAATAAACAAACCTTGAAAATAAGTACAGACTCAAACAGACTAATGCACCCTGATGCGAAAAGACGGACAGAAGATGCTAAGATGCAGACTCGACCTATGAATACATCAAGGTTTCGAGAATTGGCACTCGCGGGGCATCGTTCGGCCTCGCCGCGGTCTTATGTGTGAGATCCCTTTAGAGTTGTTCCAGCTCATGCATGGTCTGCTTGACATAAACCATTACTGCCGAGAGAACGGTAATGCTGGTCATGTTTTCGCACCGTAGACACCTTCTGATAATGGCGGGGGCAATGGTCCTAATCTTATCTCTGGTTCTCCTCTTTTCTATAAGCAAGCGTTTTATCTGATCACTGCATGTTTTTAACGCCTGATAATCCTGCATATGCTGATTCTTCAGTTGCCGCACTTCTACTTCCATTTGGGCCAACAAGTCGTAACAGTGTCTGCTTTCGATTTGGAAATCCTCGGCCTGCTCAACTGCTTTAACCTCAAGTGTAGCCACTTTTCTCTTCATGTTGGCAAGAGTTTTCTCGTGGTTGTGTTTCAATTGATTCAAGTATCGGTGATGCTTATCTGCTCTTGTTATCCATTGTACTTTGAGCTCTGCCATGACGTTTTCATACTCTTCTAAACCATCTCGCCATTCCCTAACTTCACTTCTCAGCCCTTTTATCAACTGCTCGTCTGATCGACTCCTTGGTTGTTTATCAAAAGCCATTCTCAATTTCTGGATTTGGGCCCCAAGTTCTTCATTTTCTTGGGCCAATCTATTCTTTTCGCCTTGATCTGCAGCGACCTGCATACTGTTATTGAATTTCAGACTTTCAACCTGTTGTTTCAACTCACCGATCTCTGTCCGATAATCTTTCTCCTTTGCTAACCAGTTCCATTGCTCCTGAGATGACTCAGCGAAATCTCTGAGATGAGGTCTTTTAGCTGGTCTCTCGCAAGGCATGTCACCCCTAAACTAAGCGTGATACCCCGGGGAGACTTCTCCTTTAGCTGTATCCAACACACAAGTGTTTGCCGTTAGATGTTGACACTCACTCCAGATCTGGCGAACTTCTTCTTCGGGGAACCGACCGTTCGGACTGATTTCAACCACTTGAGTACTCAAGTCTTCATCTTTTGGCACTACTTGAAACCTCCCAAGTTGCCTCAAATCCCGATACGGTGCATAGGGTTGGATGCTTTTAAGTCTCATCAACAGAAAGTGGGGCCTGGTTGCCGGCATGTATATAATTTCCTCAATCGGCAGCCATCCGAGCGTCCACTGAATTTTGTCGGCAGTGAGAGTTCAGAAGAATGACGTCCAAGCTGTGACTCCCTCGGGCAGACTAACCCTTTCGATTCTTGTGTAGAATTCTCCAATACAAGTCTTCTCGGGCGAACCGTAACCCAAGAGCGGGGAGCGGTGGCACAAATGATCGGTCATCCATATTTGCAACAATAGGTTATATCCTTTGAAAAAGTCGCCCCCGGCTCGGCAAATAGTGAGAGCCCGGAAGATGTCAGCCACAATCATAGGCGCCAGAGTACTCTTATCATGGGTGAGCAAGGTACTGACGACCCCAACTACTTTTAGATCGATGTTTCCGTCTTTCCTTGGGAACACTATAAGGCCCAAAAAAGCTATCATAAAAGCTACCAGCCTGTGTTAATCCCACTTTTGTCGGTTACCTCTACTGCATAGTTTGTAGTCTGGCTTGTTGAACACGCCCACGTGGCCGTATCTAGCATATATGAGGCGGAGACTGCAGAAACCTTTGGCGAGATCGGGATGGTGAAATGTTCGGGGTATTTTTAGGAAATCCAGAAACCGGTGTACCGTGACGGCCCTAGGAGCAATCAAGTACTTGAACCTTAACGGAGCTTCATCACTTCCGATGTATCCCGCTATTTCTTCCAATGTCGGGGTGAGCTCAAAGTCCGAGAAATGAAATACATTGTGTGGTGAATCCCAGCAAGTGACCAATGATCTGATAATATCACCCCGAGGCTGGATGTCTACTAAATCCGGGAGATCTTTCAGATATTTCTTTACTTTGCCTTGCCCTTCCTTGCCTAGGTCAGTCCACCATAATCGTAACTCAAAAGGGATCTTGGTCATTATTGAAAAGGGTTTGTTTTGTATCGTGCTCATCCTGCACATTTATTAAGGTGATTACACCAACGAAAAACTTTTATTAGACTCAAAAAATAAAACTATCTATGTTTTTTTAAAAAAAAAAAAGATTTTGTTTTCAAAATAATGGACTCGGTTTTCAAATGCGGCCTTTTAGCACTTCGGGAACGAAGATTTTAAGGCTGCGAGGATCAACCGGTCAAAAATAAAAAACGATGACCAAAGATGACCGTTTATGCAATGTCAGCTTTCCGCCGTCCCTTTCGGGAACATTCGGTTGTTTTTGACAACAAAAACATCACTTGATTTATTTATTATTTTTTTTAGAATGGTGACCCGACATTGGGAACATGGCCTCACAGAGCCTCGGGGACGAGGATTCCAAGGCTGTCGGGCAAATTGGTCAAAGTTCAAAATGACCAAAAATGGCTGTTTGTGCAAAGTCAGCCTTCCGGCGTCCCTTTCGGGAACATTTGGCTATTCTTGACAAAACGGCATCACCCTACTCATTTATGATGAAGTTAAAATTCTGACATTTTGGCTATTTTTGAAAAAGGGGGGTTGGACCCGATGAGGGTTGCCTACGTATCTCACACCCTGTGAGAATCAAACCGGCGTAGTTCGGTCCGATCAGGAATAGAAGAAATAAACTAAACCCACTCTGAATACAATCTTTTAAAGAAAAGGAAAAAATATATTTATTTTTTTCTGGATTTTTATATTTTGTTTTATTTTTGAAAAGAGATAAAGACCAAAGAAAATCTTTTTAAGGAAGTATTTGGACTATTAGTTTTAATTTATAAAAGAAATACTACAAAAGAAACAACATTTTTTTTTTTGAATTTTGAATTTTCCCTTCTTCTTTTTTTACTTTTAAATAAATATATATATTTTTTTGATATATTTATATATATATATATATATATATATTAGTCTGAATTTATAAAGGAGGTACTACGAAAGACACAGTTTTTTTTTTGAATTATGAATTTTCCGATTGATTTTGAAAGTGATAAAAAAGAAAAAAAATTTATATGTTTTTTTTAATAAATCAAACTAGAAGACAAATTTTGTTTTCATTTTTTTTTCTTTTTCTTTTTTTTTTACAAAATTCCGGTGAGGTTTTGACACTACTTGCACATTGGTTTTATTTTTCCAAAAATAGGTGATTATCTCCCTACGCAACTACTATTTTTCCTATTTTTTTTTTAAATCGGTATGCATGCAGATCTGAAGCAAATAAATGCGCCAAACAAACGGGATGCAGCAGGATGGTCTTTTCATTTTAGGTTGCCTGTCCTAGACGGACCCAACCCCTGTGTTGAGTCCCTTATGTCAAATGCAACATGATGCAAATAAGCGTTCCTACTAGGGATTCGGTATGAGGTTTCGTTATACTAGGTTTATAACCTGGGTATATGTTCTAGACTGTGTACCCGAGCGGACAACTCGAGTCGAGGAGGGGGCAACTTACCGGAAACCAAAAGGCCATCCGACTTCGTAACTTGTCCGAGCCTCTTTTTTTTTATTTCAGGGTATTGACACTAACAGAATGGGGAGTCTTGACCAGCGAGCTTCTCCCCGGAGGTAAGAAGAGAAGGGTTTCGGCACAGTTTATATACAGTTCAGATAATATCAAAGCGTTAAAAGACAATATTTAGCACGTTATGCCAAAACATGTAATAAAGATCAGATAATAAAGCCAAATATAACAATTATTCTAAGCTCGAATTCTTGAACCCTGAACCAGTGGTTCTGGGTTTGTCCCCAGCAGAGTCGCCAGAGCTGTCACACCTCCTTTTTGCGCGCCCGCCCCGAAGGATGAATGCGCGAGGGAGTTTTTCCAATTTAAGTGACAATACTCGAAATGGGATTATTTATTTAATTCAGAGTCGCCACTTGGGAAAGGTTTGGCTTTTGGCGTCCCAAGTCACCGGTTTATCTTGAATCCCAAATCGAGGAAAATATTCGACTTTCCAAATGAAGTCTGCGAACCAGGAATTCTAAGTAAGGAATTCTGTTGACCCGAGGGAAGGTGTTAAGCACCCTCGAATCCCGTGGTTCTAGCACGGTCGCTTAAATTGTTATAATGGCTAGATAAATGATTTAATACATGTTATTACTTATGTGCTTTCATAAAGTTTAAACCGCTTTTATTTTATCATTTTTATAGAATTGCAACGTCGTGAAAATGCGTCTCGAACCACGTCACAGTCAATGCACCCATGGTTGTTAATACATTCCGACTCCGTTGAGATTTGAATTTGGGTCACATAAATGCGCACCCGAGTTTAAGAATGTAATTTAATTAAGTCGCGTCTAAAGAGTCTAACGCGTTTATAGTCTTTGGGAAAGGCAGTGAAATTCACTAAACAGTCCATCCCAAATTCTAAGTATTTTATTATGACAGTTATTGAGGGCCCCGCAATTTGCATTGTTTTATTTGGTGAGGCTCGTCTCATTTTATGAAAAGATAAACCTACAATGACTACATTTTCTATTATGTCTCTATAAAATGAAAGAGAAGAGATCTTAATTTATTTACATGCTTGAGTTGTTATAGTCGGGTTTCGAATATGATTCATAAATTCTGAAAATGATGCAAGCAGGGCAGTCCGTTGCCAATGCGGGCCCAGGCTCAACGTGTATGACATAAAACTAGACCTGGGTCGTCTTATTCACATGTTACTACCTAGCTTACATTATACTAGGCATATTCTCAGTTTGTCAAAAAAAAAAAAAAACTTAGCAATCTAATTTTAATCCTAAACCATTTACATGCTGAAATTAACCAATATTATTTAACTAAATAATATTCCTACAAGTTTCGAAATGGCCTATTCGTTTGATTTTTAACTAGACGGAGTTGCTACACCATTCATTTATTTTTTAAGCAATATATAGATAGTTCAACCATTAAGCTATCGTCAGATGTTCCACTATATATATTAAATAGCTACATGATTCTGATTTTGTAAGCTAAATAATTTATATATACAAATAAAATTCAGAATATAATAAAAATAAATTTAGAACTTCAACTCTTCATTTTTCGCATTCATGCTTCCTGTTTCAGTTTACAATAATCAGCGTGTCAGTTGTGTACCTGATATTGGAAGCAAAAGAAACGTGAGATCAGCAAAAACTCAGTAGCATACAACAACAGCAACCCCAGCGACCAGTAACAACCAGCAACGAGAAACTTAGTGACAGATTTTAAAATTAAGACAAAAATCCAGAAACAACAACAACAAATAACGGACAGAAGCAAAGAGAATCTTTTCATATTTTTGAAAGGCTAGTTAGTGTTTAACCCTTAATTTCTGAATCCGTATATCAGAATATTTGGATTGTATATCAGGTGTATACTCTTCTTCTTTTGAATTTCCAGAATGTTTTTCTTTTTATTTTTCTAAAGTCTTAGTATTTTTTCGGAATTTCTTCTCTTTTGAAATTTTCTCCTGTCTTCTCTCTCTTAAATCTGATTCAAGACCTCCTATTTATATCCCATCCCAGAATCCTTTAATCAATTAAAATCAACAACTTTCTCCTACCAAACCCATTATCTTCCCACTCATCCCCCACTACATTAAACAAATATATCAACCTCACCCCATTACATCTTGTCCCCCATGCCTAACATAAACAAATACAATATTCCCCTCCACTACATTATGTCTTGTCCCCCATTATATTAAACAATTATATCACCCACACCCCATTACATTTTGTCCCCCATGCTTAACATAAAGAATTACAAAATGTTTAATTACCAAACTACCCCTCCGACCTTATTGCAATTACCATTTAACCCCGAATGTACTGCAATTTACCAAACTACCCCCATCAGCTATAACAAATCAATTAATCAAACTCAACCAAAATATAGCCAATATGACCAGTTTCTTAACCAAACTCAACAACAAATCATATGAACAACATGAACAACATCAAATTAATGTGAATGAATTAACCATATTGGGAACCAATCCTGGTTAACTCAGACCATAAATGGATGAGCAAGGAAACAACAATATTAACAATACAATACATGATTCAAACTAAATCAACAAATCAAAAACCAAAAACATAAACTCACATTAAATCACTGGATTAAAATGAACTTCAAACCAAGATGAATATGAATTAAATCCATTTTAAACAACAAACATGACAGATTCAAATGATTAAACCAACATATTTCCCTATACAACTACATTCTTTTAGACAAATAACAAAACAAAACCGAAGAAGAAACAATTACGAATTTAAGCTTGAATCTAACAACATTAACATTTTCTGAAAAATACATAAAACACATGAAACAACTAAAATAATTAATTAAACTTCAATTTGAATTCAACAAACATTAAACTAATAAATTTTTACCTAAGCAATAAATAAGAACAATAAAACAAACATAAAACAAACTGAAAAATTCACAAAAATAACGAACTAAACAAACATTTACCGATTTTAGATTTTGAGAATATCAAAACGAAATACGGACAAAAATAAAACTCAAAATCCAACTAACCGGAAGTGACCAACGACGAACGAAAATGGAAAACTCGGACAGAAAACTCGACGTATCGGACCTCGACTCAACGAAAAACCCTCGAACTTTGACGAAACGAAGAAGACGAAGCAATAGTAGAAGCCGCGGGGAGCAGTTGGAGAAGAAAGCAGCAACAACTACGTGAGCAACAGCAACAGAACGGAGGGGAACGTTCAGCCTTGCATCAGTGAAGCAGTAGCATCGGCTACTGCTGGACATCGGAGCTTTGACTGAGGCAGAAACTCGTTGGTGCAGCGGTGACAGCAGCCATGGCGGACTCCTATTTTTTGGAGGAGGAGATGAAGCAGTGACAGCAGCAACGATGGAGGAAGCGTAACAGCAGCAGCTGGTCGTTTGGACTTGAGGTTGAAGGCAGCCATGAACGTCGAGCTCAAAATCGAGCTTGACGTCGAACGACGAAGATGAAGCAGCGATGGTGGTGATGATGTTGCCATGGAGAAGGTAAAGCTTGAGCAGCTGGGGAGGTGGAGGAGGCGTCCATGGATGCTGGACGAAGAATAAGAAACAACGAAGGTGTTCGACGGAGGGGTCGTCGCTGGTTCGAAGGAGACGGAGGCAGCGGGGTCGTTTGGTGTGGTGAGGAGGAGCAGCAGCTATGAACGGCTGCTGCGTGCATTGTGTGTGTGTGTGCAGTGAGGGTGAGGAGGAGGCAGCCATGGTTGTGTGTGTTCTCAAGTTTTGAGAAGAAGAAGCAAATGAGGGGGGGGGGGGGCGGACCTCTTTAGGGTTTTTTAGGTTTTTTTTTTTTTTTTGTGTTGTACCAAATGAAAAATGAAGAGGGGTTGGGTATTGGGGTTATGGGTTGGGTCGACCCGGTTTGAAATGGACCGGGTCGTGGGGAAGGTTGGGCAATTACTTGGGCCTGGGGTTGAAATTTGAAGAAGTAACCCAATCCGACTTTCTTTATATTTTTGCTCCTTTTTTTCTAAAACTAAATTATAAAAATACTTAAATTATTATTAAGAACTAAATTAAGTTATAAAAGCGCAAATTAACTCCCAATAACAATTAACGCACAATTAAGTAATAATTAAGCATAAAACTGTATATTTGGACATTAAATGCTAAAAATGCAAAAGATGCCTATTTTTGTAATTTTCGTTTTTTTTTTGTAAAACAAACTTTATTACTAACAATTGTAGAATTAAATCCTACATGCAAACTGCGACATATTTTTGTATTTTTATTAATTTAACAAATAAACATGCACAGACAAATACAAATAATTATCCAAAAATATCACAAAATTGCACACCAAGGAAAATCTTTTTATTTTGAATTTTTTGGGAGTAATTCTCATATAGGGCAAAAATCACGTGCTTACAGCTGCCCCTCTTTGCCCGAAGACACGAAGGGTTTTCGTGCAAAGATAAAGTGAGCGATTTTTGCCCATCCGAGTACTCCGTGTGAAGCATTTTTTTGAAAAAGATTTGACCGAACCTTTGCTTCAGAGGTTTCCTACATATCCTGGGCTGAACAGGAATCGGGTCAATGTAGTTCGGGAAACTTTGGTAGTTGGGACTACCCTGGGATTGCGATGCTTGTTGTTACTGCTGGTGTTGTTGCCACTGTTGCTTTACTGATCGCCTTATTACAACCAAAGGAAAATTGAAATTGAACTAACTACTTATGCGTGTCAATTGCTAGTTACAAGATCCCTATCTATAATTCCTTTGCAACTTGATCTTGGGTCTTAGCTGATTCTGCTTGTAGACTTCGATCCGAATCTTGATGCTCGCAAGTTGTAGGCGCCTGTTTATTTCTGCGGTATTGAATGAAACGGGATTGGCGGAGCTCGGGAATTTGATCCAATTTTTTTTAGCGACCTGCCCTTTGTTTGTTCCAATATGTGGGAACATCTTCTTCTTTTTTTGTTCTTTTCTTCTTTTCTTCATTCTGGATTGAGACTCATCCCGTAGGTCGTCTCGATCCATGCACCTCAGGGTCAGACCTGCTGAGACAACAAAACAAACGAACGAAATTTTCTGCCCCAGTTTTACTAGGAAAATTTCGTGAGTTAATTGTCATGAAGATTTACAGCACTGATGAGGGGATTGGAAAAAACCCTAGTCTACAAAGCGCAACTCAGGGATTGGAGCCCTAATGTCGCAAAAGGTAAAAATGCACAACTCAGGGATTGGAGCCCTAATGTCGGCTAAAGGAAGGTTGCTCAACTCAGGGATTTGAGCCCTAATGCTGGCTAAATAGAAACTTGCTCAACTTAGGGATCAGAGCCCTAAATTGGGAGGATTGCCAGGTTATGCTGGAAAGGGTCCACGGGTTATGCCGGGAAGATTCATCGGGTTATGCCGGAAAAAGTCCACGGGTTATGCTGGGAAGATTCATCGGGTTACGCCGGGAAAGTCATCGGGTTATGCTGGGAAAGGGAAAGAGTCATCGGGTTATGCTGGAAAGGGAAAGAGGTCCCTGGGTTATGCCAGGGAGGTCCACGGATTATGCCGGGGAAGTCATCAGGTTATGCCGGAAAAGGGAATGAGGTCCCTGGGTTATGCCAGGGAGGTCCACGGGTTATGCCGGGGAAGTCATCAGGTTATGCCGGAAAAGGGAAAGAGGTCCCTGGGTTATGCTAGGGAGGTCCACGGGTTATGCCGGGGAAGTCATCGGGTTATGCCGGGGAAGTCATCGGGTTATGCCGGAAAAGGGAAAGAGGTCCCTGGGTTATGCCAGGGAGGTCCACGGGTTATGCCGGGAAAGGGAAAGAGTCCTCGGGTTATGCCGGGGAAGTCATCGGGTTATGCCGGAAAAGGAAAAGAGGTCCCTGGGTTATGCCAGGGAGGTCCACGGGTTATGCCGGGGAAGTCATCGGGTTATGCCGGAAAAGGAACAGAGTCCTCAGGTTATGCCGGGGAAGTCATCGGGTTATGCCGGGAAAGGGAAAGAGGTCCCTGAGTTATGTCAGGGAGGTCCACGGGTTATGCCGGAAATGGAAAAGAGTCCTCGGGTTATGCCGGGGAAGTCATCGGGTTATGCCGGGGAAGTCATCGGGTTATGCCAGAAAAAGGGAAAGAGGTCCTCGGGTTATGCCGGGGAAGTCATCGGGTTTTGCCGGGGAAGTCATCGGGTTATGCCGGAAAAGGAAAAAAGTCTTCGGGTTATGCCGGGGAGGTCATCGGGTTATGCCTGGAAAGGGAGAGAGTCCTCGGGTTATGCCGGGGAAATCATCGGTTTAGAAAAAATGTAGGAAAGAATCGGGAGGAAACTTCCCTTTTGGGTTGATTATTGCAGCATAGCTATTTCTAACCCTTGCGCATTTCCTTTTGGCTGCACCTGCCTCTCGCAGGGTTGTACCTGCTTCCTGCTTAGTTCGTTTTGTATCGCAACTGCTTCAACTTCAAACAAAGGAAAATTGTTAGTTTGAGATTGTGGTCGGTTTTGTGGCCTTCATTGTTTTTCTTGGTCCCAAGCCTCATTTCTGTTGAGAAAATTCGCCATTGATTGGCTTCCAAGGCGACCTCCTTTCAAACTGATAAGACCCAATATTTCAGGATTTTCACGATGATTTGCGCGTGTATGGCTCTGTTTCTTCCGTCTCACTCTGCTTGGGGATTTTGAGGTAATCAAATGTCACGATCAGTCGGGATTGGACTGACGCATCATTGAGGCCGGGTATATTCTCCACCTCTTGCCAGACAGAGCCCTGTGAAACCGGTCCTGCCACCTTTTCTTTTTAGCATGTTTTGGGGCTTAGGATTAAACCAAAAAGGAATCCAAAGAAAGGTAAACAAAGAGCGAAGAAATGAATTTAAAAAGAAAAGCGTCCTTTTCGGGGAAAAGAAAGACTTATCTGAGGTGCATGCTGGCTTTAAATTGACATAACCTGCTTTTTGGACTGGATGCCCGACTCTCACGAACCTACATTTTCTCACGAACCAAATGGATCCATGTTTCCAAACCAGGGAACCTTGCCAGAACTTTCTGTGGTGAAATCCTCTTTTCGGCCGACAGCGCCCTTTGCGAGTTTTTGCTAGTCGACCTCTCTCATTTCTCTTTTTACCGTCACCTTATAGTGCTCGCCATGAGTTTTCACTAACAAGACTCTCTCATTTTGATTTCTCTGCTCGCCATCGCCTTATGGTGCCTGTAGGTTTTCACCAATAAGACTCTATCATTTTATTTCTCTGCTCGCCATCGCCTTATGGTGCCTGTAGGTTTTCACCAATAAGACTCTCTCATTTTATTTCTCTCATCCTGCTGCGTCGGATGCGAGCAACTGCGTCCTTTGATTTTGAAGAAAATTTTGCCGATTGATCGGAAGGACTTGCAACAGGTTTGGGGTCAAAAGAACTTGGATCGAATTACAACTTTGGAACTGTCCAGGCGGGATTATCGCCGAATTATTATATTGTCTGCCCCAGTTTAACTTTTGGGGAAAACTGGATTTTTGTTTTGGTGTGACTGAACCCCATAGAGAGGCTGCCTACGTATCCTTTCGGAATCAAGTCAAACGTAGTTCAGGCAATTTTGGTTTTTTATGTTTTTTTTACTAGCACTTCCGGGTTCCAAAGAGGGTAATGAAAGAAAGGTAAACGGCTCAAAGGGTTAGCAAAGGATTTGAGTGTTTGGGTAGCGGGAATGAAAGCCTTCGTCCTCTCAATTGTGCAAAAAAAATCAGAGCAAATTCAGACATAGTATCTTTTTACTGCATCCGCATTCACGGCTGTGTCGGGATCTTTTCCTTCAATATCACCTAGATATAATGCTCCCCTGGGCAATATCTTCCTGATGATGTATGGACCTTTCCAATTAGGAGCAAATTTTCCTTTTGCTTCCTGGTGATGTGGAAGAATGCGCCTTAACACCAGTTGACCTACTTCAAAATTCCCGGGTCTCACTTTCTTGTTGTAAGCACGGGCCATTCTTTTTTGGTACAACTGCCCGTGACAGACCACAACCATTCGCTTTTCATCGATCAGCGTTAATTGTTCCAAATGGGTTTTGACCCACTCGCTGTCTTCAATTTCAGCTTCAACAATGATCCGGGGAGAAGGGATTTCTACCTCTGCCGGTATTACAGCCTCGGTCCCGTAAACCAACAAGTATGGGGTTGCCCCTACTGATGTGCGTACTGTAGTGCGATATCCTAGCAGGGCGAAAGGTAACTGCTCATGCCATTGTCTGGAACTCTAGGTTGTCTTCCTCAAAATCTTTTTGATGTTTTTGTTCGCCGCTTCAACAGCGCCGTTGGCCTTGGGCCGATAAGGAGTGGAATTCCTATGCGTTATTTTGAAATGTTCGCACACATCCTCCATCAAATGACTATTCAGGTTTGCTGCATTATCTGTGATTATAGTTGTAGGAATACCGAAACGACAGATAAGATTTGAATGTATGAAATCCACCACGGCTTTCTTAGTGACTGATTTGAAAGTGACAGCCTCAACCCATTTTGTGAAGTAGTCGATAGCGACCAATATGAATCTGTGCCCATTTGAAGCTTTGGGCTCAATCGGACCAATGACATCCATACCCCAGGCAACAAATGGCCAAGGTGCAGACATGGGATGCAGTTCTGTGGGAGGTGCGTGAATTAGATCTCCATGCACCTGACACTGATGACACTTTCGAACGAAGCTGAAACAGTCCTTTTCCATGGTCATCCAGTAATACCCGGCCCGCAGGATTTTCTTTGCCAAAACGTACCCGTTCATATGAGGTCCACACACTCCTGCGTGTACTTCATGCATGATTCTGCCTGCTTCTTCGGCGTCAACACATCTTAATAAGTTGAGATCAGGGGTTCTTTTATACAATATCTCACCGCTCAAAAAGAATCCACTTGCCTGCCGCCTAATAGTTCTCTTCTGATCTCCAGTAGCATGTTCGGGGTATTCTTGTGTTTTCAAGAACCTCTTAACATCCTGGTACCATGGCTGGATACTTGGTCCTGCCTCGATGGCATTGCAGTAACCATGCCTTTCCCTGATTTGGATTTCCAAGGGATCGATGTAGGCGTTGCCTGGATAAGGCAACATTGAAGCCAAGGTAGCAAGTGCATCCGCTAGTTCGTTGTGACATCACGAGATATACCTGAACTCTACTGATCTGAACCGCTTGCTGAGATCCTCTACGTGCTACCAGTAAGGAATAAGCTTGACATCTCGAGTTTCCCATTCACCCTGGGCTTGCCGGATAATCAAATCAGAATCCCCCATAATCAACAAATCCCCAACATCTTGATCGATCGCCATATTCATGCCTATGATGCAAGCTTCATATTCAGCTGTATTGTTCGTGCAAAAGAAACGAAGCCTAGCTGTAGCCGGATAATGTTGACCAGCAGGTGAGATAAAGATTGCCCATATTCCCACACCTTTGGCATTTACGGCCCCATCAAAGAACATCTTCCAAACGTGAGTGTTTTCCGAGACCGCTTCTATGGTATTTATTTCTTCATCTGGAAAATAAGTACTCAATGGCTGGTATTCTTCATCAACCAAATTTTCGGCCAAATGATCTGCTAATGCCTGGGCTTTCATTGCCGTGCGGGTGACATAGACTATGTCAAATTTAGTAAGCAAGATTTGCCACTTGGCCAGTCTTCCAGTAGGCATTGGTTTCTGAAATATATACTTCAAAGGATCCAGCCTGCTTATGAGGTAAGTAGTGTGAGCTTGGAGATAATGTCTCAATTTTTGAGCAACCCACGTCAAAGCACAATACGTTCTTTCTAGCAGAGTGTACTTGGCCTCGTAGCCTATGAATTTCTTGCTCAAGTAGTAGATCGCCTGCTCCTTCTTTCCGGTTATGTCATGTTGCCCGAGGACGCAACCGAAAGAATTTTCCAAGACTGTCAGATACAAGAACATGGGTCTCTCTGGCTCTGGCGGGACCAAAACTGGGGGATTTAAAAGATATTCTTTGATCTTGTCAAAGGCTTGTTGACACTCAGCCGTCCATTTGATCGCTGCATCCTTCCTTAATAGCTTAAATATGGGCTCACACGTGCTAGTCAGCTGGGCAATGAATCGACTGATATAGTTTAACCTGCCCAACAGACTCATCACGTCTTTCTTCGTTCTTGGGGGAGGTAGATCTCTGATAGATTTTATCTTTGTTGGATCTAACTCTATACCTCTCCTGCTTACTATGAAACCCAAAAGCTTGCCTGATGGGACTCCGAAGGCGCATTTGGCCGGGTTCAGCTTCAAGTCGTACTTTCTCAGTCTCTCGAAGAATTTCCTCAAGTCTTGGATATGATTGTCCCGAGTCCTGGACTTGATTATCACGTCGTCCACATACACCTCTATTTCTTGATGCATGATGTCATGAAAAATGGCAGTCATGGCTCTCATGTAAGTTGCCCCAGCATTCTTCAGACCGAATGGCATAACCCGGTAACAGTAAGTGCCTCATGGTGTAGTGAAGGCAGTCTTCTCGGCGTCTTCTTCATCCATCAATACCTGATGATATCCAGCGTAACAATCTACGAAAGACTGGATCTCATGTTTGGCGCAATTATCAACAAGGATGTGGATGTTGGGCAATGGGAAATTGTCTTTGGGACTTGCTCTGTTCAAATCTCGATAATCCACACATACCCGAGTCTTCCCATCTTTTTTCGGCACTGGAACTACATTCGCCAACCACGTGGTGTACTGGACTACCCGAATTACTCCCGTTCTCAGCTGCTTGGTGATTTCTTCTTTAATCTTGTCATTGGCATCAGTTTTGAACTTTCTTTGCTTTTGTTGAACTGGAGGACAATCAGGGTGAATTGACAATTTATGCACCACTAGATCAACGCTTAATCCTGGCATGTCATCGTATGACCAAGCAAACACATCTTTAAATTCAAAAAGAAGTTGAACTATCGCGTCTCGCATTCTCTCGTCCGTGTGAATGCTTATTTTGGTCTCTCGGATTTCCTCAGGAGTTCCCAAATTAACCGGTTCGGTGTCATTCAGATTTGGCTTAGGCTTGTTCTCAAAGTGTTCCAATTCTCGATTTATTTCCTTAAAAGCCTCTTCTTCATCGTATTCCATTTCTTGGTTCATTATTTCGCAGCTAGACTGCATGTTTGGATCCGGGCATGAAGTCCGCAAGCATGTCATGTTATTTAAAACCGCATTATTAGAACTGAAAGAAATAAAACACAAAAAAAATAAAAAAATCAGAGAGAATAAATAAGATGAAAGATGAAATATTAATTTTATTTCATTGAATTTTGAAGATAATATGGTTTATATCAGAATTTAAGGAAAGGAAACTAAAAGGAAATCATTCGAGTTACACCCTAAAATAACTCGTGATGCAGAAAAGGTGGCAAGACTGGTCTACCAGGATTCCCGCTTGATCGGAAACGGAGTAGCCTTCCAGTTTTGCAATTTGGCACCATGCCCCATGTAAAGCACCTCAGCGGTGCTCGAGCCTTCTCCCGGCTGAACCATATGGGTTTCATACAACATTTGCCTCATAACCCCACAGATTTCTTCAATTTCTACGGTTGTGAAGGTCTCATCCTCTCTTTCTTCAATGTACTTGGGTCTGACGAATGTTCTGTAAAGATGCGGAATTGGCTGAGATAAAACCCAACCATTGATCTTCCGTTGGTTTGCCCACATTACGTCAGCTTCTTCGGCGTAAAAACCAACACCGAAGAACTTTTCGGCGGCAGGTAAGGTGATAGGTTCGGTGATACCTTGCAATGATGCTCCGAGTCCCTTCCCCAGTTTATAACCATGCCTGATCATTTCCTTGGCAACCATAACTGATGCCTTTGAGAGAAAAGGTTGAGGGTAAGGGCTTCCTTGTTCGCATTGGTCTGCGACCACAACCTCAAAAACTTGATAGACTATGTGTTCATTACCCTCCTTAGCTTCGAGGCATGGAACCGACGGGTCTCGATAAATTGAATGCTCATCCTCTCCGTGGACTATAATCTCTTGATTTTCATATACAAATTTTACCATCTGGTGGAGAGTAGAAGGTATGGCTTCCGCCGCATGAATTCAAGGCCTTCCTAGAAGGAGATTGTAAGAAGTATCCATATCTTGGACCTGAAAGGTCACCTCAAAATCCATAGGTCCAATAGTCAAAATCAAATCGATCTCGCCTAGGGTGTCCCTTTTGATGCCGTCAAAGGCACGAACACATACGTTGTTGGGCCTGATCCTCCCTGTCTCGATCTTCATTCTTTGTAGAGTCGAAAGGGGACAGATATCTACTCTGGACCCGCCATCCAGCATGACCCTCTTCACATAGTACCCTTCATATTTAACTGTTAGGTGGAGGGCCTTGTTGTGAGCGGCCCCTTCCGGGGGCAGATCATTTTTGCTGAAGGAAATCTGATTGATCATGAAGAATCTTTCTGCCATCCTCTCTAGCTGTTCCACGGTAGTTTCAATTGGGATGTAAGCTTCGTTGAGGGTCTTGATCAACACTTTCTGATGCTCAGTAGAATTCATTAATAGAGACAACAACGAGACCTGAGCGGGAGACTTTCGGAGTTGGTCAATTATCTCGTAGTCCGCAGTTTTCATTTTCCTGAAAAACTCTTCCGCTTCCTCGGCACTAACTGGTTTCTTGAGTGGGAAACGCTTCTTTGTAGAATCCTTCAACTCCTCCAGGTTGAGGTATTTCTCAGTTGGGTTAGTTTCATTTACTTCTCCCAGGATTTGTTTTCCTTTGTAGGTTACTACCGCCTTGTTATAATTCCACGGGACGGTAGTAGGATCTGTCATGGGCCTCTGCGGCGCGCGTCCAATAATCACGGGCTCATTCATCCTTGGTGAAATTATTGGCCCCCGTTCCGCATAGGTCCCTTTGGGCACATACATTTTAGATCCTTTGTTCAGCTCAAACCTTCTTGGAGGGCTCAATGTCACTTGTACTTTCTTCGAACCTCGGGGGACATAAAGGACGGCATCTTTCGAGGGTACTACCTCAGTTTTGGTTTCCACTGCTTTTTTTGTGTTTTGAGGGGGGTTTTTACTCTTCTTGTCCACCTTTTCTTGCTTTGCATACGTCTTGGGCTTTTTCTCAATGTCGGCGATTGCAATGATGGCTTTCAAGACAGGATCAAACTCTTTATCTTCGCAGATCATCCCAATAATCGGTCCATTGTTATGAGCCGGTAACGGATTGTTGGTCACATTAGGAAGGTCTTCGTCCTTTAACACTATCCGCTTTTGTTCTATGAGGTTTTCAACAACCCTTTTCAAAGTCCAACAGCTCTCAGTGTCATGCCCTTCCACTCCAGAATGATAGGCACATCGGGCACCAGGTTGGTAAGAGGGTGACTCTGGGTTTTGCCTATTTGGGGGTATGGGTTGTAACAAACACATTTGGACCAATTTAGGGAAAAGGTTGGAATATGACTCACCAATAGGTGTGAAGTCCATTTTCCTGGGCGCCTCTCGAGTGCGGGCGTTGTAAGGGAGATTATTTTGCGGAGGTCGGGGATTATACTGAGCTTGGTGGGGAGGTTGATTTCTTGGAAATTGAGCCCGCTTTTGGTGAAATTGTTGTTGTGGCCTAATATATGGTTGTGCATTCATTACTGTGTAAGGCTGAAGGTTCATAGCATAGGCCGCATCTTGATGGGGGTAGTAGTGTTGCGGGGATCTTTCAGAGAAATGAAATCTGGATGGATGGGGTTTTCTTACACTCGAAGTTGCCATTGTTGCTTCTTCCTTCTTCTTTCGGTTTGCTCCTCCTCCAGACCCGCCTTGGATTGCTTGAGAGGTGGCCCTTATAGCAGACTGACTCAAGATTCGCCCTGTTTTTAACCTATTCTCCACCATTTCACCGATTTTGATGGCTTCAGCAAACGACTTTCCCAATGCAGACATCATGTTTTGATAATAATCAGCCTCTTGGGCTTAAAGGAAAACACTGACCATTTCTGTTTCATCCATCGGAGGTTTGACTCTGGCCGCTTGTTCGCGCCATTTGACAGCATATTCTCGGAAGCTCTCCGAAGGCTTCTTCTTTAGATTTGACAATGAATTCCTATCGGGGGCAATGTCGATGTTATATTGAAACTGCCTGACAAAATCCCTAGCCAAGTCGTCCCAAATGTGCCAACGAGATACTTCCTGATCTGTATACCATTCAGAAGCAATGCCGATCAAAGTTTCTCCAAAGTAAGCCATAAAAAGTTCTTCTTTTCCGCCCGCTCCTCGCAACTGGTTGCAGTACCTTTTGAGGTGGGCTATGGGGTCCCCATGCCCGTCATATTTCTCAAACTTTGGGGTTTTGAAACCTAAGGGCAGATGTACGTGCGGGAACATGCACAGGTCAGCGTAAAATACGCTTTTTTGCCCGCTCAGACCCTGTATATTTTTTAGAGTTTGCTCCATGCTTCTCATTTTTCTGGTCATTTCCTCTTGTTCAGGCATTTTCTCGGCTTTCTCCTGTCCTGCGATAAACTCGTACCGAGACGGCTGAGGGTAAGCGTTGGTAGTGAACTGGCTAGGTTCCAATGGAAGAGGTGGTGCTTGAAATGTGAAGGATGATGAATCGAAGTTAGGCCTGGGTAAAACAGGTTGTGCCGTGGATGAACAAGGTGGAGCAGTGAATATGTTTGAAACTGCACCGGTAGCTAACACCTGGGGGCGAGACTCAGAAGGTGTTCTAGTAAAGTAGGTTGAGATGGTAGGAAATCCCAGTGGAGTATTTGGATAACTTGTGGGGATGTTGGAGGTCCCACTTGCCCTAGGAAAAAGCTCAGGGAATCCAGGGATCGCACTTGGTGGCTCTTTTCCATTGGCCCAGGTGTCCCACATTTCCATCATGCGGAGACGCAGAATTCTATTTTCCTCGACAGTTGTTGACTCAGAAGTTGGGATGGCTGAGATTGAACTTTCCTCCGAAATAGGAATCGTTGGCAGAGGAATTTCTGAAGACATTTCGACACTTCCCTTCGACCTTGTGAAGCATGTATGAACACTTCCTCTTGATTTAGCAACGGGTGGATGAACGCTTCCTTTTGACCTCGTGAAGTACGAATGTGTTGCCAGATTACCACAAAACCAAACCACTTTTCTAGGAACCTGAACTTATCAGCAAACAGACGGTTAGTTTGAAACAAATAACAGACAGGTAATCTCACATTGGGGTGTGATGCACCTATACAGTTAGGTGAGTTTCTACATGCTTGCAACAAAGACATGCGTCATTCTGGCTTCTCCTTAGGCTTTCCTTCTATTTATCACCATTTTTCTTTCTTTGTTTTTTTTCCTATTATTATTGTTTTCATTATTTGTAGTAAAAAATATGACCGGATCCGATGAGGATTGCCTACGTATCACGATGCCGCGTGAATCAGATCTTGCGTAGTTCGGGATAGAGGAGTGTAAAAGAAGCACACATTTTATTACTGAAGCAATCCATTACAACCAACATTTGAAAAAAGGGAAAATAAACAAACCTTGAAAATAAGTACAGACTCAAACAGACTAATGCACCCTGATGCGAAAAGACGGACAGAAGATGCTAAGATGCAGACTCGACCTATGAATACATCAAGGTTTCGAGAATTGGCACCCGTGGGGTATCGTTCGGCCTCGCCGCGGTCTTAGGTGTGAGATCCCTTTCAAGTTGTTCCAGCTCATGCATGGTCTGCTTGACATAAACCATTACTGCCGAGAGAACGATAATGCTGGTCATGTTTTCGCACCGTAGACACCTTCTGATGATGGCGTGGGCAATGGTCCTAATCTTATCTCTGGTTCTCCTCTTTTCTATAAGCAAGCGTTTTATCTGATCACTATATGTTTTTAACGCCTGAGAATCCTGCATATGCTGATTCTTCAGTTGCTGCACTTCTACTTCCATTTGGGCCAACAAGTCGTAATAGTGTCTGCTTTCGATTTGGAAATCCTCAGCATGCTCAACTGCTTTAACCTCAAGTTCATCCACTTTTCTCTTCATGTTGGCAAGAGTTTTCTCGTGGTCGTGTTTCAATTGATTCAAGTATCGGCGATGCTTATCTGCTCTTGTTCTCCATTGTACTTTGAGCTCTGCCATGACATTTTCAGACTCTTCTAAACCATCTCGTCATTCCCTGACTTCACTTCTCAGCCCTTTTATCAACTGCTCGTCTGATCGACTCCTTGGTTGTTTATCAAGAGCCATTCTCAATTTCTGGATTTGGGCCCCAAGTTCTTCATTTTCTTGGGCCAATCTATTCTTTTCACCTTGATCTGCACCGACCTGCATACTGTTATTGAATTTCAGACTTTCAACCTGTTGTTTCAAGTCACCGATCTCTGTCCGATAATCTTTCTCCTTTGCTAACCAGTTCCATTGTTCCTGAGATGACTCAACGAAATCTCTGAGATGAGGTCTTTTAGCTGGTCTCTCGCAGGACATGTCACCCCTAAACCAAGCGTGATACCCCGGGGAGACTTCTCCTTTAGCTGTATCCAACACACAAGTGTTTGTCGTTAGATGTTGACACTCACTCCAAATCTGGCGAACTTCTTCTTCGGGGAACCGACCGTCTGGACTGATTTCAACCACTTGGGTACTCAAGTCTTCATCTTTTGGCACTACTTGATACCTCCCAAGTTGCCTCAAAACCCGATACGGTGCATAGGGTTGGATGCTTTTAAGTCCCATCAATAGAAAGTGGGGCCTGGTTGCCGGCATGTATATAATTTCCTCAATAGGCAGCCATCCGAGCGTCCACTAAATTTGGTCGGCAGTGAGAGTTCGGAAGAATGACGTCCAAGCTGTGACTCGCTCGGGCAGACTAACCCTTTCGATTCTTGTGTAGAATTCTCCAATACAAGTCTTCTCGGGCAAACTGTAACCCAAGAGCGGGGAGCGGTGGCACAAATGATCGGTCATCCATATTTGCAATAATAGGTTACATCCTTCGAAAAAGTCGCCCTCGGCTCGGCAAATAGTGAGAGCCCGAAAGATGTCAGCCACAATCATAGGCGCCAGAGTACTCTTATCATGGGTGAGCAAGGTACTGACGACCCCAACTACTTTTAGATCGATGTTTCCGTCTTTCCTTGGGAACACTATAAGGCCCAAAAAAGCTATCATAAAAGCTACCAGCCTGTGTTCATCCCACTTTTGTCGGTTACCTCTACTGCATAGTTTGAAGTCTGGCTTGTTGAACCCGCCCACGTGGCCGTATCTAGCATATATGAGGCGGAGACTGCAGAAACCTTTGGCGAGATCGGGATGGTGAAATGTTCGGGGTATTTTTAGGAAATCCAGAAACCGGTGTACCGTGACGGCCCTAGGAGCAATCAAGTACTTGAACCTTAACGGAGCTTCATCACTTCCGATGTATCCCGCTATTTCTTCCAATGTCGGGGTGAGCTCAAAGTCCGAGAAATGAAATACATTGTGTGCTGAATCCCAGCAAGTGACCAATGATCTGATAATATCACCCCGAGGCTGGATGTCTAGTAAATCCAGGAGATCTTTCAGATATTTCTTTACTTTGCCTTGCCCTTTCTTGCCTAGGTCATTCCACCATAATCGCAACTCAAAAGGGATCTTGGTCATTATTGAAAAGGGTTTGTTTTGTATCGTGCTCATCCTGCACATTTATTAAGGTGATTACGCCAACGAAAAACTTTTATTAGACTCAAAAAATAAAACTATCTATGTTTTTTTTTTAAAAAACGATTTTGTTTTCAAAATAATGGACTCGGTTTTCAAATGCGGCCTTTTAGCACTTCGGGAACGAAGATTTTAAGGCTGCGAGGATCAACCGGTCAAAAATAAAAAACGATGACCAAAGATGACCGTTTATACAATGTCAGCCTTCCGCCGTCCCTTTCGGGAACATTCGGCTGTTTTTGACAACAAAAACATCACTTGATTTATTTATTATTTTTTTTAGAATGGTGACCCGACATTGGGAACATGGCCTCACAGAGCCTCGGGGACGAGGATTCCAAGGCTGTCGGGCAAATTGGTCAAAGTTCAAAATGACCAAAAATGGCTGTTTGTGCAAAGTCAGCCTTCCGGCGTCCCTTTCGGGAACATTTGGCTATTCTTGACAAAACGGCATCACCCTACTCATTTATGATGAAGTTAAAATTCTGACATTTTGGCTATTTCTGAAAAAGGGGGGGTTGGACCCGATGAGGGTTGCCTACGTATCTCACACCCTGTGAGAATCAAACCGGCGTAGTTCGGTCCGATCAAAAATAGAGGAAATAAACTAAACCCCATCTGAATACAATCTTTTAAAGAAAAGGAAAAAATATATATTTGTTTTCTGAATTTTTATATTTTGTTTTATTTTTGAAAAGAGATAAAGACCAAAGAAAATCTTTTTAAGGAAGTATTTGGACTATTAGTTTTAATTTATAAAAGAAATACTACAAAAGAAACAACATTTTTTTTTTTGAATTTTGAATTTTCCCTTCTTCTTTTTTTACTTTTAAATAAATATATATATTTTTTTGATATTTCAAATAAATATTATATTTTTTTGATATTATTTTTTTGATTTTGAAAGTGATTAAAAGAATTTTTTTTATATGTTTTTTTTAATAAATCAAACTAAAAGACAAATTTTGTTTTCATTTTTTTCTTTTCTTTTTTTTTTAGAAAATTCCGGCGAGGTTTTGACACTACTTGGACATTGGTTTTATTTTTTCAAAAATAGGTGATTATCTCCCTACGCTGCTACTATTTTTCCTATTTTTTTTTGAATTTATTTTTTTTAAATCGGTATGCATGCAGATCTGAAGCAAATAAATGCGCCAAACAAACGGGATGCAGCAGGATGGTCTTTTCATTTCAGGTTGCATGTCCTAGACGGACCCAACCCTTGTGTTGAGTCCCTTATGTCAAATGCAACATGATGCAAATAAGCATTCCTACTAGGGATTCGGTATGAGGTTTCGTTATACTAGGTTTATAACCTGGGTATATGTTCTAGACTGTGTACCCGAGCGGACAACTCGAGTCGAGGAGGGGGCAACTTACCGGAAACCAAAAGGCCATCCGGCTTCGTAACTTGTCCGAGCCTCTTTTTTTTTTATTTCAGGGTATTGACACTAACAGAATGGGGAGTCTCGACCAGCGAGCTTCTCCCCAGAGGTAAGAAGAGAAGGGTTTCGGCACAGTTTATATACAGTTCAGATAATATCAAAGCGGTAAAAGACAATATTTAGCACGTTATGCCAAAACATGTAATAAAGATCAGATAATAAAGCCAAATATAACAATTATTCTAAGCTCGAATTCTTGAACCCTAAACCAGTTGTTCTGGGTTTGTCCCCAGCAGAGTCGCCAGAGCTGTCACACCTCCTTTTTGCGCGCCCGCCCCGAAGGGTGAATGCGCGAGGGAGTTTTTCCAATTTAAGTGACAATATTCGAAATGAGATTATTTATTTAATTCAGAGTCGCCACTTGGGAAAGGTTTGGCTTTTGGCGTCCCAAGTCACCGGTTTATCTTGAATCCCAAATCGAGGAAAATATTCGACTTTCCAAATGAAGTCTGCGAACCAGGAATTCTAAGTAAGGAATTCTGTTGACCCAAGAGAAGGTGTTAAGCACCCTCGAATCCCGTGGTTCTAGAACGGTCGCTTAAATTGTTATAATGGCTAGATAAATGATTTAATACATGTTATTACTTATGTGCTTTCATAAAGTTTAAACCGCTTTTATTATTATCATTTTTATAGAATTGCAACGTCGTGAAAATGCGTCTCGAACCACGTCACAGTCAATGCACCCATGGTTGTTAATACATTCCGACTCTGTTGAGATTTGAATTTGGGTCACATAAATGCGCACCCGAGTTTAAGAATGTAATTTAATTAAGTCGCGCCTAAAGAGTCTAATGCGTTTATAGTCTTTGGGGAAGGCAGTGGAATTCACTAAACAGTCCATCCCAAATTCTAAGTATTTTATTGTGACCAGTTATTGAGGGCCCCGCAATTTGCATTGCTTTATTTGGTGAGGCTCGTCTCATTTTATGAAAAGATAAACCTACAATGACTACATTTTCTATTATGTCTCTATAAAATGAAAGAGAAGAGATCTTAATTTATTTACATGTTTGAGTTGTTATAGTCGGGTTTCGAATATGATTCATAAATTATGAAAATGATGCAAGCAGGGCAGTCCGTTGTCAATGTGGGCCCAGGCCCAACGTGTATGACATAAAACTAGACCTGGGTCGTCTTATTCACATGTTACTACCTAGTTACATTATACTAGGCATGTTCTCAGTTTGTCAAATTAAAAAAAAACTTAGCAATCTAATTTTAATCCTAAACCATTTACATGCTGAAATTAACCAATATTATTTAACTAAATAATATTCCTACAAGTTCCGAAATGGCCTATTCGTTTGATTTTTAACTAGACGGAGTTGCTACACCATTCATTTATTTTTTAGGCAATATATAGATAGTTCAACCGTTAAGCTATCGTCAGATGTTCCACTATATATATTAAATAGCTACATGATTCTGATTTTGTAAGCTAAATAATTTATATATACAAATAAAATTCAGAATATAATAAAAATAAATTTAGAACTTCAACTCTTCATTTTTCGCATTCATGCTTCCTGTTTCAGTTTACAATAATCAGCGTGTCAGTTGTGTACCTGATATTGGAAGCAAAAGAAACGTGAGATCAGCAAAAACTCAGTAGCATACAACAACAGCAACCCCAGCGACCAGTAACAACCAGCAACGAGAAACTTAGTGACAGATTTTAAAATTAAGACAAAAATCCAGAAACAACAACAACAAATAACGGACAGAAGCAAAGGGAATCTTTTCAAATTTTTGAAAGGCTAGTTAGTGTTTAACCCTTAATTTCTGAATCCGTATATCAGAATATTTGGATTGTATATCAGGTGTATACTCTTCTTCTTTTGAATTTCCAGAATGTTTTTCTTTTTATTTTTCTAAAGTCTTAGTATTTTTTCGGAATTTCTTCTCTTTTGAAATTTTCTCCTGTCTTCTCTCTCTTAAATTTGATAAATTTAATAATTTGAAACAACAGATAAATTATTCAGATAAATTTGAAACAACAGATGAAATTTGAAACAACAGATAAATTTGATAAAAATTTAATAATTATCCAAAAATTTAACATGCACAGATAATATTTTTGTCGAACACCTTCGTTGTTTCTCGACTCAACGAAAAACAATCGAACTTTGACGAAACGAAGAAGACGAAGCAACAGTAGAAGCCGCGGGGAGCAGTTGGAGAAGAAAGCAGCAACAGCTGTGTGAGCAACAGCAACAGAACGGAGGGGACTGTTCAGCCTTGCATCAGTGAAGCAGTAGCATCGGCTACTGCTGGACATCGGAGCTTTGACTGAGGCAGAAACTCGTTGGTGCAGCGGCGACAGCAGCCATGGCGGACTCCTATTTTTTGGAGGAGGAGATGAAGCAGTGACAGCAGCAACGATGGAGGAAGCGTAACAACAACAGTTGGTCGTTTGGACCTGAGGTTGAAGGCAGCCACAGACGTCGAGCTCAAACTCGAGCTTGACATCGAACGACGAAGATGAAGCAGTGATGGTGGTGATGATGTTGCCATGGAGAAGGTAAAGCTTGAGCAGCTGGGGAGGTGGAGGAGGCGTCCATGGATGCTGGACGAAGAAGAAGAAACAACGAAGGTGTTCGACAAAAATATTATCTGTGCATGTTAAATTTTTGGATAATTATTAAATTTTTATCAAATTTATCTGTTGTTTCAAATTTCATCTGTTGTTTCAAATTTATCTGATAATTTATCTGTTGTTTCAAATTATTAAATTTATCAAATTTAAGAGAGAGAAGACAGGAGAAAATTTCAAAAGAGAAGAAATTCCGAAAAAATACTAAGACTTTAGAAAAATAAAAAGAAAAACATTCTGGAAATTCAAAAGAAGAAGAGTATACACCTGATATACAATCCAAATATTCTGATATACGGATTCAGAAATTAAGGGTTAAACACTAACTAGCCTTTCAAAAATTTGAAAAGATTCCCTTTGCTTCTGTCCGTTATTTGTTGTTGTTGTTTCTGGATTTTTGTCTTAATTTTAAAATCTGTCACTAAGTTTCTCGTTGCTGGTTGTTACTGGTCGCTGGGGTTGCTGTTGTTGTATGCTACTGAGTTTTTGCTGATCTCACGTTTCTTTTGCTTCCAATATCAGGTACACAACTGACACGCTGATTATTGTAAACTGAAACAAGAAGCATGAATGCGAAAAATGAAGAGTTGAAGTTCTAAATTTATTTTTATTATATTCTGAATTTTATTTGTATATATAAATTATTTAGCTTACAAAATCATTATTAATTATATTCTGAATTTTATTTTATACGCTGATAATTATTAATTTTTATCAAAATTTAACATGCACAGATAATATTTTTGTCGAACACCTTCGTTGTTTCTTCTTCTTCGTCCAGCATCCATGGACGCCTCCTCCACCTCCCTAGCTGCTCAAGCTTTACCTTCTCCATGGCAATATCATCACCACTATCGCTGCTTCATCTTCGTCCTTCGACGTCAAGCTCGAGTTTGAGCTCGACGTCCATGGCTGCCTTCAACCTCAGGTCCAAACGACCAACTGTTGTTGTTACGCTTCCTCCATCGTTGCTGCTGTCACTGCTTCATCTCCTCCTCCAAAAAATAGGAGTCCGCCATGGCTGCTGTCGCCGCTGCACCAACGAGTTTCTGCCTCAGTCAAAGCTCCGATGTCCAGCAGTAGCCGATGCTACTGCTTCACTGATGCAAGGCTGAACAGTCCCCTCCGTTCTGTTGCTGTTGCTCACACAGCTGTTGCTGCTTTCTTCTCCAACTGCTCCCCGCGGCTTCTACTGTTGCTTCGTCTTCTTCGTTTCGTCAAAGTTCGATTGTTTTTCGTTGAGTCGAGGTCCGGTACGTCGAGTTTTCTGTCCGAGTTTTCCATTTCCATTCGTTGTTGGTCACTTCCGGTTAGTTGGATTTTGAGTTTTATTTTTGTCCGTATTTCATTTTGATATTCTCAAAATCTAAAATCGGTAAATGTTTGTTTAGTTCGTTATTTTTGTGAATTTTTCAGTTTGTTTTATTGTTCTTATTTATTGCTTGTGTAAAAATTTATTAGTTTAATGTTTGTTGGATTCAAATTGAAGTTTAATTAATTATTTTAGTTGTTTCATGTGTTTTATGTATTTTTTCAGAAAATGTTAATGTTGTTAGATTCAAGCTTAAATTCGTAATTGTTTCTTCTTCGGGTTTGTTTTGTTATTTGTCTAAAAGAATGTAGTTGTATAGGGAAATATGTTGGTTTAATCATTTGAATCCGTCATGTTTGTTGTTTAAAATGGATTTAATTCATATTCATCTTGGTTTGAAGTTCATTTTAATCCAGTGATTTAATGTGAGTTTATGTTTTTGGTTTTTGATTTGTTGATTTAGTTTGAATCATGTATTGTATTGTTAATATTGTTGTTTCCTTGCTCATCCATTTATGGTCTGAGTTAACCAGGATTGGTTCCCAATATGGTTAATTCATTCACATTAATTTGATGTTGTTCATGTGGTTCATATGATTTGTTGTTGAGTTTGGTTAAGAAACTGGTCATATTGGCTATATTTTGGTTGAGTTTGATTAATTGATTTGTTATAGCTGATGGGGGTAGTTTGGTAAATTGCAGTACATTCGGGGGTAAAATGGTAATTGCAATAAGGTCGGAGGGGTAGTTTGGTAATTAAACATTTTGTAATTCTTTATGTTAAGCATGAGGGACAAAATGTAATGGGGTGTGAGTGATATAATTGTTTAATATAATGGGGGACAAGACATAATGTAGTGAAGATGAATATTGTATTTGTTTATGTTAGGCATGGGGGACAAGATGAAATGGGTTGGGTTGATATATTTATTTAATGTAGTGAGGAATGAGTGGGAAGATAATGGGTTTGGTAGGAGAAAGTGGTTGATTTTAATTGATTAAAGGATTCTGGGATGAGATATAAATAGGAGGTCTTGAATCAGATTTAAGAGAGAGAAGACAGGAGAAAATTTCAAAAGAGAAGAAATTCCGAAAAAATACTAAGACTTTAGAAAAATAAAAAGAAAAACATTCTGGAAATTCAAAAGAAGAAGAGTATACACCTGATATACAATCCAAATATTCTGATATACGGATTCAGAAATTAAGGGTTAAACACTAACTAGCCTTTCAAAAATTTGAAAAGATTCCCTTTGCTTCTGTCCGTTATTTGTTGTTGTTGTTTCTGGATTTTTGTCTTAATTTTAAAATCTGTCACTAAGTTTCTCGATGCTGGTTGTTACTGGTCGCTGGGGTTGCTGTTGTTGTATGCTACTGAGTTTTTGCTGATCTCACCTTTTCTTTTGCTTCCAATATCAGGTACACAACTAACATGCTGATTATTGTAAACTAAAATAGGAAGCATGAATGCGAAAAATGAAGAGTTGAAGTTCTAAATTTATTTTTATTATATTCTGAATTTTATTTGTATATATAAATTATTTAGCTTACAAAATCAGAATCATGTAGCTATTTAATATATATAGTGGAACATCTGACGATAGCTTAACGGTTGAACTATCTATATATTGCCTAAAAAATAAATGAATGGTGTAGCAACTCCGTCTAGTTAAAAATCAAACGAATAGGCCATTTCGGAACTTGTAGGAATATTATTTAGTTAAATAATATTGGTTAATTTCAGCATGTAAATGGTTTAGGATTAAAATTAGATTGCTAAGTTTTTTTTTTAATTTGACAAACTGAGAACATGCCTAGTATAATGTAACTAGGTAGTAACATGTGAATAAGACGACCCAGGTCTAGTTTTATGTCATACACGTTGGGCCTGGGCCCGCATTGGCAACGGACTGCCCTGCTTGCATCATTTTCAGAATTTATGAATCATATTCGAAACCCGACTATAACAACTCAAGCATGTAAATAAATTAAGATCTCTTCTCTTTCATTTTATAGAGACATAATAGAAAATGTAGTCATTGTAGGTTTATCTTTTCATAAAATGAGACGAGCTTCACCAAATAAAACAATGCAAATTGCGGGGCCCTCAATAACTGGTCATAATAAAATACTTAGAATTTGGGATGGACTGTTTAGTGAATTTCACTGCCTTCCCCAAAGACTATAAACGCGTTAGACTCTTTAGGCGCGACTTAATTAAATTAAATTCTTAAACTCGGGTGCGCATTTATGTGACCCAAATTCAAATCTCAACAGAGTCGGAATGTATTAACAACCATGGGTGCATTGACTGTGACGTGGTTCGAGACGCATTTTCACGACGTTGCAATTCTATAAAAATGATAATAATAAAAGTGGTTTAAACTTTATGAAAGCACATAAGTAATAACATGTATTAAATCATTTATCTAGCCATTATAACAATTTAAGCGACCGTGCTAGAATCACGGGATTCGAGGGTGCTTAACACCTTCCCTCGGGTCTACAGAATTCCTTACTTAGAGTTCCTGGTTCGCAGACTTCATTTGGAAAGTCGAATATTTTCCTCGATTTGGGATTCAAGATAAACCGGTGACTTGGGACGCCAAAAGCCAAACCTTTCCCAAGTGGCGACTCTGAATTAAATAAATAATCCCATTTCGAATATTGTCACTTAAATTGGAAAAACTCCCTCGCGCATTCACCCTTCGGGGCGGGCGCGCAAAAAGGAGGTGTGACAATGCTAATAGTATTTCTACCTAATATATACAATGCATTAAATAAGGAATGACTATAGCTTTATGATTCCTTATTTTACGCACTAAAAAAGGGGAATTAAATATTTTTCAGATCTTCCCCAACGTAAATCACGCACATTCCATAATTATCGTCGGCTTCACTCTTATCTTCCACAATGCAGAACAAGATTTTCCATACTCTGTTTTTGCGATACACTCTGTTTCCAGAAATTCTCTCTACATCTCTCTCTATTTCTCAATCGCAAATTTCAGTAATACAAAGCAAATGAAAAGAGAGTAGCAATTCCACCATTGACAGCCATTAAAAAGCTTGAAAGCTTTGAATTCAAATTTGGGTTTTCAAAAATCATTATTTGTTTGGATTGGGTGTTGTTGAAAATAATCGAGAATATGATTTGGAGTTTATATCTCAATTTTGAGAGGTTTTGGTGAAGATTAGACTTGGTTTTGACTGAATTTCAGATTGAAACTCGAAGAAGAAGAAGAAGAAGAACAAGAAGAACAAGAAGAAGACATATTGCAGAAATTGTAGAAAAATTATAGATAAATTGTAGACTGTTATTTATTTATTTATCTTTTATTCATTTACCTATTATATGAAAGTTGAACAATATTGTATAAAAATTGTATTAAAGTGGATGATTTAGTACTGTTTTGGACAAAAATATGTATAAAAAATGTGAAACATACATTTCATGGGAAGCATGTCGATTCCAAATATGTACCCAGTTTGTAGATATTTTGTAGATAAATTGTAGATTATTTGTATTCTGATTGTAGATGCTTTATTTTCTGTTTTCACAAATAAAAACGGCTAAAATTTCTACAAATCTTCTGAAAAAAACGCAATTATGTCAAAAATCCCAATTAAAATACAATCGAATGGGAATTGGGATATTAAAATTCAATATACCCAGTTTGTAGATATTTTGTAGATGAATTGTAGATTATTTGTATTCTGATTGTCGATGCATTGTTTTTTGTTTTCACAAATCCAAAACGACAAAAACTTCTACAAAATCTTCTGCAAAAAACGCAATTATATCGAAAATACCAATTAAGCTACAATTGAATGGGAATTGAGATATTAAAATTCAATGTACACAGTTTGTAGATAAATTGTAGATTATTTGTATTCTGATTGTAGATGCATTGTTTTCTATTTTCACAAAACTAAAACGACTAAAACTTCTACAAAATCTTCTGCAAAAAACGTAATTATGTCAAAAATACCAATTAAGCTACAATTGAATGGGAATTGGGATATTAAAATTCAATGTACTCAGTTTGTAGATATTTTGTAGATTATTTGTATTCTGATTGTAGATGCTTTATTTTCTGTTTACACAAATAAAAAACGGCTAAAACTTCTATAAATCTTCTGCAAAAAAACAGTCTACAATTTATCTACAATTGCTGTAATTTAATGTATGTCATGTCTTCTTCTTCTTCTTCTTCTTCTTCTTCTTCTTCTTCTTCTTCTTCTTCTTCTTCTTCTTCTTCGAGTTTCAATCTGAAATTCAGCCAAAACCAAGTCTAAATCTTCACCAAAACCCCTCAAAATTGAGATATAAACTCCAAAACATATTCCCAATTATTTACAACAACACCCAATCAAAACAAATAATGATTTTTGAAAACCCAAATTTGAATTCAAAGCTTCAAAACTTTTTAATGGTTGTCAATGGTGGAATTGTTGCTCTCTTGTCTCTTTGAAGGTTTGTTCTTCTTTATTGAGAAATTTGAAGCTGAAGGTAAATGTGTGTATGAACATTGAAGATTTGACTTCAATTTTGACTGGTTTTAGAAGAAAAAAGCTTGAAATTGGACGTTAATGGAAGGGTGTTACATATGTTTCTCTGGTTTTAGCAGAGGGAATAATGAGTTTGAAACGTGAGTGTGGGGAGATACGTGGGTGAGGGTGTGGGTTTGGGAGAGAGAAACGTTGGGGTGGGGATTTGGAGGAATATATGGTAGCATTAATTAAGGAGTGATATACGGTACATTAATTGTACAGTTAAAACACATTATGGTATAGAATTGGTAATTAGGTATACTAAATGTAATTAAATCAAACCTTAAATATTGAGGGTAATATAATTTCCTATATGGAATAGGAATGTGAGGGATTTTACTAAAATATGGACAAAATTTATGGCCAAATATAAATTTTGAAAATAAATCCCAAATTTATTTTGGCAAAACTCATCGCCAAACGGGCCTTAAGATTTCCGTTTCTTATTTCACGGACTCGGTCCCAATGTATAGGTGGTAGAGAGTTTGTGCAAAGATTCATAACTACCCATGAAAGCATACCAATTTCTTCTCATTTACAATAGTACTACTGTTAGAACCGCACAATTCACAAAATATTAATCAATAAAATTATAATTTAATATATATATTATTTTAATAAATCCTAGTTATTATTTTATTATTTTATATAGTATATAGAAATATAATAAAATTTATACAAAATCAAAGGATATACCTCATATAATAATCAAATAAATTATTTGTTCCTTATTTATTCTTTATTAAATTAGCAAGTACTTAGTACTATACATTTACTAATGTAATTTTTTGTTAACTTGCCAATTGGCTTAATAAGTTGATATTACTTCTCTTTTAATATAACATAGATATATATTTTTTTACTCTGAAACTATTTTTAATTTTTTTTTAAGTTTATGTTAAACTGTTCAAAATTCTTCATTGGTAAATTTATCCAAAAAAAATTGGAGTGTTATTTATTTATATTTTATTTTTAATTAATTCAAAATTAAATATCATAAAATTAATATTTATCCCGCTCCCCTCTTTTCATACATTCTTTTCTACTATAATATTTGACTAGTTCTCTCATTTGTTGTTTACTGAAAATTTAAATAATATAATATTTTCGTACTAAATTATAATTTTTGAATTATCAAAAGCATGAAAAGATAAGCCTTTTATTATTTTTATAAAAATCCTACCAATATTTTTGATAATTATTAATTTTTGTTATACATATAATATGTTTATCTTATGTATAATATTGAAATAGTATCTTTATATTTTTTTGTTTTTTATTATTAAATTTTGAGTTCTATTTATTAACTAAAATTTCCTACATGAGAAATTCAATTAGTATATACATTTTTACGCTATCGCTTGAAATTCATTTTTTGTTATAGTATTATTCCTTTATAACTATTTTTTATTATGATTTAGTTTATATATATATATATATATATATATATATATATATATGAGAGAGAGAGAGAGAGAGAGAGAGAGAGAGAGAGAGAGAGAGAGGATTGTCGACATATAAAATTTATTGGTCTAATTCATAAGAATTTTGGATTAAATTCAATTGGGTTAAATAATTAATTTGGACTTTATAAATTAAATTAGTCTATTTATTATGGAAATTTTATCTCCTATAGCAAAGGTTGATACCTTATTTATTATAAATAAATACCCTTTTAAAAAATTATCTCCTATAGGTACATTTTAATTTTTATAGCAAAATATCTATTTATGACCACTTTCTACCTTTGAGCTATTAAATATGTTGTGTATTATTTTTCTCTCTCCCTTTCTCTTCCCTCTCTCCTCCTTTCTCTTTCCTCTTTCTTCTCTTTTTCCTCCGTTTTTTTCCTCCCCTACTTTTAGAAACCCTAGCAGGGGTTGTGTTCTGCCAACGACAAATTCGGTCGGCGACCACTTCCCCCCTTCCTTGTTGTGTCACCTCTAATCCCCTCCTCCGGTCGGCGATTTCTTTCACACAATTAAGTTACACATTCTAAATTTTCTTAGATTTTGCATTGATTGTTCATGTTTGCCTTGTGAGATTTGAAGAAATTCTGTCTCTAGTTTCCGTTTGATCTTTTAAATTGGTGCTTTTTCAACAACCGTCTTCATTTAACCGGCGGTGATGCCCCACATTGCGGCTGCCTGGATATCGGTGATTTGGGGATGGAGTTTGGGGCTGAGGAGCTTGAAGAGTATGTTACCTTTTTTCATTGTATTTCAATGTATCTCGTTGTATTCCATGTATTTCATTGTATTCACTGTCTTTTTTTTCATTGTATTTCAATGTATCCCGCTGTATTCTATGTATTTCATTGTAGTCATTGTTTCGCTGTATTCTATGAATGTATTCATATGCTCTTTTAATTAATATAATTTATGTATTCAGATGTATATATGTATTCAAATGCATCTGCAGTATGTATTCATATATTTTTGCACTATAGATGACCTGCTATACTTCATGTATTCAATATATTTTATTGTAGTCATTGTTTTGTTGTATTCTATGAATGTATTCATATGCTTTTTTAATTAATATAATTTATGTATTCAGATGTATATATGTATTCAAATTCATCTGCAGTATGTATTCATATATTTTTGCACTATAGATGACTTGTTATACTTTATGTATTCAATGTATTTTTATGTGTTTAATTGTATTCAATGTAATTATATAATTTCAATATATAAATCTATTTGTAAAGATACCACTAAATTTTTTTTAGTAAAGATACCACTAAAAAAAAGAAAGGATGGATTGAATTTCTGAAGATTGCTCTATTTTTGGGGTATTTTTCGATTGACAATCTTTTCTATAACTAAGAAATACAAATTCTGTGTGTTATAATTGAGTTTGTTGAGTTATATTAGGAGTCTATCGCGTTAATTGATTCACTTATCGTTTTTAAACAGCTGAAGACCTTTTTTTTGCAAATTCCGTTATTGTATTCACGAATATAGCTCGCGAATACAGTCGAATACATTCTCTACTTAGCTGGACTCCCCTATTTTTCGCCGAGTTTTGCTAATGTATTCATGAATACAGTAGCAAAAATACATCAAATACAGTCTATAACAACTGAAAACATAGTCATAGGAAGTAATTTAGTAAATGGTAGCTATAGCAAGCTAATAATTACTAAAACATAGTGATTTCTGAAAATATTTCTTTTATTATTTTTAAGTCCAAGGTCCATTTCATCTTAAAGTCCAGGCTCATGCCATGTGCCAAGTTACATGGCATGTCCAGTCAAACTCAAAACCAACAAGATGATACTACGTGTTAAAATATGTGGCAATCCCAGACCAAAATAATGACCAATCAAGAGTTGTCAAGTGTCTAAAATGACATGTCTTGGCCAATCACAAACAATCTTATGACATAGCTTATGTGATAAGTTTGATGACTTACATAAGCCAATCAGAATCAAGCAAGAGAGTTCATATATAGCTGGACTGTCCATCCTCTACAAGTATAAATAGAGGAGTTACATAACTCTCTAGGGACATTCAGAGTTGGAGAAGAGCATCCCGCAATTGGTGAAGGCATCCACAAATAGAGAGATCAATCATCAAATGTATAGTTCTTCAACAAATGAGTGGTCAACGGAGTTCTTCCCGGAGATCAACCTGAAACAACAAAGTGTTGCTCGACGTTCTTGGCGATTAAATATATCACAAGGAAGTCTGCATCGCCCTACGTTTGAGAAAGACGCTTCTCAGGCCCTCGAATCACAACGAATTTCATAGAGGAGAATACAAGGAGTACATAGAATTGTACTCACAAATAGTTATCAATAAAATCTTTTTTTTCTTCATATTATTTTTGTTGCAGTTTATTTTCTGTACTACAAAAAATTGTTGCGAACAAATTTTGGCACACCCGGTGGGACCAATTCTACCCTTCATCTCTTCCTCTTGCAAGTTTAAAACTGCAAACTTTAGATCTACTACACGAGAGGTCATTCAATACACCTATAGCTCGAGGCCATATGCCAACTCATGACAGAAGTCAAACATCGAATAATTCTTGCTACATCCTTAGCAAACTCTTCCCGTAACATTCGAACAATTTGAACACATCTCGCAATCAAATCATACTCACCCCTAGTCATCCAGTCACAAATCCCACCAATAAGGACACAAACGGACATATAAGTCCAAAATGCACGTGCTCACACAATCGAAATCTCAGTACTCAAGCCACATACAAAACCCGGCCTCAAGTCCTCCAGAGTGACCCATCATCAACATGCCAAAATCACATCTCGCACCTCAACCATGGAACTTAAAAGCCATCGATACACAACTGATACCGAGCACTCTTGTGTGCACATGAATGCGTGGAAGGAATTCAAGGAGTTACGATTCAAGTTGAATCAATGCCGCACGATTTAAGGAAAGAAAGACGAGAAGTATATCCTAAATGTCCTGTTGCCTCTCAAAATGTCAACATACCGATCTGCAAGACTCTACTAGACACTTGCTCATGACTTGTAGAACTTATGAACCTAGAGCTCTAATACCAATCTGTCACGACCCAAAATTAGCTAGTCGTAATGGCACCTAACACAACTCACTAGGTAAGCCAATCAATGACTATCCAAAATTTTAATAATTGTTAACAAGTCAATTAAACAGAATAAATTATGTGAATCTATTACATTTTCCCAAGGACTGGTAGTACAAGTCACGAGCTTCTAAGAATGGAGTTCACAAAGCGAAAATGAAATAAATACATAGTTTATTTGAAAAGTACATAAACATCACAATTTAATCTAAGGCTACCCCGAACAACGGAGGCAGCTGCAACCGGGACGCGAGTACATCTTCAAATCCAACAACTATCGAACATAGCAACAACTGCAGCCAACATCTACACGCAATGTGCGGAAGTGTAGTATCACTACAACCGACCCCGTGTACTAAGTAAATAACAAACCTAACCTTAGGTTGAAAGCAGTGACGAGCTATCACAAGGTTGGGTCCAATACCGGTATTCTACAACAATCTGTAATGCATAATACCAGTAATAAGATGGGGGGGGGGATCTCGAAGTAAAAGGGCTTAACCCGTTCACAGTTTCAGAAAAATAGGCATATTTTTCAAATATTTTTGGAGAAACACAATTCTTTTGCCGAAAATGCCAAAAACACAGGTAAGTTTGACAACTATAATTTTTCTCAAAATCCTTTCAACAATAGGTAAGAGGTTTCATTTTCTTTCCAAATATCAAGTGCAAAAACACCTCTCTGTACCCACATACCAATGTGTATAAAAATTCATGAATAACGTGATACCATATAACGTGAGAAGAAAATGCATTTCTATGCATGTATGTCAAGTGTGCATGTCAAATGCGATGCAACTCTGTGATAAAATCACATGCAAGCTCTCAGAGCATTAATTCACTCAGTCCTTCCAATCACTCATATACAGCCCCTCGGACAATCATCACTCATATACATCCCCCGTGCAATTATCACTCAATAGGTACCTACGCTCACTAGGGGTGTGTACAGACTCCGGAGGGGCTCCTTCAGCCCAAGCACTATATCAAGCCAATCATGGCATAAGTCAACGAGGCCCTCGGCCTATATCAAATATGTTGCGGCTGCATCCCGCTACCAAAAATAAACATGTTGCGGCGTGCAGCCCGATCCCATAAATAAATATCACAATCAGGCCCTCGGCCTCACTCATAAATATCATCATAATCAGGCCCTTGACCTTACTTAGTCATCAATCTCTCCAGTCTCTCCCTCTCGGGCTCACAATGTCATGAAACTAGCCTGAATATGATGATGTAATGTATCAATGAATAACAATTGAGACTGAGATATGAGATGCATATGAATGTGTATGACTGAGTATATAAAATAATGAAAGCATATAACTCCATAGTATAAATGACCTCAGTAGGTCCAACAGTATCGGCATTAGTCTAAACATGATATCTAACATGGATGACAACTCACTTACTATATCACATGGTAGAGACACAGATACCAACAATATAGGGCCACTATATAGTGCCATGGGAACCTCAGAGTCCCAATTCAAATGGTGCACACCCACACGCCCGTCACCTAGCATGTGCGTCAGCTCAATACCAATCACATAACATGTATTGTGGGGTTTCATACCCTCATCACTAAGTTTAGAAGAGTTACTTACCTCAAACAAGCCAATTCCAATACCGAGCAAGCCAAGTGATGGTCTAAAATTGCCATCTCGCGCATTCCGACCTCTGAACGGCTTGAAACTAACCAAAAACAACTCAAGTACATCAAATAATGCTAAAGGAACCAATTGTAATTGAAAGAGGTCGAATTTTTAATTAAAAGTCCAAAATCGGCCAAAAAGTCCAACCCAGGCCCGCACCTCGGAACCCGATAAAACCCAAAAAAATCCGACAACTCCTTCAATTATGAGTTCAACCATACTAATTTCACTCAAATTCGACTCCGAATCGATGTTCAAAACTTAAAAATTCACTTTATGAAACTTTAGGCTAAAATCCGCAAATTTCACTTTGAAATAATCAATCAAATCCCAAAAATAAAGATAGATTCATGAAATATAACCAAAATCGAGTAGAGAACACTTACCCCAATCTATATGGTGAAAATCGCCTCCACAATCGCCCAAATCCGAGCTCTCCAACTAAAAATATGACCAAATGTACAAACCTTTATTTTATATATATTTTTTCAGCCAGTTATTCTGCCTCGTTTCTTATGCCAAATGATCTCGAAACTCGCTTTTTATACCTCCAACGGATTCCTTGTGAAATTTTAGTCAAGTTAGGCTTTGAATCACTCTATTTGACCTTACAATGAAGGAGATATGTTTGTTTCAATATTTGCAAATAGTGCAAACTTTTAAATACGAGTTCAGTGAAAATTTCGTAATTAATCTGAAAAATCTAGCAACCCACTTCTTAGTAAAATGACCATAAATTTCTCATGCAATGTCCCAATTCGACGATTCTTTTTTTATGGCTCCGTATTTATGATACGGATCTAATGCTTCAATTAAAACAGAAATCAGAGATCATTTGCTTAATGTGGTACAATTTATGCTTGAAGACGACGTCGAAACATAAGAAAAACGAGCGCAACGCAGTCCAAACATATCAGAAACTCACCCCGAGCACCTTGCAACCCCATACGAACAGATTAACAAGTCCCATAACAAAACACGGACCAACTCGAGGCCTCAAATCATGCATAACAACATTTAAACGACGAAACGCGCCTCAAATCAAACTTAATGAACTTTCGACTTCCAAAAACTCGTGCTAAAACATACCAAATCATCTCGGAATGAACTCAAAATTTGCACAAAAGTCCTAATACATCATACGGAGCTATTCATGCCCCCCAAAGTACTGAGCGAAATGCAACTGCTCAAAATGACCGGTCGAGTTTTACAAATAAGGACGATTATAATTTCTTCTATTGCCACATCCATATCCATTGATACCTTCACAATAATATTTTATCTTCTTTTAAACTTATCACATTCTCTTAAGGGAACGATGATGAAGAAAATTTAATGGGACGAGTATGCACTTTTTTTTTTGTGCTCACAATCATACATGATTTTGATCATGGAAAGACATAGAAATTTTATCACTTTAGGTGGTTGTAATTCTTACAAACTCCATTAGAGTTATAATCAAAATTTATTGTCTTTACTTGTATTTAAAATGAAATTATAGAATGTCAAAAAATTTAAAGAGAAAAATAAGGTAAAATACTAACCTTAAATCCAGAATTTATTCCCGAGGAAAGTTCATGAAATAATTGATAATTATTATGCTCAATATTATGTATAAATTGAGCATCATGCACATATCCCAAAGCCTCTACTCAATTGGTTGGAGTTTCGTGCTGATAATGTGTTATAAAATAATAAAAGAATAAAAAGATTATTACGGACAAAAATAAAGAGAGAATTTTTATTGATTTGGGATCAATTACAATGCATTAAAACGTTCAATTTATAGGGAAAAATAGAAAAAGAATGAGAAGACGAGAAGGTGATCTACATGTTAACACCAACCATCAGCTAATCTGTGATACCTAGAAGCTACTTGTTTCAAATAGTGTCTTTTCTCAACTTTTGCCTTGATCAAATGCATGTACCCGTTGTCCATCTAGAGTGGAAGTAACTTCCAATTAATTAAGTGTTAAAAGTATATTGTTATGCCTTACTGTTATTTTATCTATGTTAAGTGGTATATATTTATTTTCTTTCTTTATTTGTAGTAAATAACATAAGAAATGATTACAACAGTTATATTGGGTAAATTTCACAAATGGTCATATAACTATGACTCTTTTTTACCAAAGTCATATAATTTGGCTTTCTCACACAAAAATTATATAACTATATATATTTTTTACCAAAGTCATATAACTATATTTTCTCGCACAAAAATTATAAAACTTTTATTAACTCACATGAAAATCATAATGTTGGAAAAATGCAAATTTTCAGTAGTATTTTCTTATTTATGTTTTTTTTATTTTTAATTTTTAGTCTAATAAATAATAATTCTATTAAAATAGGGATGACTCAACCCGACCTAGTCCACCCGACCCAATACTCATATATATAAATTAAAATAATACTAAAAGTGGATTGTAAATTCTTCAAAACATGATACTTCTATATTTTATTTTTCTTTTCAAGATTTTGTAACGACCCGGCCGGTCGTTTTAAGAATTAACGCCCCGATCCCCTATTAATTGCTTACCCCGTATTTGTTTCTACTATTTTGATTCGTCGGGATGTTTGGTTTTGAGTTTTGGAGTGTTTTGGGACACTTAGTCCCTAAATGAGAGCTTAAGCTTTAAAATTTGGACCGTAGTCGGAGCAGTATGAAGATGGCCTAAGAATGGAATTACGTCGGTTTCGTTAGCTCTGTTGAGTGATTTCGGGCTTAGAGGCATGTGTCAGATTGTGTTTTGGAGGTCCGTAACTTATTTAGTCTTGAAATGCCGAAAGTTGAATTTTTGAAGTTTCCGGTTCGATAGTGAGATTTTGATATCGGGGTCGGAATGGAATTCCTAAAGTTGTAGTAGCTCTGTAGTGTTGAATGTGACGCGCTTGCAAATTTCAGGTCATTCGGACGAGGTTTGATAGACTTTTTGATCGAAAGAGTAATTTGAGAGTTTTTGGAGTTCTTAGGCTTGAATCCGATGTTAAATTGGTGTTTTGATGTTATTTTGAGCGTTCCGAAGATTGGAACAAGTTTGAATGGTGTCTTAGGATTGGTTGGCATGTTTGCTTGAGGTCGCGGGGGCCTCGGGTGTGTTTCGGATGCTCAACAGGTCATTTTTGAAACTTAAAGAATTGCAGAAAAATTGCAACAATTAGTTCTGGCTTCCTTCTTCGCGTTCGCGAGTGGGGTCTCGCGTTCGTGAAGAGGAGCTGGGGCTGGTGACGGTTTAATGCTTCGCGTTCGCGAGGCTGTGGGTCTTATACCTACACGTTCGCGAGGCTGTGGGTCTTATACCTACGCGTTTGCGAAGATGGTCCTGCGTTCGTGTAGGAGGATGGAAGATGGTCATCGCATTCGCGAAAGAGGAAGGCTAGCCAGTGGAATTTTATGCATCGCGTTCGCGACATAGTCTCACGTTCGCGAAGAAGAACGCGTTTCGACAGAACTTAAATTTCAAAATCGAGGGTTTTGAGTTCATATCACAAAATTGAATTAGGAGCTCGGTAGGAGATGAATTTTGGAGAGATTTTCGGAGAGAGTTTGAGGGTAATGATTCTTAACTCCTTTTTGCTTATAACCTATTAATCTAAACATGAAATCATCATCTAATTTCGGATTTGGGGTGAGAAATTGGGAAATTTTTTGGAAAAGTTTATAGACCTAATTTTCGAGTTTTGATTGGAGAATTGACATTGGATTTGGATAATTTGGTATGGTTAGACTCGTGAGTGAATGAGGGTTCATAATCCGTAACTTTTACTCGATTCCGAGACGTGGGCTCGGGGGGCATTTTGGTTATTTTACCTAATTTCGCGTATTAGCTTAGAATTTATTTGTGGAATAAGTTACTTGAAGTTATATTTACATTATGCAATTGAATTGAATAGATTTGGGCCATTTGGAGTCGAGTACTCGTGGCAAGAACACGGTCTCTGGTTGATTTTGAGCCGGTTCGAGGTAAGTGGCTTGCCTAACCTTGTGTGGGGGAAACTCCCCTTAGGATTTGGTATCATTGATATTTGAAATGCCTTGTACGTGAGGTGACGAGTGTGTACTTGTGCTAATTATTGAAAATCCGATTTTCATTAAGTAACTATAATCGTGTTTCCTTTTCTATTTGTACTACTTGTGATTTAAGCATGTTGTTAGTTTAGGGAAGTATGTCTAATTGACTTAATTTCTTTAATTGCTCAAACTGTCTTATTTGGATTATGTGCAGCATGCTAGGCTAGAAATACCTGTTTTACCTTGGTATGGAATTTGAATTAAATTGTCTATTCTTTGTGTTGTTGCTGTGTGTTTACTTTGGGACTACGGGACGGTATCCTGGGAGATCCCCCTGCGTGTTTACTTTGGGACTACGAATTGGTATTCCGGTAGATCCCCCTGCACGTTTACATTGGAACTACGGGACTGCACCCGGTAGATTCCCCATGTACTGAATATTTACATTTAGGACTACGGATCGGATTTTCGGTAGATCCCCGCGTATTATGAGTTGGACTACAGGACTGCACCCGGGAGATCTACTGGATATTTATATTTGGGGACTACAGGACGGTATCCTGGGAGATCCCCGATTTTTATCTCTGTGTTGAGTTGTATTCCTTCTGTGATTATTTTGTCTCTGTCATAGTTGTTGTTATTCTTATTATCCTATGTTATTTCTTATGTTGCACTTAATTATACTGTCTTATTCTATACTGTTATACCTTATATTTCATTTAATCTCAGTAGGACCCTGACTTTCCTCGTCACTACTTGGCACTTACTGAGTACCGATGTGGTGTACTCATGCCCTTTCTGCACATGTTTTTCATGTGAAAATCCAGGTACTTCCACTCAGTCTTATCATCCTTGAGGCAAAGCACTTTTGTAGAGACTTCGTGGTATATCTGCCGCGTCCGTAGACCGAGGAGTCCATTTCTATTTTTTGTACTAGTATAGCCCTTCTGCATTTTCCTTTTGATAGACATTCCTAGAGTTAGAGCTTTTTATGTATCTCTTAGCTTGTGATTCATGGGATTCTGGATTTTGGGAGTGTTAGGTTAAGATTCGTGTACTGTTATCGTTGATACCTAATTTTTTCTCATATATTTTAATACATATATATGCTTTCAAAATAGCACATATGCAGTTATAAGCATGCATAAACATTTTTATAATTTTTCTATAATTTTTAAAAGCTCCAAATTGGTTTATTTCTTTCCTTTTTATTTATAAAATTTCCAGTAATTATCTTTCAAATTATTTTTGTGGTGATTTAGTCATCTAAATTCTTTATTTATGCCAAATATTGTTTAAATATTTTTAGTGCATTTTTCATAATTGCATTTATATTTTTAGGCTAAATTGCATATCTTTGCAATAATAGCCCTACTAATGCATAATTATATTATTGATGCATAAAATAATCTTTTATATTTTTAAAATGTTAAACAACTATTTTAAATCATTTTAGTACACGAAAATATTTTTTAGAGACCATTTATTATTTTCTTTATAAATTATATAACTATTAAAAGTGGTTATTTAAAATCTAGCCTATTTTATTTTCCATTTCAACCCCAATTTAACCCAATTACCTGCCTAACCCAATTCACCCCAGGCCTAAATTCAATTAGACCAGACCCAAGCCCCCTAATCTTGGCCGTTGATCTCTGAGATCAATGGCCCGTATTCATTCTTACCATAATTAACCTAACGACCCCCCTCTAACCTAATTCATTTCCCAACTTATTCTGCCGCCCTCAATTCCCTCTTCTCTCAAACGCTCTCAAACCTAACCCTAATCAAACCTTGCTGACACTCATCTATGGCTATCTCCGATGATCTCTCACCACTCCCAAGCCTCCAATGGTCTCCCTCATGTTAGCCTTGCCATCCCCAGGGCCCTCAAGGAACCAGGGTTAGTTGACTTGCATCTATGGTTCCTCTCTCACCTGTTTCAGGCCATTCTAGTGTGATTTCGAGTAAGATCGTCCTATATTGACTACGATCTATGGTTTTCTAAGCAAGTTTCTTCACCTCTGTATGGTTCTCTTCGAAACCTTAATTTCTTTTCTAAACCTCTTAGATCTGTACAGATCTAAGATGATTTGGGTTTGTTTCATGTGAGTTTTACAATAATTTTAAGATTCTTTACAAGAATTGTATGATTTTCAAGCGATTTTCATTTTTTCCTAAACTAGGGTTTTCGGAATTTCTTTTTACAAATTGTTTGATGACCTTTTGTGTTTAATCTTCTGCTTCTCATATATTTTGACTGATTTTGTAAGTCTTCTACAACCTTAGCCCGTTTGTACTAAAATCCCTATTCTTTTCGATGTTCTTCGTTTGATTTTTGAGTACTAGTATATCGACTGGTTCTTACTTTGGGTTCTTGTGATTTCTCATGACTTTCTTGCCCTAATATGCTTCTACTGAATTTCTTAGTTTGACCTTTCACTGATTCTATGTGCTTGTATTCGTCCTGACTATTCATGTTAAGACCTGTAATATTCTCCTTGAATCAGTGTCGTTCTAACTATTTGTTTTGTTAAAGTTATGTGGAATCCTGACTATTCATGTTCTACCTTATTTATATGTTAAACATGCTGACTCTTCCATGACTTTCTCCTTGATTACTCTAAATTCCTAATTTCTTGGTTTGATTTGAACACTTTCCCTTAAACTTTTGATTCTTACCTCTCTAATCGATTTGATTGAATTGCCTGCATTAATTATTTTTTCCTTGCCTTGTTTGAATTTTGCCGATTCTTACTGATTTGTTTCCTTAATTAAAACTTCTATTCATTTACCCCTAATTACCTACTCTATACTAAACCTTACTTGATTCTTTCTTTAAATATTTAGTATGCTTTTACCGTTGATTTAATTGTCCCTTGATTAAGGGAAGGACCTGCTGATTTACATGTGACTTCCCTGATTTGCTGCTTAATTGATCTCTTACCTTATTTGTTGAACTTTTGATTACTATATAAACCCCCTCTTATTTTAAGTTCAAGAAAATGAACACAAGTTCAAAGAACACACACTCACACTCAAAACTCTCCTTTCTTTCTCTGCTACTTGTGATAATCACTGATCTAGTCGGCTGTAAACTAAGGCTAGATATGAACTGCACTCACTTTACATTCTGTGCTATCTTCATTAACTGGTATGTCTCCAGTTAGATTTTGAAACTCAACTTTATGTGTTGTATGCCTATACATCTATGCTTGTTCCTGTATTAATTATTCAATTTGATTTCTCTGTTTGCTGTTATCAAGCATGTTTAAACTCTGCCTTATGAGTAATTATCATGACTGCCTTCATTTAAGTTCTTTGATATCTGTCCAGCATGTTTACCTAGTTCCCTTACCCCTCCCTTTAATTGGTATGATTTTGTTAGTTATTTAGTCTTCTAGTGCATTCAATTGGTCTTGATTATGTTCAATTCTGTTCAGCATATCTTTGTTGTCAACATGATTCTGTCACATTCTTTCTCTATGACTAATTTGTTCAGTATACTCCTAGTTGTTCTAGACATTTGTTGTATCAATTTCCCTGTTTATGTAATCTCAACCCTATATGTTTCCCAATCCCCTTCACCCCTTGTTTGTAAGCCTGCTTGTTAAGTGAATCTGGGCAGTCCTTGATTAATTGGGTTGTTTGCTGAGTGTGTTTTCCTCAGAATGATTTCAAAACTACTGCTCCTACTCCTAGCATTCTTCTCAAAAACAGGTCAATCCCAGTATTTTAAAAGAAAGCTGTTTCTGAATCTTTTCACTTCTAACTGTTTTACCAAACTCTTTCAAAGTCATCATACAATCTCACAATATTCCTAGAATATTAGGTTCTGCCCCTCTGGCATGTGTACTGCCTTGAGATCCTTGAGACCTCTCTGAACTCTGGCATGTTAGAGCTGGTCTTTCTACACTGCACCTAAATAAGTTATTGTTTGAGAAAAGGTCTAGGTGTGAGCACTGCCCGGGATCCTTGAGGTCCTTAGGGAACTCTGACACACCTAGACATGATATTGTCTATGGAACTTTGGCATTTTAGGCCATTGGAGGCTTGGGAAGTCACTTTGGCTTGCTTCAGGCTCCCTATAGTTAACTTATTCTTTTCCTTATTTGTTTATGTAATTTATTCAACTGGTCTGTAATAATTATTTGTAAACAACAGTGGGGATGGCCCCATATATATATATGTATGTATGTGTATATATATATATATATATATATATGTGTGTGTGTGTGTGTGTGTGTATAATGTCATGTAGGATTGTGCTAATTCAAATGTGTCTGCTTCGTTTGCTTTACTTCCACAATAGAAACCATGCCTATAGGATCTAAATGACTTTAATAATAGAAATCATGCCTATAGGGTTGAAATCAGCCTTATAATTAGATATCATGCCTATAGAGTATAAAGTAATTGAAGTCCAATTTCTGTTATAACATGTATTCACATTCATCTTCTTAGATATCATGCCTATAAGTTCAAGAGTCAGCTTTAGTAACTAGATACCATGCCTATAGGGATTGAAATCAGCTCTAATAGAAATCATGCCTAAAATTAATTTAGTTAAACAAATCAGTTTAATTCATGTTTGAATTGGTTTAATTAACTGTCTGTTTCTTTAAATAAGTTTCCAAACACTGCTTTGAATCAATACTAGCATGCCTATAGGATCTCAAGTTGACCGTTTTAAAAATTGTTCACTATTTTACTGCATTCCTAATCAATATAAATATCATGCTTTTAGGATGTCACCGTTATGCGTTTAGGCAAGCCTTTAGGGCGATTTAAATTCTGCAACTATAAAACTGTGTTTTGGTATAAGAGACTGTGCAGATTTAACAAGTTTAAAATCAGTAGGCAAGCTAATAGGTCTTTGACACTTGGTCCTAATTCACGTTGTATACTTCCTGCTCACCTAGATGTCATGTTCTAAGTTTTTGTTAAATACCTGAAACAATTGTCTAAGGCCTGCATTTATTTGTTCTGCTTGTGGAGGTAAAAATGTGAGCCATTGCTTGTTCCTTCTTTATGTGCAGTCATAACTGTTTTGATTGGCACTTAGACTTTTCTCCTTTAAATAACTTAGGAGGGTCTAGAATTGTCCAAAGTAGAGGTCCTAAAACACCTCCAGGGCCACGAGGAAGGGACGGGTAGTGCATGCATAGGACATTTTCAAGGTTTCTAGAGCGCTTTAGGCTATGACCAAGGGGAGGGAATTGGGTAGTAAAGATATGATGACTACGCGCTAATGTCGCGTGTAGCCCCTCATTGAGGATTGTTTACCGGGCTTGTGTGGGTGATCCTATAGGCTAACCAACCTAGGACCCCTCTTTCCCCATTCCCTATGTCTAAGCTTTATGTTTTCTCTATATATACAACTTGTTTTCTCCTTTTGTCTCATTACTCGAGTCTTAGAATGTCAAAACATGCCTTTACTTGCAAGAACGTGTTAAAATTGTTTATTTGATAAAATGACTAATTCACATAGTATAAGTTAGGTCGGGACCCACCGTTGTGGACTAAGAAGGGTGCCTAACACCTTCCCCTCAAGGTCATTTCGAGCCCTTACCCTAAATCTCTGGACATGCAAACTAGTCTAAGAGTTACTCGCTCTAGGTGCCCTAATGCACCATAATCCGTTAGGTGGCGACTCTTCAAAATACCCAAATTCTCAAAAGAAAATGAGTTATTACCCCCTTGAATGTCGAAACCCGAACTTCTCTCTCTCCGCGAAAGGAAAAAAGGGGGCGCGACAGCATGGCGACTCTGTTGGGGATATTTTAGGCTCTTACCATAACGAACTTATCTTTTCTGAATTAGTCCAAGCATGCTCCATCCCACGTACCCCTTTCCCCTTATTTGAATTTAACTGTTTATTTTCAAGCATTTATGATTTCTTTATTCCTAAAACTGACTTGTCTCCTTGTTTTCTTTTCCTGTAACTGTCTTTCAATTATTTAAATACCGCATTTACTATTTTCTTACGTGCAAATACTTGACTACATGCTATTTATTGCTGCATAAATCATTCTCCACATCATATTCCACTCGTGCGTATTAAATCCTATAGCAACGCTTGGTGAGTGGTTGCGCTCTTCCTATTTATTACCCTTAAATTCGAAAGACTTATTTGCGGTAAAACTAGTCGATCAGTGGTGCAGTCGACGGTTCTGTGCCTTTCCCCCTCAAGTTGTCCGCTTGAGGGTACCGGTCTAGACCCTTATAGTAACCTTACTCTGATTATAATTGTACATGCATCATGGTCAAACCTAGTCGGATTAATATGTTGTCCACATAATAATCCTTTAAGACAAGCCTTATCCAAAAGTCCACCGGGGTTTCCATAATCCCAACGGACACAACCACATTCTGTGCATTAATTTGGAGAACTAAATATCAATATGCTAACCATGAATATATAAATAGTCGAGTCTGGTGGGGAAGAAGGGCCTAACCCTTTTGTTTTGCAGAAAATGAGGCACGAGGTCCCCAGATTCAGTATGGTTGGCAACATTCCACCATTGCTGCTAGATTGGTGGGAGGACTTTTCCTCAAGTGACAAGAAACATGTAAGGAACTACCTGGGTAACTTGCCTTCCCTGCTAGACATTGAGCCAAACAACAAGTTGATCGATGTTGCCACTTTGTTCTGGGACAGTGAAAGGTCTGTGTTCCGTTTCGGCGACATAAAAATGACACCACTTCTAGAAGAAATTAGAGGGCTTGCAGGATTGACTTGGGATAGTCCCGGGTTATTGGTGCCAGAGAACCATACCGGTCAAGGGTTTTTAAAGATGATGGGGCTGAAGAAAAATGCTGACATGGTATGCCTGAAGAAATATTATATACCCTTTGAATATCTGTATGAGAGGTATGGCCATAGCAAGTGCTACCGTACCTACCATGATGAGCTCTCTCTCACTTCTATGGGCCACATCCATCGTAGAGTGTTCGTATTCACTGTATGCTTCTTAGGACTAATAGTACTCCCAATGAAAAAGGAAAGAATCCACACTAGGTTGGCCATGGTCGCCAAGACTTTGATGGAAGGGATCAATGGACAAACATACACTATAGTCCCCATGATCATAGACGACATCTAAAGGGCTCTAGAGCGTTGTCAAAGAGGGGTCAAGCATTTCAAGGGTTGTAACTTGTTGCTGCAGTTATGGTTTTTAGAACATCTTCAAAAAGGTCACTATCGCCAAGAATTTCGCGAAGGGCTTGGAACGACCATATTGCCTTCCATCACCCCAAGCGGATGACTTACATTCCAGATAGGTTTGCTAAGCCGGAAAGTGTCGAAGAATGGGTAGAGTTCTTCGATAATCTAACCGAGGAACAGGTGAAATGGATGTTTAAATGGTTCCCAACAGACGAATTCATCATTAGATCCAGGGACGCTCCACACCTGGTGCTCATTGGGTTGAGATGGATATACCCTTATGTCCCTATCCGAATTACGAGGCAAGTAGGTAGGAAACAGTTTGTACCAAGGGTTGCCAAGATGAATCATTTCAGAGCAAACTTCCAAGACGACGATGTCCCTTACAAGTGCCAAGCTCAGCACATGTGGCACTACAAAATCATTGTGGAAAAGAACACCATTGAGCCAAACAGGTATCATGCGGGGTGTGAACCTCTCTACCCAGCATGGTTAGAGGACAATCTAAAGGGAATGGTGATGTCAGGAGCCGATCGAGGGAATAGAATCATAGACGAAGAAGTTGAAGCTCAAGTCAAATACAACAGGCTGCGCAAGAGGGTCCATGACTCTGAGAATGAGCACCGGGAAATACATGAGAGGAATGTGAGATTGATTGAAGAATGGAAAGAAATGGCAGTCACTTCCAACAGGAAGTTGGAATATCTGGAGTGAGGAATAGTGGAGCTGGAAGGTAAAGTCATAAAGAGGATCGAGGATTGCCAAAACGCTGAAGGAACAGAAGGAGGACATCTGGCGAGAGCCTACTTGCTATTGGGTCTGCATGAGCTGGGGGACCTGTATGATGGAGTTAGGAAGATCGAATCTGGAGAAGGTCCTTCTGGGAACAAGTAGGCTAGATTTATTTGCTTTCCTAAATGTAATAAGGCCAAGTGCCAGTAGTGACTTACTTTTCTATTATCTTAGTGTCGTTTTGGGATTCATCTATTTTTACATTATGAAATGAAGTATTTATTGGCATTCAAAGTTCTCCAAATCTATTTGGCGCTAGTCCTACCTCGGGCACAATGGGGCTCCCAAATTAGGACACGAATTTATATTTCCGCAATATATGTTTAAATACTGCAAACATTTTAGAATCCTCACTGACTTGTTACCTTTTTGTTTTTCCTTATTTTGATTATTCCCATTCCCTTAGGTTGGTTCACTCATACTGGCATCATCAGCGTATCATACCAGATCAAGAGGCCCTCCACCTCTTCCTCCTCCAAGAAATACAAAAGGCAAAGGAAAAACAAAAATGGACGACTTAAACCAAAAGGAGATTGTTGAGAATGCAGATACTTCAGATGGACGAAGTACTCCGACACCAAATGATCTAGTCTTGAGATTGGAACAAAAGATACTGGAACTACAAGGAGAACTTGAGTAGGTTCGCAACTTAGCAAACTTGTCACTCACCCTGAATGTCCCTGACATCAATCAACAGAACACAAAAAACCCAGCACCTCCCCAAAACACACAAAATCAACATCCACAAAACCCTCCCGTACTAAATCAATACGCAACCCCACCCCAAAATCTCAATCCCCTACCAATACCAACTCCGCCACAACACCACCATCAACCAATTCATTACCCACCAACCGCCACTTATCATACTCCCCAAAACACACCACAACCCATTTTTGATCCTCAAAACTCAACTAATGACCATCATTACACCCAAGTCCCTAGCACCCATCAAAGTAACCCTATATGCGTAGAAACTATACCTCACTCTATCCAACCAATTTCCTATACACCGGAATCCTCCAAGAAGGACCTGCTCATTAAAAACATGGCTAAAGAATTCAAGAAGTTGAAGAGTCGAGTTCAGGATGTCGAAGGAGGCAAAAGAATGGAAGGGTTGAACTATGAAGACCTATGTATACAGCTAGATGTAGAACTGCCAGAAGGGTATAAACCTCCCAAGTTCGAGATGTTTAATGGTACAGGTGATCCCAGGGTTCATTTGAGGACCTATTGTGACAAGCTCGTCGGGGTTGGAAAGGATGAAAAAATCCGGATGAAACTCTTTATGAGGAGTCTTATTGGAGATGCTTTGTCCTGGTACATTAGCCAAGATCCCAAGAAATGGTCTAATTGGGTGAATATGGCATCGAATTTCATGGACCGGTTCAGGTTCAATATAGATAATACACCTGATGTTTTCTATATCCAGAATCTTAAGAAGAAGCCCACTGAGACTTTACGTGAGTATGCTACTCATTGGAGGTCGGAAGCGGCCAAAGTCAGGCCATCTTTGGACGAGGAACAGATGACCAAGTTCTTCGTCAGATTGCAGGATCCATAATATTATGAAAGGTTGATAGTCATTGAAAATCATAAGTTCTCTGATATCATCAAGCTCGGAGAAAGAATCGAAGAAGGAATCAAGAGCGGGAAGGTAACAAATTTTGAGGCACTATAGGCCACAAATAAGGCATTACAATCAAGAGGCATATCAAAGAAGAGAGATGTTGGGAAAGTAATGGTGGCTCAGGGCCCAAAATCTCCACTTACATATCAAACACCTCTGCCTACATATCAAACACCTCCACCCACATATCAAATACTTCCGCCCACATGTCGAACACCTCAACCCACATATGCACCGCCGCCCACATATAAACCCACATCTCCCAGATATTCCTAACTAGTCGATGTCCATCACACCCATAACTCTCAATCGTCTCATTTCCAATCACCCCCAACTCGTCAAAATTATCCAAGACCATGACCAAACTTTAACCGCAATCCACCTAGACAATATACTTCCATTGCTGAGCCCATTGACCAGTTGTATAAAAGGCTAAAAGCCGTAAGTTACGTCACTTCTGTTCCCGTTGTGGCATTAGAAAATCCATACCAATGGGTCAATCCAAACAAAACTTATGCGTACCATTCCGGTATGAAAGGGCACACCACTGATGAGTGTCAAACATTGAAGGATAAGATCCAGATGCTAATCGACAACAAGGTCATACGGGCTAAGGAAGCCGCACCTAATGTCCGCAACAACCCCCTCCCTGATTATAGAGGTGGTGGAGTACATGTGATAGAGACGAACAAAGAATGGGACCCTGAGGGTTCTATTGGGCTTATTCGAGAAGGCGATGACTTTAAAGTTGCAGTCACACTTACTCCTATTATGGTACAGACTCAGTCACCAATCGAGGTTGAGGTAGCTGTACTGGTTCCATTCGAGGTAGAGATGGCTCCACTTGCGGCCACCCCGGCTCCATTTGAAGTAGAAGTGGTCACACATTTCACTGTGACGGTATCAACCATACCTCCATTCAACTCAAAAGTAATACCCTGGGATTACGTTGCCGAGGCTCGGTGAAAAGGGAAGGCGAAGGTAGAGGAATCTGATGCTGCACAAGGAATGACTAGGACTGGAAGAGTCTATATGCCTGAACATTTTGGAGGACCAAGCAAGGATGCCACTACTAGGCAGTCTGTCATTGAGACAGGGCCAGATGTCTTGTGGAGGAAAGTACAAGTAAAGGATTATTCCGTCCTTGACCATCTGAACAAAACCCCAGCTCAGATATCCATCCTGTCACTATTGCAAAATTCAAAGGCACATAATAATGCTTTAATGAAGGTGTTGAGCGAGGCTTATGTACCCAATAACATTACTGGCGGAGAAATGGCCAATATAGTAGGGCAAGTACTGGAAAGTCATAAGATCATCTTCCACGAAGATGAGCTACCACCTGAGGGGTTGAATCACAATCGAGCATTGCATATCACAGTGCAATTTGAAGACAAATTCATTACCTGGGTCTTGGTTGATGGAGGTTCAAGCCTCAATATTTGTCCGTTGGACACTCTGAAAAGGTTAGACAAAGGTTTTCATGAAATACGGGTAGGAAGCGTGAACATGAAAGCTTTTGATGGGTCTCAAAGAGCCACAAGCGGGGAAATCAACCTTTGCTTGCAGATGGGGCCAACTCGGTTCGACGTCGAGTTTCAGGTGCTTGATATACCAGCCTCATATAATCTTCTGTTAGGCCAACCATGGATCCATGCCGCTGAATCTGTGCCTTCCACACTACATCAAGCCGTGAAATTCGAATGGAATTATCACGAGGTGATCATTCATAGAGATGGAAGTAACCCCATTTACACTAGTCAAACCATCCCAACTATTGGACATAGAAGAAGGCTAGGAGGGGAAACCAATCATCACATTGAATGGGTCAATGTCGTCGAGAAGGATAAATAGTAGAGTAGTAAAATAGAAAGCATATTGGCCTGGTCTGGATATGAACCCGGCAAATGGTTGGGGAAGAACCTCCAAGGTATCACTAAACCGATACGGCTAAAGGGTCATGGTACCACCTTTGGGCTCAGATATCAGTACACATGGAAAGAGTATAATGATTGGTCGCCTCCATGGCATAGACCGCATTACCCTCTCGAGCAACCAGTGCCACGTTTAGATCAAGCTTTTCACCAAGCTAATACAATATGGGGAAATGTAGAAGAGGAAGCATTAGATGGGATGAAGAATCTGTTCTTAGAGGATAAAGACATGGACTGCAGTGCCATAATTGAGAAGGAGGAGGAAGAAGGCCTCACTATACAGACCGTAAAGAAGGAAGCTATTCTTAGGAACTGGACCGCCAGACCATCCTGGGCCCGCCGAATCCCTGGGTAGTTTGGCGGATTTTATTTCTATAGCCATTCTAGGCATTTAAGATTTTCAGTAATTTTGATTTAAAGACCTACTTGTTTCAAAATAAATGCTCGATTTATCGAGTTGCACTTGTCTGGATGTTGTTTAGTCTTAATCAAATGCATTGGCTCTTTATTATTCACTACTATTTTCTACACTTTTCTTTTTTATAGCGTTATTATTACTTTTCCTGATGAACTGGTGACTGTGACATGTAATGAGGCAACATAACATGAGGATAGTGATTGAGATGAAGAAAATGAGATACCCGAGGAAGTTGTCAGGGAAGCTGAAAACTTTGAGAATAAGCCCAAGTCTAATCTGGACGAAACATAAGCAGTAAATTTGGGGGATGTCGAGACCGTCAAGGAGACTCACATCAGCATTCAATTGTCACCAATAGAGAAAGAGGAATACATCTGTTTTCTAAAAGAATATGAAGACATTTTTGCATGGTCATATGATGACATGACCGGTTTGAGCACTTCCATAGTGGATCACAAGTTGCCTACTAATCCCATGTGTCCGCCAGTGAAGCAGAAACTCAGAAAGTTCAAACCAGATATGAGCCTGAAAATCAAGGAGGAAGTTACCAAGCAAATCAAAGCCAAAGTTCTCAAGGTTGTTGAGTACCCAACCTGGTTAGCTAACATTTTGCCGGTTCTGAAGAAAGATGGGAAAGTCAAAGTATGTGTTGACTATTGGGATTTAAACAGAGCAAGTCCCAAGAACGACTTCCCCTGCCAAACATACACATCCTAATCGACAACTGCGCCAAGCATGAACTCCAATCCTTTGTAGATTGCTTCGCGGATTATCACCAGATCTGGATGGACGAAGAAGATGCAGAGAAAACAGATTTCATTATACCTTGGGAGGTATATTGCTACAAGATGATACCATTTGGTCTAAAGAATGCCGGGCTACCTACATGAGAGCCATGACAACCATCTTCCATGATATAATACACAAGGAGATAGAAGTGTATGTGGACGATGTCATTATCAAATCCAAGAGAGTCGCATATCACATAGCGGACTTGAGAGAATTCTTTGACAGGCTAAGGAGGTACAACTTAAAGCTAAACCCCGCAAAATGTGCATTCGGGGTTCCCGCAGGAAAGTTACTGGGATTCATCGTCGGTCACCGATGGATCGAGCTGGATCTGTCTAAGGTCAAGGCTATTTAGGAGTTACCAAGCAAAAAGGACGTAATGAGCTTCCTAGGGCGTTTCAACTATATCAGTTGATTCATAGCACAAACCACGGTCATATGTGAACCCATCTTCAAGATGCTGAGGAAAGATGCCGAAACAAGCTAGACAGAGAATTGCCAGAGGGCCTTTGACAAAATCAAAGAGTACTTGTCCACACTACCAGTTCTGGTCCCGCTGGAAACAGGACGACCTTTGTTACTCTATCTATCTGTTTTGGACGGAGCCTTCGGATGTGTTCTAGGACAACATGATGAGACAGGGAGGAAGGAGCAAGCCATTTATTGCTTGAGTAAGAAGTTCATGCCTTATGAAGCACGATACTCTCTTTTTGGAACGCACTTGCTGTGCTTTGACCTAGACGGCTCAAAAATTGAGGCATTACTTCTGTGCCTACACTACATACCTCATATCCAGGATGGATCCTCTGAAATACATATTTCAGAAACCCATGCCGACTAGGAAATTAGCCAAGTGGCAAATACTGTTGAGTGAGTTCGACATCATCTATGTAACTCAAAAGGTGGTCAAAGGACAAGAGTTGGCAGATCATCTTGCTAAAAATCCGGTGGGAGGAGAATACGAACCCTTGAAAATGTATTTTCCTGACGAAGAAGTATTGTTTGTAGGAGAAGACATTATAGAAGCATATGATGGTTGGAGGATGTTCTTTGACGGAGCTGCAAATTTCAAAGGAGTGGGCATTGAAGTAGTTTTGGTTTCAGAAATGGGTCAACATTATCCGGTATCTGCTAAACTCAGATTTCCCTGCACCAACAACATGGCAGAGTACGAATCATGCATACTAGGACTCAACATGGAAATCGACATGAATATTCAGGAGCTACTGGTAATCGGCGGTTCAGATCTGCTTGTGCACCAGGTACAAGGAGAATAGGCCCCCAAAAATTCCAAGATATTGCCATATATGCACCATGTGCAGGAATTAGGAAAGAGGTTCACAAAGATAGAGTTCCGACATGTGCCCAAAATTCAGAACGAGTTCACCAATGCATTGGCCACCTTGTCATCTATGATACAACATCCAGATAAGAACTATATATATCCCATTCCGGTGAAGATCCATAATCAGCCGGCATATTGTGCTCATGTTGAAGAAGAAACAGATGGAAAGCCTTGGTTCCATGACATCAATGAGTATTTGGCGAAAGGAGAATATCAAGAGCATGCAAACCACACCTAGAAACACACACTCCAGAGATTGTCCAATCACTTCTTCTATAGTGGAGGAAATCTTTATAGAAGAACTCCCAATTTGGGATTGCTAAGATGTGTCGATGCAAAAGAAGCTTCTAAACTACTTGAGGATGTACATACCGGAACCTGTGGCTTGTACATGAATGGTTTTGTCTTGGCTAAGAAGATACTCAGGGATGGCTATTTTTGGATGACTATAGAGACAGACTACATCCAGTATGTCCACAAATGCTTTCAATGCCAGGTACATGCCAATATGATAAAAGTGCCTCCAAACGAGCTCAATACAACAAGCTCACCTTGGCCATTCACCGCCTGGGGTATGGATGTTATTGGTCCGTTTGAGCCCACTACTTCAAATGGATACAGGTTTATTCTAGTAGCCATTGATTACTTCACAAAATGGGTAGAGACTGCATCTTACAATGCTGAAACCAAGAAAGTCATTGCAGATTTTGTCAAAGATCGTATTATTTGCCGATTCAGAGTTCCCGAGTCCATTGTTACTGATAATGCTGCCAATCTCAATAGTGATCTGATGAAAGCCATGTGTGAAACTTTCAAAATCAAGCACAAAAATTCCATAGCCTACATACCTCAGATGAATGGAACCATGGAAGCCGCCAACAAAAATATCAAGAAAAATACTAAGGAAGATGGTAGAGAACCACAAACAATGGCACGAGAAGCTACCTTTTTCTTTATTAGGATACCGCACTACGATTCGCACATCAATCGGGGAAACGCCCTACATGTTGGTTTATGGTACCGAGGCTGTCATCCCAGCCGAGGTAGAGATTCCTTCTTTAAGAATCATACAGGAAGCGAAACTCAGTGATGCATAGTGGATAAGGAGTCTCTATGAACAATTGGCCCTTATCGATGGAAAGAGGATGAACGCAGTGTGTCACAACCAACTTTATCAGAACAGAATGTCCAGAGCTTTCAACAAAAGGGTCAAACCAAGGCAATTTGCACCAGGACAGTTGGTGCTGAAGAAGATCTTCCCACATCAAGATGAAGCCAAAGGGAAATTCTCTCCCAACTTGCAAGGTCCTTACATGGTTCACAGGGTGCTGACAGGAGGAGCACTAATATTTGCAGAAATGGATGGAGAAATCTGGCCAAAACCAATCAATTCAGACGCAATCAAGAGATACTATGCTTAGCTTATTTACATTTCCTCATCTGATGTAATTGAACTACGCTTGACCTTATTCCCGTTTAAGAGAAAATACATAGGCATCCTTATGGGTTCGGTCATATCATAATAAAATTTCCATTTTAACCCCAAGATCAGAAACTGAGGCAAAATTTTGAGGAGGACTCTCAAATTCCGGAGCAAGTCCAGCCGATGCCATCGCATGCCAGAAAGTCAGAAATTGGTTAAGAAACTGGGGCAGAGTATTCCAAAGAAGGTTCAGCAAGTCCCATTATCCGCTAACGGTCAAAAGATCATCTACCAAACTGGGGCAAAATTTTGAGGAGGACCCTCAAAATTCTTACATAAGAAAGCTGCAGTGTCTTTGAAATATGTTACAATCACTAGTTCATCTAAAAATCACTTGATATATCAAAATGTTTCTAAAATGACACTATTTTTATCAATAATTGCATATTTTCAAAAACTCTATTTCTGTGACAGTCAGTTGTTACCCGGGGAAACTCGAAAAGGCCTTTAGAACGAAGCAAAGCAAGGCCAGCAGACGAAGGCACGAACCAACCTTCCCTCACAAAACTTACAATTTTTTCTTTGAACACAGGCACATCTGACGTAGCGATAGCATCCACAAATATATACACGTAACAAATTCGCTATCAATCAGGACATCAGACACCGAATATATCTCCAGCTAAGACATATACTACTCTTATTTACTACTTGCTCTCTGCATGAGGCTAATTCTTGACTCTATATTTGCATAAGGCTAATTCCTGCCTCCATATTTGCGTGAGGCCAATCCTTGCCTCCATATTTTTATGAGGCTAATCCTTGCCTCCCTATCTGTATGAGGCTAATCCTTGCCTCTATACTTGCATGAAGCTAATCCTTGCCTCCATATCTGCATGAGGCTAATCCTCGCCTCTATATTTGCATGAGTCTAATCCTTGCCTCCCTATTTGCATGAGGCTAATCCATATCTGCATGAGGATAATCCATTCCTCTATATTTGCATGAGGCTAATCCATGCCTCCCTATTTGCATGAGGCTAATCCCTGCCTCCATATCTGAATGAGGCTAATCCCTGCCTCCATATATGCATGAGGCTAATCCCTGCCTCCATATTTGGATGAGGCTAATCTGTTACATCTCGCATTTTCGTACGTTAAAATTTGTTTTTAGTTAACCGACATAGACTCAGGGATGAGATCATCTTGACGTTAACGTACTTACGTTATTATAACAAGCGATAAATAAGTGTTATGAAGGATAAAGGGGTATACGGATTAAAGAAAACAAGTTTTGTTGAAAGCGGTCAATTTGGAATAAAATACGGGTCGAGCGATAATACCCGATTATTATGAACTAGTACCATGCAAGGTACCATATGACCATGGTAGTATAATATAAAAAGTATATATAAAGTATTTTAAAAATAAATAAAATTTTAAGTAATTTGTGATAATTTTTAAATTATATGGGTAATTGGTTAATTACCGGGTAACGGGACATTACCCGGTTAACTAATAAGTGGATAAAAAATTAATAAAATAACCTACCCCTACCCCCACGTGGCAGTGTGCCACCATTCAACATATGAGTCATAGTCATATGTGTTGCATGACAAAGTAACGTGTAAAGTTGAATTAGTCATTTAATAGAAAGACTTATTGACTTAAGATAAGTCTTGAATGATATAACATTTAAAGATCCATTGGATACTTTCTGAAAGTAGGAAAAACGAGAATCAGAAGCTTCAATTCATTCTTTGAATTGAAATCAATACCTTAAAAACAGAAGCTTCAACAAAGTTTCAAAAAACATTGGAGTCAAGTGTTGGTTTAAAATCATTCTTTAGTTCAAAAAGCAAGAAACAGAAACGTTTTCTGTCAAAATCTCAAGGAACCAAATTTGTTATATTACGTTCCAAAATTTTTAAGAACCAGAAACAAGTTTTCGTCCATGAATTTCTAAGGAGTTGAGGCAAATTTCGTTCAAATAATTCAAGAGACAGGTATGTTAAGGCCTTCCCTTCTTTCTTTTGGCATGGTCTAGATTATACGAAAGAAACGAGCAAATACACGGTTTCTATAAATTATTCTATTCGTAGAAATAGTAGGGGTGTCTATATTTTTGATTCCCCGTGAGAATTATTATTTTCTTCTGTTCATGGGTCTTAGAATAATACGCAGTTGGAAAAATTTATCCGGAAGGAATATTGAGATTATTACGTATTTTTCATGCATTTCGTACATGTGCATTGACCCATGACCAGATGGCGTTATATACGCGTATATATGTAAATATATGTATATGGGATATGGGAAAAAGTTACGGCGTTATATATGCACCCCTACGGTGTTATATACGCACCACCACCTGATCAGCTGATATATGATGATGATGATGCCCACAATGGCTAAAATATGATTCAAACGGCGTTGTATACGCGTATATATGTATATATTCAAACGGCGTTATATATGCGTATATATGTATGTATATATATGTATATGGGATATGGAAAAGGTTATGGCGTTATATATACGCACCACCACCTGATCAGCTGGTATATGTTGATGATATTGCCCACAGTGGCCGAGATGATATGATGGGATGCCCCCAGTGGCTTGATGATATTATGTACACCATACCTATGCATGGCATGACATTTACACGCACGTGCATGACGTTATAAATGTTTCAGTATTTACAAAGTTATTCAAATTTAAAAATGTGTTTCAGTATTCAATGTTTCATCTATGTCTTTTACGTACTAATTTCCATGCCTTACATACTCAGTACATTTTTTTATTGACGCCCTATTTCACGGGGCCTGCGTTTCATGCCGCAGGTGCAGGTAGGCAAGCTGACAATCCCCATTCTTAGGATCCCTGATCAATGAGAGTTGGCGTGCTCCATTTGATCCGGAGCTGCTTTTGATATTGGTACGATACGTTTGTACATATATATGTATATGAGTATGACGTGGCTCAGTCCCATCTTTGTACAGTTATGTTTCTGTTAGAGGTCTGTAGACAGTATGTCTAGTTGGGTTCTATGTGGCCTTGTCGGCTTTCAGTTTTTGATGTATAGTTGTCTATAGCAGCCTTGCCGGCTCGCCTACTGTATTCTGCCTGTATACGTACATATGCCTTGATGGCAGGCTTCTTTCACGTATGTTAATTTTGTAATGCAGCAGATGTTATTCAGGTTCATATTTTATACGCATGCTTAGGGGTGTTTGACAGGTAAGACTCAGGCGCCCGTCGCGGCCCATCGGTTTGGGTCGTTACAAAAGTGGTATCAGAGCAGTTCTGTCCTAGGGTTGTCTACAAACCGTGTCTAGTAGAGTCTTATTTATGGGTGTGTCGTGCACCACACTTATAAACAGGAGGCTACAGGACATATAGGATGTTATCCTCTCTTTTTATCTCAAGATCGTGCAATACAAGAATTCTTGTTCCTAACGTTTTCAGCAATGCCTCCAAAGAGTACGGCCGCCCAGAAGGGAAAGATCGTGGCTGGTGAGACTACTAGTCGAGCACCACGAGTTACCAGGGCTCGGGAAGAATCTCATGGTGAGGTTCCATCTCAAACTTCACAAACCCTGCCTTTTCCAGAAGAGTTCCGAAGGGCACCAGCTCCAGCACCCGCCCCTATACATTCAGCACCTCAGCAAGATACGCCGGGTCAGGAGATGAGAGATGTTGTTCAGTTATTGACCCGATTAGTAGCCACACAGGCTCGACATCAGGAAGCAGGTATTGGTCACGTAGATAGGTCTGTGAGCGCGAGGGTTCGTGACTTTATTAATTTAGACCCTCCAGTATTCACTGGAGCAGACCCGAATAAGGACCCTCAGGTATTTATTGATAGAGTACAGAGGACGTTATGGGTAATGAAGGCCACTGAGACTGAGTCAGTTGAGCTAGCTTCCTATAGACTCCGAGATGTTGCAGTTAATTGGTACGAGTTGTGGGAATTGTCTAGAGGTGAGAATGCCCCTCCAGCAGTATGTCAGGAGTTTACAGAAGCTTTTCTTCGTCATTATCTGCCACCAGAGCTTAGGCAAGCTAGAGTTGATAGGTTCTTGATCCTTAGGCAGGGAAACATGAGTGTTCGGGAGTACTGTCTTCAGTTTGATTCGTTGTCTAGGTATGCTCCTACTATTGTATCTAAGATGGAAGATCGGATTCACCGGTTCGTGATGGGATTAGAGCCTTACTTGCTTAACGATTGTATGTTGGTTTCACTTCATCCAGACATGGATATTTCTCATATTCAGGCGTACGCTCAGGATGTAGAGGAGCGTAAATAGAAACAGAGGGCCGATCGTGAGCATGATAGGGCCCAGAATAAAAGAGCGAGGTCTTTGGGTCCTTCTGGTGAGTTTCGAGATGGTCAGAGGCAGCAGTATTTGAGATATCCATCCTAGTCCTCGGCTAGCGCGCCCCCTCAGTTTGGAGGAAAGAGATTTGATCATTTTACATATTCAAGGCCTGGTCAGAATTTTAGGGCCTCAGGTTCGCAGTATAGGGGTGAGTCAAATCAGATGAGGCCACCCTTGCCACAATGTGCTTAATGTGGTAAGCAGCATACTGGGCAGTGCCGTATGGGACTAGGTCTTTGTTATACTTGTGGTTATCCGGGCCACATTATGAGGGATTGTCCGATGAGAGGTGATACAAGCATAGCTCAGCCAGCGGGATCTGTGGCTGGATCGTCATCATCAGTACGCCCCCCTAGGCAAATTCCCCAAGCACCAATGAGTCGTGGTAGAGGCAGAGCATCTAGCTCGAGCAGCCCTCAGAACCGCATTTATGCATTGGCAGGATGACAGGACCAAGAGTCATCGCCTGATGTTGTTACAGGTATATTATCAGTATCCTCCTACGATGTATATGCACTAATTGATCCAGGTTCGACCTTATCATACGTTACTCCGTTGATTGCTAGTAAGTTTGAAATAAAACCTGAATTGGTTAAACCTTTTGAGGTGTCTACACCTGTTGGGGACTCGGTGATAGCTAAGCAGGTATATAGGGGTTGTATAATAATAGTTCATGGTCGACCTACCATAGCAGACTTAATCGAGTTAGATATGGTAGAATTTGATGTTATAATGGGTATGGATTGGTTGGCTTCTTGTCATGCCAATGTTGATTGTAGATCGAAGATAGTCCGATTTCAATTTCCGGGGGAGCCTATTTTGGAGTGGAAAGGTAACATGGCATCACCGAGAGGTAGATTTATTTCCTATCTCAAGGCAAGGAAGATGATCAGAAAGGGTTGTATTTCTCACTTAGTTCGGGTTCAGGATATGGAAGTAGAGTCAACAACCATTCAGTCCATCCCTGTGGTAAATGAGTTTCCAGATACCTTCCCTGATGAACTTTCGGGTCTCCCGCCAGAGTGAGAAATTGAGTTTTCTATTGACCTACTACCAGATACTCACCCAATATCTATTCCTCCCTATAGAATGGCCCCCGCAGAGCTGAAAGAGTTGAAAGAGCAACTAAAGGACTTGCTTGAAAAAGGTTTTATCAGACCTAGTACGTCACCGTGGGGAGCACCTGTGTTGTTTGTAAGGAAGAAAGATGGTTTCTTAAGAATGTGTATTGATTATAGGCAATTGAATAAGGTGACGATCAAGAATAAGTACCCGCTCCCGAGGATTGACGACTTATTTGATCAGTTGCAAGGTGCCAAGTGGTTTTCAAAGATAGACTTGAGGTCCGGGTACCATCAAGTAAGGGTTAAGGATGAAGATATTCTGAAGACAATATTCAAGACTAGATATGGGCATTTTGAGTTTCGGGTTATGTCTTTCGGTCTGACCATTGCCCCAACAGTATTCATGGATTTGATGAACCGTGTGTTCAGGCCTTTCTTAGATCTGTTTGTAATTGTATTTATTGACGATATATTGGTATATTCTCGTTCAGAGGATGAGCATGCTGGTCATCTACATACGGTGCTCAGAGTTCTACAAGAAAGGAAGTTGTATGCAAAATTTTCTAAGTGTGAATTCTGGTTGAACTCTGTAACTTTCCTTAGGCATATCATTTCGTGTGAATGCATCCTGGTGGATACACAAAAGATTGAGGCAGTAAAGATTTGGCCTAGGCCCACAACACCAATAGAGGTTCGTAGTTTTCTTGGGTTGGCAGGATATTATAGGAGATTTGTGGAAGGATTTTCTTCCCTTTCAGCACCTTTAACAAAGTTGACTCAGAAGGGAGCAAAGTTTCAATAGACTGATGCTTGTGAACGGAGTTTCCAGGAATTAAAGGACAGGTTAACTTCAGCACCGGTTCTAACGCTTCCAGAAAGGACCGATGGTTATGTTATCTATTGCGATGCTTTAGGCGTTGGATTGGGTTGTGTGCTGATGTAGCATGGTAAGGTTGTGGCTTATGCTTCTAGACAACTAAGAAAGCACGAGAAGAACTACCCGACCCACGATTTAGAGTTAGTTGCGGTGATTCTTGCACTAAAGATGTGGAGGCACTACTTGTATGGCATTCATGTTGATATCTATACGGATCATAAGAGCCTCCAGTACATCTTCAAGCAAAGGGAATTGAATCTTTATCAAAGGAGATGGTTGGAGCTACTTAAAGACTATGACGTTAATATTTTATACCATCAGAGGAAGGCAAACGTAGTTGCTGATGCTCTCAGCCGTAGATCTATGGGTAGCTTGTCGTATTTGCAGCCAGAAAAGAGGGGAGTAGCCCATGAGGTTCATCAGCTAGCTAGTCTTGGAGTTCAGTTACTGGACTCAGGTGACATTGGAATTACTCTTCAGGATACGACAACATCATCTTTAGTAACTGAAGTAAAGGAACGCCAGTACGAGGATCCTGTGCTAATTCATTATAGAGATACCACTCTTCAGAAGGAGAAGACACCGTTTGTAATTACCAAAGATGGGGTCCTCAGATATCAAGGACGATTATGTGTGCCTAATGTTGCAGGGTTGCGTCGGTAGGTTATGGGAGAAACTCACTATTCCCGTTATTCTATCCATCCAGGAATGACAAAGATGTATCATGACATCAGGGAAATATATTGGTGGGAAGGAATGAAAAAGGATATAGCAGAATTTGTTGCTCAGTGCCCTAACTGTCAGCAGGTTAAGATCGAGCATCAAAAATCCGGTGGATTATTGCAGGTTATGGAGATTCCGACTTGGAAATTGGAAATAATCAATATGGACTTCATCATAGGCTTACCTCGTACCCAGTGTAAGTTCGATTCAATATGGGTGATCGTTGATAGGCTCACAAAGTCAGCCCATTTTCTGCCCGTTAGAACTACGTATTCCTCAGAAGATTATGCGAGGCTTTATATTAAGGAGATAGTACGACTGCATGGTGTACCTGTATGTATTATCTCAGATAGAGGAGCTCAATTTACAACTAACTTTTGTAGGTCCTTACAAAAGGGATTGGGGACTCAAGTAAGTCTTAGTACAACATTTCATCCCCAGACAGACGGACAGGCTGAGCGTACTATTCAAACACTAGAGGATATGTTGCGAGCTTGTGTAATAGACTTCAAAGGTAGCTAGGATGGTCATCTACCGCTTATTGAGTTTGCAAATAATAATAGCTACCATTCCAGCATTCAGATGGCTCCATACGAAGCTCTTTACGGACGAAAGTGTAGGTCACCTATAGGGTGGTTCGATGTTGGAGAATCTGGATTACACGGGCCAGACCTGGTTCAACAAGCCATAGAAAAAGTAAAGCTTATCCGGGATCGACTATTGACAGCTCAGAGTCATCAGAAGTCATATTCAGATGTTCGACGTCGAGATTTAGAGTTCGGGGCTGATGACTGGGTATTCTTGAAGGTGTCGCCTATGAAGGGTGTGATGAGATTTGGCAAAAAGGGTAAACTTAGCCCACAGTATATTGGGCCTTATAAGATTATTTGGAGAGTGGGCCGAGTAGCTTATGAGTTAGAATTACCCTTGGAATTGGAGTCTGTCCATCCAGTTTTTCACGTATCTATGTTACGAAAGTGCATTGGCAATCCTACCCGAGTAGTGTCCACGAATGATGTACAGGTTACAGAGGACTTGCCATACGAGGAAATTCCGGTTGCCATTCTAGACCGACAAATCCGCAAACTGCGGAATAAGGAGGTAGCCTCCATGAAAGTGCTTTGGAGGAACAACAATGTAGAAGAAATGACTTGGGAGGCCAAGGAAGACATGAAGTCTAGATATCCCTACCTATTTCCTCTTCCAAAGAAGGGTTTAACTGAGACGACATAACCTCAAGGTGCGTATATAAATTTTTCTGTTAATAATTGTCGTTGTTGTGTGTATCGTTGAATTATTAAGGTTCTACAAGGAGAATTGGTAGTAGTGCTATGACCAAGTCGACCCTGCCAAAGTTATGCAAATTACGGGGAGTTGAACATTCGAGGACGAATGTTTCTAAGGGGGGAAGGATGTTACATCTCGCATTTTCGTACGTTAAAATTTCGTTTTTAGTTAACCGACGTAGACTCGGGGATGAGATCATCTTGACGTTAACGTACTTATGTTATTATAACAAGCGACAAATAAGTGTTATGAAGGATAAAGGGGTATACGGATTAAAGAAAACAAGTTTTGTTGAAAGCAGTCAATTTGGAATAAAATACGGGTCGAGCGATAATACCTGATTATTATGAACTAGTACCATGCAAAGTACCATATGACCACGGTAGTATAATATAAAAAGTATATATAAAGTATTTTAAAAATAAATAAAATTTTAAGTAATTTGTGATAATTTTTAAATTATACGGGTAATTGGTTAATTACCGGGTAACGGGACATTACCCGGTTAACTAATAAGTGGATAAAAAATTAATAAAATAACCTACCCCTACCCCCACGTGGCAGTGTGCCACCATTCAACATATGAGTCATAGTCATATGTGTTGCATGACAAAGTAACGTGTAAAGTTGAATTAGTCATTTAATAGAAAGACTTATTGACTTAAGATAAGTCTTGAATGATATAACATTTAAAGATCCATTGGATACTTTTTGAAAGTAGGAAAAACGAGAATCAGAAGCTTCAATTCATTCTTTGAATTGAAATCAATACCTTAAAAACAGAAGCTTCAACAAAGTTTCAAAAAACATTGGAGTCAAGTGTTGGTTTAAAATCATTCTTTAGTTCAAAAAGCAAGAAACAGAAATGTTTTCTGTCAAAATCTCAAGGAACCAAATTTGTTATATTACGTTCCAAAATTTTTAAGAACCAGAAACAAGTTTTCGTCCATGAATTTCTAAGGAGTTGAGGCAAATTTCGTTCAAATAATTCAAGAGACAGGTATGTTAAGGCCTTCCCTTCTTTCTTTTGGCATGGTCTAGATTATACGAAAGAAACGAGCAAATATACGGTTTCTATAAATTATTCTATTTGTAGAAATAGTAGGGGTGTCTATATTTTTGATTCCCCGCGAGAATTATTATTTTCTTCTGTTCATGGGTCTTAGAATAATATGCAGTTGGAAAAATTTATCCGGAAGGAATATTGAGATTATTACGTATTTTTCATGCATTTCGTACATGTGCATTGACCCATGACCAGATGGCGTTATATACGCGTATATATGTAAATATATGTATATGGGATATGGGAAAAAGTTACGGCGTTATATACGCACCCCCACCTGATCAGTTGGTATATGATGATGATATTGCCCACAGTGGCTAAAATATGATTCAAACGGCGTTATATACGTGAATATATATATGTATTCGAACGGAGTTATATATGATTTAAACGACGTTATATACGCATATATGGGTATGTATTCAAATGGCGTTATATACGCATATATATGTATGTATTCAAACGGCGTTATATATGCGTATATATGTATGTATATATATGTATATGGGATATGGAAAAGGTTATGG